>NC_080539.1:63921952-64231702 GCF_028640845.1 Ahaetulla prasina
GTTGTTCCTGTAGGCATTTGGGTAGGGATGTTAATGAACTCTGCTAGTTGGTTGTAGTAAATTGGGAAGAATTTTCCTTGACGCTGAACTATTATTAGTTATGTGAACTATTATTTTATTGTTGTTTTAATCTTTTTTTATTGCCCAAAATAATCACTGTGAAATGGGTAGCCATATAAAATGTTCAAAAGACAATTTTAGCATAAAAATTAAGATGCACAGTTGATGGCTTTAGCCTCTGTGTACTTATGCTTTACATATCTGAAAAAATGACCACATCTGTGAAAGAACACAGCATTCATGCTTAATTTTAAGTAAGCAGAGAGAGAAGATGAAAGATTAGCTTGTTGTGTAATATAGTATTCTTTGTCCTGTTGGCAGTTTGTGGCCAACAAACTGCCAATAAAAAAAAGAATATTGAACACAATTTTGTACCTTTATTAATTTTGATAATGAAAGGGTGGGGTAGAATGACTTCCAGCTTTTTTTAATGTGTTGTTTTCTTTAGTTATGGACATGGTGCCCAATGGTTTCCCATACTTGCCCTATTTATGCCATATCAAGGATGGCTTTAATCTCATAGTAGATATAAGCCAAGATGCCAGTTTAAACCTAATTCTTTCCCCTTTTCTTTTGCATCTAGGTCTTTTCCCCGAACACCTGATTGAAGTTCTAAGGAGAGAACTGGCCCTGGAATGTGATTACAAGAGAGAGGCTGCCTGTGCCAAGAAGTTCAGGTAAGATCCTCTGCCTCTCTTTGTTCCTGATCTTCCTCTTTTAGGAAGCATTATTGGGGAGGTACAGTAATACATTTATGCTGCAAATGGTGAATGCAATTTTATGTTAATGTAACTTTTGGGAGTATCTGAAGCTAAAAGAAAAGGCTGCAAAACAGAGTGAATGTCTTGAATAAAACACTTTAATATTTGCTGATCAAATTGCGCAGACATTTTAAGATGTTTCATCAATTTGTTGCCACTCAGGGAGCTGCTCAAGGACCATCCCTTCTTTTACGTCCCTGCTGTGGTAGATGAGCTGTGTGGTCAGCGTGTCCTTACAACAGAACTTGTGTCGGGGTTTCCACTGGATCAGGCTGAAGATCTAAGCCAGGAAATTCGGAATGAGGTACTCTTTCATCTTCGCTGATGACAAAAGAAGACCTGTAAACAGCCACAATCTGACTTCTTTCTCAAACATTTTGTAAGAGACACTTGTGAAGTCTGTAGGTTAGAGCTCTGGTAAGGCTTATAATCTAATTATGTGGTTGAGCACATTTTGTTTCATTGGGAACGATATTACAGAGTCAGTTTAGTTCTTCGCTTGGAACAGTTTTCAAGTAAGAAGATATGGAAGTCTTTTTGCAACTGTTGATTTAACTCTTTAAATCTGTGTCTCCAATAAAAAGGGTTTTTGGGATACTTCAAGATTTTTCAAGCTCTGCATTTCAAACACTGAATTTCATCTGGAAGGTTATCTATAAACGGAAGGCTATTATCTGTTGGATTTTACTCATTAATTAAGAATGAATGTATATATGAAGTTTTCAAGAGATCTCTTTTCCAGCTATTGGAAATGTTTAACAAAACTCAAAAATAATTCTGAATACAGGGCAAATAATATTCTGGGCAGACTATTCTCTGCTGCTGAACATTTTTTTTTCATGCCTGTTCCTGTCAAACAGCTTTGTGACCTTGTGAGTAGAACGACAAGCTTGCCAGAAAAGTTCACCTTCTATTTCCTTGGCCAAGTAATGAGAAATGCATCATCTTCTTATTGCATAAGCACCCAAATATAGGTTTCCAAGTTAGGGGCAATTCTAGCTGTCCAAGGCTGATGGAAAAGTACTGTCAGTAAACAAGAGACAGAGGAGAGTTGAAGCATGGACAAAGGAGGAATTGGAACTGAATATGGCAAGGAATAGAGAGTTAACATTAGGTCTGACAATCCCGCAATGGCTGACAGACTTGTCCTGGTGTTTTAACATATCCTGTAGGAAGCTGTAAACATGTACCAATTGTCAGCCTAGAGCATATTTGCACCAATATTAGTAATTGGGTAAGATTATCTGTATAGGCTTGCATTATTGTCTGAATAAATGTAACCATGTAGTGCTACTAGAATTGTGTTGTTTGAGCACAGCTGCCCACAAAACACACAACTTGTTTGTTAGAAGCAACAGAATGAAAAAAAATGTGTTTTGAGTTTCTATTTTAGATTGGGTCAGTTGAAATACATTGCTTTTTCTAAATTTTACCTTTTCTTAGCTTAGTGTGGTCTGTGGTAGTCTTTGTTCTCTTGTTCATTTGCAACTCTTTTGGTCTTCTATTAGTTATTTTAGCTCCCTTTCCATGCCCTTTCATTCTTTCTATTCAAACCCCTCCAGGTAAAACAAAATGTTTATGTTCATGTTTCCTTTCTGCTACTTGTCTATATCTTGTTTCAAGCAAATGTTTTTTATAATAATTTGAGTATCTAGGGTGGTGTGCTTATTAGAAAACTGTGTATAATATGGACTATTTTCTTACGTGTCACAGAATATTAGAATATCACTATTATACAATAATGATACCCCCCCCCTTTAAAAAAATCCATAAAGTCTAGAAAAACAAATAGTCAGATGGCAGTGCATTTTTTGATTTTTAGTAAAAGCTTCCTTTCTGAAAAAAAGCTTTTGAATATTTTAATTTTCAAGCTGTAGAAGAATGCAAGTTCTCTGTAACTATGTCAGCTGTAAAGCAATAATGCTGGTTTTTCCTCATTGTGCAAGTTCTGCTTTAAAAGAGAAGAAATATTTCATATATCCAGTATTATAGTTATTGAATTGTAATTTTGTATGGTTTATGTCCTTAGGCTTACCGTTACTGCTGAGGAAGCTGCTACAGATGTTTTGATCCTGCTCCATTATAGAGTAGTCAAATCTTTTATCAGATCAAGTTGCTTTTGCATCTTGAATCGTACATTGGAATCTAATCATAGCATCTATCTTGAACTGTATCTTCAATGATTTGCTTATTCCTAGTATATATTGCTTTATTTATTTTTTACTTATATTCCACTTTGTTTTGTTTGTGATTATATTTGCAGATCTGCCACAACATATTGGTTTTGTGCCTGAGGGAGCTATTTGAGTTCAGGTACATGCAGACTGATCCAAACTGGTCGAACTTTTTCTATGACCCAGAATTGCACAAGGTAAGCTCCCGGAAAGTTGAAATGCACACTCTAGAATTTATTTTCTTTTTGCCTCTTTACATTATTTCCAGTAGCTTTGCAGTAGGATAAGTGGACACCTGCTTTTAAAGTATGTATCAGTTTTGGGGTGAGGGGGCTCTAGTAGTATGGAGAGGATTCTGAGTCATTCCAGCCATTTTTTGGTTCCTATGAAACTTTGGTTAGACCAGACAATATTTGTCATCTTGTCATCCATAGGGTCTGTGTTTCAGAAGAAGCTTTGTACTCTCTAGCACCCACATATTTCAGGAAAAGAAGGATGGTGAAATGTTACTTTTATGCCAAAATATACTGGTTCTCTAGCTAAGGAAACTATATAAGGATTTGGGGGGAAAACTTGAGAGAATAAAAATTCTGGATTATAGAAATTGAACAGTATTTTTATGATGCTCTCTGTCTTCCTTTTACTCTGAAGGTGAACAGAAGAGTACAAAACAAAATTTAAATTAGAGCCCAAGGCCTATGCAATGTAACTTAAAACAATTCTTGTTTAGTCCAAAGATACTGTATTGTAACAGTTTAATTTTATGGTGGAATTCTGTTATTAATCGGAATATGCTGCAGCCTTAGGACTGACATGCAAAAATTGGTAATTAAAAATGCCATTTCCAGACACCTATCATTTAACAAAATTTCTAGATACCATTGATTGGAGATTTGGTACTCGGTATAGGGTAACTTAGATAAATAACATGCAGGATCTGATTATCTTGATCACCGAGGAGGCACATTATGCTGAAGTTCAGTGTCTTCTGGTCATTGAAGGGTCTTTGTCCTTTATCTGAAATGTCAAACTGCAACTTTCCACTGCAGAGACAAGAAGACAACGAAGCCTGGTCTCTGTACCCTGGCCTACGTAGCCTGGCCTATGAATAGCCTACCCAATAGCCTACTTGTACTACAGATAGTCCTCGACTTACAACCACAATGGAGCCTAAAATTTACATTGCTAAGACAGTTAAATGAGTTGTGCTGCATTTTACAACCATTTTTGCCCTGGACTGGTTAAGCAAATCATTGCAATTGATAAGTGAATTGAGTGAGTGAATGTGGCTTTCCCCAGCTAGGAAGATTACAAATCACATGACACAAAGACAGTGTAACTGTCATAAATACATGCCAGTTGTCAAGTGCCCAGATTTTGATCATGTGACAGTCTGGATGCTGCAGCAGTTGTGTGAAAACTGGTCATAAGTAACTTTGAACAATCTCTAAATGGATGGTTGTAAGTTGAGGACTACCTATATACGCCTTTTCAGCTGCTATCAAATATTTTACTGCTCTATTTATCCAGTAGTATGCTTATTATAAGATGTGCTATTTTGTAAGATACTGTAATGGTATCATTTTAGGATTTTTTCAGCCATTCCAATGAAAAATAGATGAAGAATGTAACTTCTGAGAAACTAGAATAAACGTTATTTCAGACCATTCATTTAGAAATGAACCCTCTGGAATAATTCTGCTTTCATTCAGAAAATTTTGTACATGTCTCTTTCTAGGTGGCACTTCTGGATTTTGGAGCAACACGTGGCTTTGATGAGAAGTTCACAGATACCTACATAGAAGTAAGGGCTATGAATTGCTGTGGAGCCTGTTGTGGGGCTTGCGACAAGTGGATGCTTTTTGTTGCATATTTTTTTGTGATTTTTAAATTTTTAAATTCAATTTAAAGGTAGTCCTTGGGTTCAGTGGGAATTGGAGCTGGTCTGTCATTGCTAAGAGACATGGTCATACAGCACATCATGTGGCTGCATTGCTTAGCAATGGCAGTTCTAGCAGTCCTGGTTGACATTGTTAATCAAGTATCACATTGATCATTAAGCAAGACCCTCACATGATCACAACTTCCAACTTCCTGCCGACTTCCCTGTTGACTTTGTTTGTGGGATGTTGGCAATGAATGTCAGAAATAGTGATCACATGACCATGGCTCACTGATGTCATAATCGTGAGCCAGACACCTGGATCCAATTGTGTCTGCAGGGATGCTATGATGCTTAGAAGTCTGAGGACCGGTTTTAAGCACCATTTGCTCAACTCAATTGTAATAGTAAGTACCATTCGCTTGGCTCAGTTTTAACAGTTGCTGAATGAACGGTTGTAACCCAAGGTCTACATGTGTATCTTCAAACTCTGAGAGTATGTTACTCCATATCACAGGCAACATAACATTACTTTTCTTGTCTTTGCCTTCTAAAAGAGAATCAAAAATATTTAATCAATAAGTCCACACTTTTCTTCTGAGGAAGGATGTCCTCTTGTCCTATTTACATGTTTCTCACCCCAAATGGATAATATTAATATTAAATATCAAACAGTTGTTCATATTTAACTAAACATCATGATAGCCAGCCATCCTATATTATATCAAATTGCCATAGAGGGAAAAATGGCTATCTGATCAGCTATATATGAACAATTGTTTGATATTTGTTCTACAGCAGGGGTGTCAAACTCGCGGCCCGGATGCGTGATGCACTAGCCACACCCATGCCCAGTTTAGCAAAGGGGAAAAAAGTCACGATACATCATGTGACACTGCTGTGACAACGTGAGTGTGACACCCCTGCTCAATAGGATCCAGATGCTAATACAGGTTTCTGTGATAAAAATCACATTATTTTTTTTAGGTCTTTTTGTGTTCCTTTTGGAACTCTTACTTTAGTTTCCTGGTACTGACCTCTCAGAAGAAATATTCAGATATTTATCCTGAAACTTGGGATCAAATTTTTGCCTTACATGTTTTGGGAGACAGCAGAAGCTCTTGCTTTTTAAAGCCAATACCTTTTAGGAATTACTAAGATATTACAAGGGTGACTTGCTTCCTTGTGAAATAAATGCTTTTCTTGGCTGCAAAAAATGCCTAATTAGATTTGTTTTTGATTATTTTCCTCTTATAGTTAATCAAAGCAGCTGCTGACATGGACAGAGAGAGAGTACTAAAGAAATCAATAGAAATGAAATTTTTAACTGGCTATGAAAACAAGGTATGTTGCAGAACCAAACAGTCCCTACTTTGCCACCACTATGAGTTGAGTTTGATTTTCTTAATCAGTAGAAGCGAATGCAACAAATATCCCTTCTTACACACAAAAATGTCTGCTGTTTTATAGGGTGTCAAATTTTTCAACTTCCAAACATTAGGGGTGCTCTAAAGTTGTGACATGCCTTGGGGATTGTAAATATATTTTAGTTACTTCAATATAATTTAGATGTGCATGGTAAGTAACTACATAAATACCATAACTTTTTAACATTTGGTTTCTTTCATAGCTACTCAGTTGTTACATTGCAATCTAATAGGTTGCCAAAGTGTTTTCTGTTTTAATGTGTGATGAGCAGAAACCACTTCCAATCTGCTTCTCTTCCTTTTGCATAAATAGCTAAAACTAATCTGGAAGCCTTAGTTGGTTTAAGCTGTGGTTCCAGTTTCTTGCTCACAAGCAGGCAAAATTCTAAGGTGGTAATAAAAAGAAGTATATTTCCAAAACCTGAAAATCACTGCAACTGCTGAATCATAAGTCACCCTCTTTCTCTTCCCTCATATAGTTTATCATGTTAAGAAATCTTGATAATCCAGAAACTCTACTTTAGCTGCTGATCTATGCAGGACAAACATGTGTCCTGTTGATCTTGAAAAGAGTCTTCATTCTCAAGTGATCCTTTTTCAGATTTGGCTTGAGCCTTTTTATAGAAAACAGTCTAAAACGGAAAAATTCAATCTAAGTTAAGCCATTGCACACTTACAGAAGCAGGTGCTAACTTTCTATATAATATTGAAAACTCAAAATTTAGTAACAGGCAGCAATTTCCCATTTTATATAACAAGGAAAGGATTTCAGCTGAATTTTTTTTATAAATAAATGGATGAGGGGCTGGTTTATAAACTAGGGAATTTTCTCTTTGCTGTTCTCCATAATTTGAGGTCTGTGTATTGATTTTGTATTGAAAAAGCTATAGTTATAGAATCATATTCCCTATTCTAAGTGTACGTTCGCTTAAAAATACGTAGAATTGGATTGGAATTATATGCTACCCTGGTTGTTCAAATTCCATCTAACCAGATTAGGGGATAAGCATGTCATGTATCTGCCCCTTTTTAAGACTTGCACTGCATTTATTATTCTGCACTAAATTGCCAGCCACAACTGTCTTTATCTGTGCTAAGAAGGCAGAGTCTATTTTGTATATTAAGCCAAGAATCGCTGCTTGTGGGTTATTATTCCAGAGCTTGAGTACAGCTGGATTTTTACTACTGCTGCTATTTGTCAGACCATTTTTGTCTGATTTATGTTGGTGATTATTGATTCTTTCATTGTCTTTTCAGTAGACCTGCTTGAAGTAGCCAATCACAATCACTTTCTGTTTTGTTTTTAATCAGGCTATGGAAGATGCCCACTTGGATGCTGTCCTTATTCTTGGAGAAGCTTTTGCATCCAGTGAACCTTTTGATTTTGGCTGTCAAAATACTACCGAAAAGATACATGGATTAATTCCAGTCATGCTGAAGCACAGGTTGGTCCCTCCACCAGAAGAGACCTATTCTCTTCATCGAAAAATGGGTGGCTCTTTTCTCATATGCTCCAAGCTGAAGGCCAAAATTTCATGCAAGAATATGTTTCAAGAAGCCTACAGTAAATACTGGAGTAAAAAGACCAAAAACGAGTAATGGCACAAAAGAACTATTAAATATTTTTGTCTTATGAATATGGCCCAATCATCAAGCTCTGGCACACCACAGTACTATTTCTTCCCTATCACACCTCCAGAATTGCTTTAGCAATGCAACAGATGATCTTCTGGAAGCAGAATAATTCTGAGGAAATTGTGCTTCTATTGGGTACAGTCCCTCTCAACATTCTCACCAGATTTTAGGTTATCTCCTGTTTTATAAAAAAAAATAGTGGTTTGCTAGTTTAGAAGCTGTGGAGGCAAAAATGAACTGCTGCATTTCATACTGTCCTAGATCTTGGCAATCTTTTTCATATTTTAACATTAGTAGCTGAGTTGACTTTTTTTAAAGAAAAAAAAATACTGAGGAGGAACATAAGTCAAAATGAGTTGGCATAGAAATTTATTTGTACTTCTTTGTTATTTTCCCCATCTTCAAGATTTTTTTCAGTTTCCTTCAAAAGTTGAAAGGCTTTCTTCTGCAGTTTCATACTGCAAAGAATAGAATGCCAACATCATTTACAACAAAACCTTATTTTTGTATGATACTTGGTGGGAGTCTGTAATGTCTGGGATTTTCTTATAGAACAGTGTGAAATATATATATGTGGAGTCTCTGGTGCTCAACAAAACGGGATTTTAAAGAATCTGATACAAACAGTTCATTGGTGTATGTAGAACATCTGACCTTGAAATTTGGTTGTTTATCTTTGATTCTTTGAGCTATAAGTAGAAGGAATGTAATTAACGAGGTTGTCTCAAAAATTGGGTTTACTCGTTAAATGGAGATTTAGAGAAGCCAAGCTCAGTGGCATTTATGAGTCCAGGAGCAAAATTCTAATTTCTCCATCTTCATATTTGGTAGTGCAACTTTTGATGAAGACAGAAGATGTATATTCAGTATCAATTATGTTTCAGAATTGCATTGAAAAGCATGATCTACATTTAAATATCTCAGTGCGCGCACACACACACAATACTATATATATATATATATATATATATATATATATATATATATATATATATATATATATATATATATATATATATATAGACATAAAATTTGAAACTTCAATTTTGAACTTATTTGCAATAAAGAGGTGCTTGTGCAAATATTGTGTTGGTGGAGTTAATTGTCTCAGTGATAAGAATCTTGTATTTTTTGTTGTTTTAGTCTTTAGACAGTCGGAGGAGCATGTTAGACATAATTCAACACAAATAAACTACAGCCACTATCCATTGAGTAGGAAGAGTTTGATATTTACATGTGTTCATCTGAACCTGATTTTTCAATTTATACCTCACCTTTCTATCTTTATGTAAAATAATTGTTAATTTAACCCCAAAGTCAAACTCAGTTCCCAAAAAAGTTTTAATAACTTGAAAAGCCTCAGATGAGGATGTGCAATGCCCACTTAACAAAGAATAGAGGAAATTGTTACCAAAGATCTTGTGGTCCTGCTTTTCCTTTATATATTCTGAAAATTTGTTGATTGAATGCATGAGCAGGCTTCATCTGGACTCTATTTTACTAAAAGTAATACTTTAAAGATACATTGCTCTGGTCTGAAGTATAGGCAACCTGACACTCTGCAAGTGTTTTGGGTTGTGCCTCCTACGGTCTTTTGCTATTGATCCTGCTGCAGTTGGATCTGATAGTAGTTGTCCAAAACCTCTAGAAAACTGTTTCCCTACAATGTGTGTCAAAAAATACTGCCATTATGCTAAGAATAAGATTTGGCTGAACATAAGAATTGAAATACCAAAAAAAGTTGGAAAGCTGAATTTTAAGAAAGCAGACTAGGAAGAGTTTTGACGCCTTTGAACTTCGTTGTTGTTGAAGACTCCTAAGAATGCCATGGGCAGCCAAGAAAACAAATTGATGGATCACTGAATAAATCCATCCAGAATTCTCAGATGAGGCACAAATAACCAGGTTCAAATTAAACTATTTTGGACATATTATGCAAAGACTCAGCTCTCTGGAAAAAAAGATCTAATGCCGAGAATGGTGGAAGAAAAGAGAAATAGGATAACCAGCAACTAGGTAGGTAGATTCAGTTATGTATAGTGGTGATGAATACCACTGTTGAGAGTTTTGAAAGAAGTTAGGGATAGATCATCCTGAGAAAATATATCTTATGTAGTTGCTAAGGGTCAAAAATGATGGCATATAATCAATTACAGCAAGTTACCCTGTGGCCTGGAATAATCAAAGTAAACATTTCTTTTGAAACCAGAAAGTTTAACTGCGACATTCTTTAGCTGACTGCTGACCTACCATAATGCCTTTAATACTTTCTGCTTAAGATGGTTAATTCTGTTGCTAAATGTGTTAACAATAAATTAATTGAATTTTTACCTTTATGCTACACCAGAAACTATAAATCCTGCAGGAAGGAAGGAATAACAAAGATTTCCCACTTTCTCTTGCCTAAATCAATTATTAGAATTTAGGATAATGGATGATGGAGAAAGAGTCTTGCTGTGGATACATCAGTAGTTAAAAATGTCTTTCTAGTACTATGACAGAGCTTCAGAAGGTCTGCCATTATTTATTCCAATTTACATCAATTTTGGCTTATCGCCTAAGGCACCAAAGTGATCGTGAGAAAAGGTTTAACAATAGCAAGCAGATTTTGTGGACAATTCTCTATATGTGTGTGTATCAAATTGCTGCTGAAGAGGATATGCATGTCATATTTTCTACCAATCTATAGCATAAGTATTTTTATTGATTCACACTATTTGCCTTTCAATATAATTCATTGTCAAATTAGCAAGGATTTGGAAAGGGTGTCTACTTATTACTTTATTATTTCATTGGTCCTAAACCTCTCTCTTGTTGCCTAAAATATTTTACAGATTGCTTCTATATATTTAGATAAATTGATCTTATTTCTTTGGAGCTGTTTACTGTGTTATTCACATAGTGCACAATTGATGGTATTGAAGCGATTATATTGAAAGGATATTATGGAATTCAAGTGCTAAGTTCATAGAAAAATGAATAGATGTTTGTAAATTATAAAATATTATTTATAATCTGGTGCATTGTTCCAATAGACCATTATAGTCTTCCATTTCATCCAACAGGAAAGAAAAATTTTAAAATTCTGTACTCTACGCTGCAATATCAGAGAGTTAAAGAGGGAGATGAAATGTGTGAAAAGATGAAAAATGAGCATTACTAAGAGTATAAAAAGCTGACAAGGGGCTTCTTAAACCAAAAATATTAAGTGCCAATAGGAATCTGCTTTTTGAGGAATTTAACATTACTGTAGAAAGTATCACTCTTCCAGATGTGATTATTCAAATACCTTTAATCAAAGAAATTAACAATCTCATTTACAAGGAATGTATTTGAAAAATTTAATGCCAAGAGAAGAAAACCACTTTCTTCCTGCTTGTCACAAAAAAATAAGCTCCCCCAGAATCCTTGATGCCTTTATCTGACTGTTCCCAAGAAAATGCAGTCAATCTGGTGAGATTCCTGTAACATGGGTGACTAGCAATAAAGCTTCTGTTTGCGACTATTTACAAGTGGTTCTGGTTGCTTTCACCTGACCTGACAGTGCTTCATGCAACATTTATGAAATGATTTTCCAAACAGGAGGAGCGATTCAGTGAAACACAGGTCTATGTCAAAGCGAATCAGAAATACACACTGTAGTGATGTGGTCACTAAATTCTCTGAACATCTCATGACTAAAGTTCTACATGTCATTACATCTTCACAATCAAAGACAATACCAATACTAGTTAAGTTATGTGAATTCAAATTATTTTAAAGAGAAAGTATGGTTGATTTTGTCTAGAGAAATAAAAGTGGTCCAGCAGTTTTATGTTAGAACCATCAGGATATTTAACAATGTACTTGCCGTAGAAAAAGGCATGGGCTTTTCTGTGGCAGATTTTTAGAAATGGCAGGAATGTTTGTGGGCAGGAATAAAGTACATTGCAACTGATATTTAGCAACTGTATCAGATATCCTTCCTAATTGTTTCCTATAAAATAAACTACTGTAAATAGCACACTGGGTAAATAGTATTATGATGGAAGAGGGCTGGGGTGGAGATGGCAAGGTTTTAACAAATAAAAAATAAAAAATAAATGCCCTCACCGTTCTGCTCTTTTTTTCCTAACTAAAAAGCTGCATCTATAGGGTCGCACAATAAATTCCTGTTTTCTGTTTGTTGCAGTGTATCAGTAAACAAGAGCAAATTAATATTGACCTTACACTTTTAAGTTTAGTTTGTCCTTCAAATAGCCATTCATTAAGTTCTATTCACAAAACAGTATATTCAATATTCATCTGGATTCATTGCTTGCAAACCACATGCTGGAGAAAAAAATATGATCTTAAATGTTTTTAACCTCAGCAGCATTGAGCAAACAAGAACAGAATGTTTGATTAGTCTATGGTTTAAATTAAGTAGATGCTTTGGAAGAGAGCAACCACTCCTTAACGTTTCCTGGCCCAGCACTTCTAATGTAAGAAATTAAGATCTTAATAGCTGAATTTATGGACCCATTGTTACCATAAAATTGATCTGAGGGGGAAGGGAAAAGAAGACAAACGATCTGAATTTCTAGTATTTCCCTGTTTTATTGCAATACATCAAAGTAGGTTAATATTAAGTGTTATCAATGTAAAATATTGGTGGTCTGCCACTTATTACATCTTTGACTGACCCACCTTAAATATTTCTGTGCAATAGAATCTACATCATTGTTCTGGAGCAGAGAATCTCTTACAATGTCCTCTACAACACTGAGGACATGAATCAAAAAGACGAGTGAGAAGAGCCAAAGCAGAAACTTCCCCCTCCCATGCGCACTTGTCAGCTTTTATACTCTAAACCAAAACAAAAAAAGTGATTACATCTAGGCCATGCAAAACTGTACAACAATATTACAATGAAAAAAATCCCTAAAAATATCTTTTTTTAAAAAATAAATGATATGAAATCGTACATAAAAAGGCAGGTATAATTCTGTTAAATACCATTTTTTGGTTGTGAATTGCTTCCTCATCAGTGTGACTATGTTTTTTATGCAGAATGAGAAAGGAAAACAATGACTCTCTTTTGTGGAATTGCTTTAACATGCAATATGGTCCCCCAAAATTTAAAGTCCCCAGCTTTACTAATTCCTGAAGGCCCCTATAGATGAAGAATTGCAAACCTAGTTTCCCAGGAAAATCCAAATGATGACACTTTGAAAGTGACAGGGTAGTACCTTGATTATTAGTCCTGTTGCTCTGGACTAAATTTTGCCAGAAGCTTTTCAATAACCTTCCTCTGAAGGCACATGCATGTCCTGAGGACTCCAAACTGTACACCAGATAAAGGACCCCAGTTATAAAGAGGTAACTCTCTGGTATAATCCTAACAAGCCAATTTCTTTTCATTAAACAACAGACAAGGAAAGAAAAGAGGAGTAATCGCTGCTGCTGTTGCACATGTGTATGTTATCCCTGAAATCTGGTAGCTGAAAAATCACAAGTATTTTTAACATCCACCATCCTTAACTCAATTTATCTCCCAAGTTTTTGACTTTGGAACAAAAGCTTTGTTTGCAATTTAAGATGTATCTCTGGTGAATCACATACCCAAAAGTACATTATTGCATTAATATGTATCATATTAAAACATTAGTCTGTTTCCAAATACCTGAGTTTAACATAAATGTTATAGTGAATCCCCCCCCAACCCTGCTGTTCTAAGAAAAGAAAAGAAAAAAGATAAATAGGAATACAAAATAACCTGTCAGTCAAATTTTAGACAAAGCTATTAATGAAAGATTGATTCAGAAGGACAAAATTATACAATAGAAATATATTCTGAAAAGAAACATGAATATTGTGTATAGATTGTTTCTATTTTAAATACACAGAGTCTCAAGAGGTGAACCATCTGAGGTTCAGTTATAATTATAATCCAATTTATTGAATCTCTTAAATATAACAGGGCAATGAATGAAGTGCCTGAATCAATTCAAAGCAAGCTTCTCCTTTAAGGGCCAATGTAGCTTCAAGTTGCATACAAAAGTGATCCTAATAAAATTAGTCAGGATTCAATCAGAGCACATGAAAGTGTCTGGAGAATAAGAATCATGTAGGAATGAAAACAGAGAAATGCATCACAGGAAACCTCAACTTTACTAGCTAACTCTTCAGAGATTTAAGAGTGTTTATGATGGGTACAGTCGGAAAAAAGTACCCAATAATTTATCAAGATTGGTATTGCAAAGTCACAAATCCTAATGAAGGATGAAATGTGCTTACATTTATTAAATAGTTCGATGTTATGTAAAACTATTTCTAATCTGCAGATTCCTTTCCCTTAGCTCTTGTTTGCATGTGTGACAACTATGTCTCCAAGTGAAACAGGTTGATTGCCATAGGACTTGTTGAGGGCTTCCAAGATCATTTCTGAAGTCAATAATTCTGCAAGCCAGGTGCAGTTTAAAGCTAGAACCAAAAGCCTTTAAAAAACTACCAGCCAATTAGGGGTGGAGGGAATGCTAACCTTTTTGCCATGGTATGGAGCAATGACAAGAGCATCGCTATAGGAAAGACTAAAGGGGTTGAAACAGGATCTTGGAATAGCGACTGTCAAAGGAGATGAGAGCTAATAGATTTTATATGCTGTTCTTGTCACTGTGAGTCAATTCCTTGGAGAAGTCTTGCAGGAAATTCCTTTAGTATGTTTAAGTGAAATTCAAATCTTTTGTTTCTAACTCATAACAAAAAACCACAATTCTGAGATTCTTAATAAAGTCAATTCAACAGACAGGTTTAGGATACAATGCTTAATAGCAAAATTTTAAGTTTGCTTCCTACTCCCAATTATTCCCCAGCATACGAGAGCTAAATGCAAACCAGGACACAAAAATAACAGACTGAATACACCTAGATGATTAGAGACAGGGATCTCTATCTTCCAGAATTTGGCGTGATTGTAGTTGATGATTTTTCAGAGGTGACCTAGGAAACTTACAGATTTGTTGTTTTTCCACTGATGTTAACTCTAATTGTTTGACAATATCCATGATATATTACAAAACCTGTAGAAACACTTTTTTAAAAAAATTACCACCTAAATACTTTATCCACTTGAGCTTCAGTCTAGCCTAAAGAAGCAATTATTCCAAGAAGAAAAATCACATTCGTCTAGTGTGAAAATGCAAACTGTACTCATTTTATTCAATAACACGGAAGAAAAAAGGGTTTGCCTTTCCCCTCCATCTGCATGTTGTCTTTGCCACTGCTTTTCTAGGTGACGATGGATCTCGACTATTCAGACAGAAATGCTGTGCTCTGATTAAGCTCTCCCTATTAGATTCAACCATCAAAATTCTACACCAAAGACAATGGGCACTCTGGACCAGGATGGGCGAGCAGATGACCACAATGAAAATCTTTAGAAGTCTTGAATAATTTAGCAGAGTACAACTCTACAAGTGGCATGTTAACTTTCAGTGATCAAGAACAAACTACAAACTTCTATTTCGGACTGAATGATCCTTGTATTCAGTGAATGTAGTTAGTTAACTAAGAAAGTTACTTAAGAGCTTGTGGTGATTAAAAGGCAAAATGGGTCTGAAAGCCTAGCCCTAATCTTCCAAAAGCTCATTCATTTCTATTTGCATTTACTTCAGCTGAGGAGACTCTATAATTGTTTGGACACCCTTCAGTTTACCTTCATCCGTGTATTAGTAAACAATTGGTTTTACTTGTAAAATAAAGAACAGGCAGAAACAGGCAGAGATAATTTAAAATGATGCTTATGGCTTTCGTTTTTCTACTGATAAGGAGGAAATGTCACAGAGCAAAAATTGTGAGGATGGAGTCTTCATCTAGGCTGTGTGTTTTTTATCCAGTGCCATGTTCTAAATTCAGATCACACCCTCAATCCATAGATTATTTAGTATGAAAAAAGGAACACCACAAATTTTAAATTAAAGGATCTCTTAAATAGGAATCCATCTTCTGCTGCATTACAATGCTGCTTTTTCTTTTATTATATACATATGTACTAACTCTTAATTTTGTGTATTTACTTAAACTCTATTATAGTAAAATATGCATCATTTTTCCCCAAAATCAATAAGATTTACTGGTAGCAATCAGACTGACATTCAGAGTGTCTGAAAGCATGTGTATCTTCCTAAGTAGGGCAAATTTCACCCTATCATCAAACATGGAGGATGTTGCTGTATTTATTCCTGAAAAAATATAATATGGGTCTACGTGTACCAAAGCAAATCTATCTGGCTTCCTGTTACATATTGTGTATATCAGCCTACACTACCATGTTTTGTTTGGAGTGTGGTGTATTGCATAATATGCCATACAATGGAATTTCATAATCCTATGAAATAAAATTGATAATAATAGAAATATACCAATATTTCTCATATAACAACAACTCCGTGCTGCCCTCCACCAAGGTTTTCTTTTGTTTGCTGGCTGCTATTAGGAGGGGAAGAGAATTGCGCTACTGGTGCCAATTATGGCACATACACTCTCTTCCTCACCCTCCCACCCACAGTTTGATTCTTGTAGGGAAGCTGAGAGGAGATGAGAATGAGAGCAAATGGAGAATCATGGGGACCAAAAGCTGCTGAGATGTCAAATCTGAGTGCTGAAGCAGTTCATGAGTCCCAACTCACGTGGTCCGAGCTCTCCAGGGAGAGGCTCTTGGTCTTGTGAGGAGAAATGGGACTGGGAGGGCTGCTCAGGTTGGAACTGTTGGAAGCTGTAGAATGCCTTGGAGAGTCAGAGTCCTGTAGCCCAAAACACGTGAAGAGAACATATTAGTGAAGAATAGTGCGGCAACAAATGGAAACAGGGAGGCTTGGAAACCTATAGAGGGGTTTCCTCTATAGGAAGGGACAAGGAAGGAACGGAGTTCCAAGGGGTACCTCTCGTTTCTCTGCCTCGCCAGCAACCCTATCAAAAATAGGCAGTGAAGAATACCCATTTCTACCTTATCAAGAGAATGTTCCTAATTTTGTTCCCCAAGCGCATTGGTCTGAACTTTTGGAGGGATGAAAACAAACAGCACATTATACAATTATACAAGCAACTTTCTAGAAGGTCTTTTTTGGGGCTCTTGACATTTTGAGTCCACGCAATGCTGCAACTAATGCAGTAGAACATATATTTACGATCTGCCAAATATAAAAGCACACATTTTTTATTGAGTTGTTATAAACTTCAGTGGCAATTAATACATTTGTTGATCTAATTTTTAGATTATTTTCCTGTATCTGTATCTCTGCCTAATCACATTTATATAAAAGTTTATTTGCGTAATTTCCTGAAGTGGCTTTGTTCATACTGTACTGTATTACATACACCTAAACAATTGGTGTATGTAATACATACACCAAGAATCTCCCCAAATTGTTTCTCGGAGTATTTTTTGCTTGTTCAACAAAACATTTTTCAGCTGGTGGCTGTTTCCACAGCCCATTTGACAAATTTACAATTTGGATTGATCCCTGGACCAAAAAATCTAAAAATTTTAAGGCTTGCCTTCTGTGATCAGATGACTTAACAGATACGTTGTATGTAATTTTCATAAATCAGGCTTGATATGATGGTGCTGTGATCTAAAACATGGAAGCTATTTAATTATTGGTAACAAAATTATCAACGTAATTCATGCTACTGGAATTTTTGTCATATTTTATAGAATAATATTTTCCCTTTCAATTATTGACTAGTGCAGTAGTTATATGTCTCTGTTTTTGATTACTTTAAGCATAGACTGGAATTTATACCCACCTCTCTCTCGTACTCCCTCACTGGTGCATCACTGCCTTGGTCCAAGCCACCAGAAGACAAAGAGCCATCTGAAGGGGATGCCATTGGCTGACGCTTTGCTCCATAGCTACCTCCTGAGAATTCTCTCCGCAAAGCACTACCATTTTGTGCAGATGTTCCTAGAAATGCACCCAGGAATTTAAGTACATGCCATGTAAAAGCATTAGAACTATCACCCCTAGTATTCATTGTCACCCTTTACCATTATTTGGTTTACTGATGGTTGCCAGTTTTGTTTTTCCATCGTCATGCCTTTCTATCAAGGCTCCTCTCCCTCGTCCATCCCAACCTTTCAGCAAGAATAAAAACAATTTTATATGCATTGCTGAATTAACATCTCTGTGTTGGTTAAGAAAAAGTGCTTGGTGGGGTAAAGTATAGGAAGGGAGGTTTAACATCTTCCACTTGCATCGAATCTCAAATATTTTGCCAACATTTCTGGAAATGTTGCTCCTATAGCAGTTCATTGCAGATGAACAGCAGCTCTGAAATATATCTGAAAATATTATGCAAATTTCCTAGTACCAATCCTGATTAGGCCTCCATCAGTACCATGACTTCAATAATGACAACAGTACAGAACATGAAACTTGATACATGCATTGAAGTACATTTTTTTTCATAAGATATAACCATACTTTCAATAGTATTGATATTTTTGCAATTTAATCCCTGCATCAATGTTCCTCATACTTCTCTACAGCATTATGCACTGAGTAACAAGTGGTTGTACAGCTAACACTTCTTTACTGTTGCCAAGAAAAGTCTATGGGCCCTTCCATGTAATTATCAGGACTTGGGTTCAACTCATTTCTTTTAAAAAAATTAAATTTGATTAGTACTCAGTTCTGCAGCTCTTTTTCATATTCAGATGAAATAAAAATACTTTTTCATATGATTGTAAGGCTTTATTCTAGGTACTCTGTTGATATATATTTCATAATAGTGAAATATGACAAATAGGCAAAAACAAATATATTTCCCCTTTTTTAAAATATGGAACATTTGCTTGATCTCAGTTCATAAGCATGTGTCTTCTCAATATTAAGGAGTTCCAAAAGTTAACTAAGAAACGAACAAAAATATACTGTTGAACATATAGCAATAGCACTTAGATTTATATACCGCTTCACGGTGCTTTTTACAGCCTTCTCTAAGTGGTTTACAGAGTCAGCCTATTGCCCCCAATCCGGGACCTCATTTTACTGACCTCAGAAGGATGGCAGGCTGAGTCAACCTTTAGCCTGTTGAGATTTGAACTGCCAAATTGCAGTCAGCCAGTAGAATGCAGTACTGCATTCTAACCACTGTGCCATCTTATATATACATAAATCCAGTGTTATTGCCTTTGAAAATTATTGAGTCTGCATTGCTTTCATATTTATATTTTCTCCAAAGAGAATGTCTAAACTTTTCTCCATCAATTCTTGTCTAAATTCCCTTTGCTCTTAAGGCCGTATATCCTTGACCACCAATATGTCTGACTCTTTCATAATACACTCTTCAGGAAGCAGACAAATGCAGAGGTAACAGTACACCCTTCTCAAGGAAAATATAGAAAGAGGCTGACACCAAGGTAAAGGCTCAGACACTTACTTGCTGCCAAACCACTACTAGCACTCATGGAGCGTCCAGGCTCAGGCCGGGTTTTTGTGATTGAAGGGATGCTGACAGAACCACTAAACATTGCCCGACTTTCTTGAGGCCGAAGGTTCTGCAACACATAGACAGGCAAGTCAGAAACAGAAACATACAAAACAGAAACAGCAAGTCGACAAGGTTTGAATTTAAAGACCTTGACTGATTGACTCACTCATGAATAAGTACAGGGGTAGAATGGCATATGAAATGCCAGGCTTATCCACCCCATTGATTTGGATGTGCTAAATTACAAGCCTCCCCAGCCAGGTTACTGAAGAGTTATGATGGAAAAGGGGGGGAAACACAACAGCAGGGTTAAGAGTGGGTTGGGGGAAAGCTGTGATAAGCAAATGGCCATCAGTGACAGCACTGATTGCAAAGAAGCAATTGAAAAAAAGAAATGAGAGGTTGGAGATTTTTGACCTGAGGGTCAAGGGATCACGCAAAATGGCATTTTCTTCCATCAAATATGAAAGGAAGAACATATGCTTCCCTTTTGTGCCATCTTTTTCCCCCTACTTTTGTCATTTATTGCTATGTTGATCATTAATGCTATGATTTTATTTGTGTTGTTTTACTCATACTATGGATGCTTCAAAGTTTGCATGTATGTAAATTGTGATAGGACAGAAAACCAATACATTTTATTTTTATTTTATTAAATTATATTTCAGACAAATTCATTTCGCTTTTGTTATACATTACACCAGGCTATGCTTACTTACCATAGGCAGGTCTTTGAGGATCTGTATACCATCTCCTGGGCCCATGTGTGCTATATGGTTAAAGTTAGTTGGGTGAGAAATTAATTTATTTCTCATTTCCGGATCTCGCAGCATCTCTCTGCAAAAGAAAATATTCAGATATTGTATGTTGAAGTGGCTATTTGTAAATATAAAGAGTAAATATATGCTAGTCATAAATTATTCCACAACAGAAAATCAAATAGCCAAATATTTGGCTAAATTTTAAAAGAAAAGTACTTTAAATTCTGATACTGATTCTATCTCAGCTGTTAGCTTGATGGAAGGGAAAAGGTCAGGAAGAACAGAGGTTTGGCTTAAAAGCTTAACAGCCCATGTTCATAAAAAGTCCAAATGGTTACTGGGTCTCAGAGTGCACTACGAGAGGGAGTTGAGACAACATTCAAGAAAAGGTGTAGAAGTGGGCTCAGTGATGATCGGATGCTGCAAAGATGGAGGCAGAGATGAAGGATAGAAGAAAAGAAAAGGATTAGAAGGATATAGCACTACTCTTTGCATTTTACTCTTACAATAATTTAAAGAGCTTTAGAGAAATTTGCCAATGTATTGTAGGATACAAAGGAAAATTTTTGAGTGTTTCCAGCATTTTAGAAAACTTGACAGCATAAAATTGGTCCTAATCATAGATTATGTCATAAATAGGTCTAAAAAAAGCCTCAACAGTAGTTAAAAAAAAGGCTGATTTGAGAACAAGCAAGTTCAATTATTTCCCTGTTTTCCCATAATTATATACAAACTTTTATCAGCACAGCCTATACATAAGAAATGCTGAAACATTAACTCTATATTTCTTGAAAGTATTTTCTTAAAAATCAGAATCCTTTCTGAATATTTTCATATAGTCTGATTGCTATCTTTGCAAGGTGACCCTTTTGCTGCCTGAAAACTATACAAAATTTGAAAAATAATTGTTATCGTCAGAGCACTGGGAAATATTACAGAGAATCAGATAGGAATTGTGTAAAAAAAAGAATATCAAAACTGGACAATATATGCATAATTAGCAATATAAATTTCTTTTGTAAAACTTTATTATCAGTCATATATACAGTATATACACACATGCACACACAAATGTACTTATGTACAGTAGTTGGAGACATGCATTCCAATTTACAATAGTTCTTTTGCATTGATATTTAAATTAAAATAAATTTAAGTATTGGGTTATACATAATGTAAATAAAGCATACTATATAACAGAAAAGACAAATGTTTGAACGCATTGACCAGAAATCCATTTTTTTTCTAACAATCAAAGAAAAAAAAATACAATGACGGGACACGACAGTCTTCACGGCCTACAAGCATGGACAGAAGACAAGTACAGGTTGAATACCGACCTTCTCTGCTGCATTCTCTCTTCCTCAGGCACTCGGAATGAGTAGCGCCGTTTATTATTAATATTTCGGACCATTTGCTTTCGACTGTTATCTGATGTCTCAGGAACCACCAACTCATCACCCTCTAAGAGAAACATAAAAATCCAAGCAGGATCACTTTTTTTCCCCACTGCAGAGGGTTAGCTATAGAAAACTTTTCTAAATTAGGTACAACTGCTAATGCTAAAACAATGGAAAAAATAGAAATACCTAGTATAGTGTTATGGCTCTAAGTTTATACTAAGTATATATTAGCTGCAAACATTCAGCTTGAAAAAACAAACAAACAAACAGAACCCTGACTTTGAAAGAAATGACTTTTTTCTCAACTGACCATTTTTGCATCCCAAATAGTTACTATGTAACTTGTACCATCCGTAACTTCAGAGGCAAAATTATCTTGTTCTGAGACAAAGACTGCGTGATAGTGGTGATGGGTATTATCATTGAAATAATATGTAAGGCTAAGGTAAAACTTTCCACTTCTGTGTTTAGTTCTACTTCTTGTTTGCATCTAATGTGGAGTTAAATCTTGCATTCAGAATTTCTTCTAAGAAAAATTTTATGTTTAAAGTAGATGTGCTATACAAAAAATACTTGCATGTTATATAAAATAAATGGGTAATTTAAAAATGTTTATTTTTAGAAATTATAAAATAAAACAAATAGGAAAGTTTTTCTAGGAGACTGAAACAGAAAAGTTTACTCAAGCAATATTTCTTGCATAGCCTTTAACTACCAGATTTGCCTGCTAAAACTTCTGTGGTGCTAACTGAAACATTGCCTATTGTTCACTTACTGGGAAGTGGCAAGAAAAAACAAGAATGAATTCACAATGCTAACTCAATGATTTAATTGTCTATCTGTAGTTAATTTTTAATCTGAAAGTACTTTACAGATAAATACTATAAGGAAGAAATTGAAATAATTGTCCCCTTCTGTCAATGGAAACTTTCTGAGAGGAACTCTACAATGCTATAAACTTCCAAATCACTGCATTTATAAAAGTTTTATTTATTTCAAAGATCTGGATCTATAATTTTAAGAAGTATTAATATATCTTATATTTGAAGAAGTGGATTTTTTTTTTTACTTACCTGCCATCTTATTTTTGAAATAGATTAATCTAACAGTTTCTAGTCCTAGGACATTTAGCGACCCTTCTGTGTTCAAAGGACGTACCTAAAAAAAGTAAAAAAAAAAAAAGTAAAAAGATACGATGAAAATGTGAAAGTATAAATTTTCATACATCATACATAAATATCAAGGAGGCAAATATTCAGGAGGACTAAATCCAGAAGGTGGATTTAAAAACAGTGGGGTTTTAAACATCACAGTTGTTAACTGATAAAATAGTTGTAATCTGTCTCCAACCTGTACCTGTTTTCTCTTCCTTTTCTCACCTCCTCCTTTCTCAACTGAAGTTCTACATCAGTTTAACCACTCACTGATGAAGTGAGCTGCAGCTCACAAAAAATATTCTTTTAATAAAAAAATATTAGGCAAAAAATGTACCAAACTCCTTCTGATGAAATGCTAAAAACGTTTAAAAGGAACATATGTATTGTATTGTTTAAAGTGTCTTTTCTCTAAAAATTCAAAGTGCTTGAAAGATCTTCCTTCTTTTTATTGCAACAAAGGCAGCACTCTGACAGCAGCTTCAGTGAGTAATTGCTTCATACCGAATTAGTTTCCATTGCAGATCTGAAGGTGGGTGGGTGTCCCCCTTCCTAGTTTATCAGCAGAATATTTTAATCCAGATGGAACTCAATATGTCTTTTAATTTATATTATGAACAACCTATCCAAACTGTTTAATTTAGGAGCCTCTGTGGCTCAGACTGCTAATGCAGTCTTATTAACAGCAGCTGCCTGCAATTACTGCAGGTTCTAGTCCCACCAGGCCCAAGGTTGACTCAGCCTTCCATCCTTTATAAGGTAGGTAAAATGAGGACCCAGATTGTTGGGGGCAATAAGTTGACTTTGTATATAAATATACAAATAGAATGAAGACTATTGCTAACATAGTGTAAGCCGCCCTGAGTCTTCGGAGAAGGGCGGGTATAAATGCAAATAATAATAAAAAAAATTACTGTATAATTCATTAGTTACCTTCTTGAGGGGGATGGTCTGAATCCACTCCATTGAGTTCACATCAAATATATCAACTGTATTTTCACTGTAAACTGAGAGGTATGGTGCATTGTAACCTAGAAAGAAACACAGATATATGTCTGGATAGATGCCATATGGACATACATTGGATTGGGTTGAAAACTGGAAGGTAAGGAAGTCACTTTTCAGTATATATTTCTTGTATTTTATTTAGAAGTACATTTTTTACAGTTAAAAATAAGCCTAGTTTTTTATTGGTGTTTACCTATCTGTTTAATATTTCTTGAAAATAAGCAATGAGAACCAATGTTCACATTATATGAATAGACACATTAAAGGTTAAAATGAAGCCTTTGGAAAAAAATAAACCATTAACCAAGCTGAGAAATAAAACAGTATTAAATATTAATCATATATTTGCTAGTCCAATATTTCCTCAGTTACCAAGACATTGAAATTATGTATAACGAGTAATCATTCAGAAATGAGCAGTTAACAAAACAAATCAAATTCTTCTGATGTAGACTGACATAATAGTAATGGAGTGTTCGTATCTCCATGTGTAATATATATACACACACACATAAATGCATGTGCACACATACAAACATGTGGAAAGGGTGTTTTTCTGAAGTTATGAATTTTTTTTGAAGAATTGAGGAAATACAGTATTCTTAATACCGCAACTTCTAGCATCTTCCTATTAGCAGAACACCCCTACCACTATTTTTTTTTTTATCACTAACCATACTGAGAGCTTCAAATGTGGTAACTATAGTTATATCAATAGGACTTTCCTTGCATTAATTCTAGAAGCAATATATAATAGATCCCATGAACTTTGGAGACAACTATGTTGCCTCCAAAGCGGAGACTTATTTCAAAATCTATGATTCTTCTTTAGAAGGAAAGTCATAATGGTTTGCCAAATAATATTAGTGCTAAAAAATAAATGAAGAGGAAATAGATTGATAAGAAGAAAAGAGGGGATAGAGCTATAACATCACAACATTATACCAAATGGATTATTATCATAGCACATAGTTAAAAAGTTATTTATGTTTCAGTATCACATCTTCTACAACTTGTTATTAACTGATTAATTATACAGTGTTATTCAAATTCTGTGGACATCCATCAAACCATGAGGAAAAATAATCCTTTATTTAATTAATGTAATGGCAGAAACTTACAGGAAGAAGAAGGAGTTGCAGGCCACATTAATTCTTGTTGTCTAGATCTTCGACCCTGACAGTCCACATAAATTCCTACACTGCTAAAACACAGCAGGTATTCTTTATTTGATATTTCAACAGCACAGATGGCATCAGTTGGCTGCTGTATAATGAACGACAGTGTGTGATCATCTGGATGAAGCAAACTCTGTGGATTTCCTTCTCCATGCAAAGGGTACTTTAAGAATCCTGACTGGTAGCCAACACAAAGCCGTTCACTAAAGATAGCCATCCACTGGACATTCCCAGCCACTTGGATTTCTTTTATTTTTTTATGGCGTGTTTTGCTATGATTTAACTCATAACACAGGACCTGTCTTTTCATTGCTACACACAGGCAAGTAAGGGCTCCATGGCGTACTTGTCCAGAAACTATGGTCTGGCAACCTTTAGTTTCTGCCAGTTTATAA
Organism: Ahaetulla prasina; assembly: GCF_028640845.1. NCBI lineage: Eukaryota > Metazoa > Chordata > Lepidosauria > Squamata > Colubridae > Ahaetulla > Ahaetulla prasina. The sequence goes on from NC_080539.1 coordinate 63,947,245, forward strand.
AAATCAATCTCTCGACCATCCAGAGCTGTCATAGGAAATAGTCGTACATGACGGTTTCGTCCCGAAATCACTGCAATAAGTTGTTCATTTGGGATGAGCTCAATCTGATGAACTTTCTTATTGTCACCAACACGAATTATCTCTGCAAAAAATAAAAGGTTGCAAGAAATTGTCCTGAAATATAAAGTGTGCTCAAGGCTACAGTAATAATCTTGCTTATTAAATCTCTTTGGTTTTTCTGGAATAAAAAATATAAACTTGCTTTTCTAAATTGCTTTTTTCCACTAATTTCTTCTAAGAATCATTGTATCCCATTTGCATTTTCAAAAGTTTGCCTATGACTTTTTTTCTAACCGGGTAATTACCTTTGAGTAGGAGTCTATTCAAGTGTCCTCAAAAAGGAAGTTTATACCTTCTTTTCCCAAAATCAGTTCTACATTCTTTACACTGCCTCCCCTTCCCTTCCTTGTGGATGCTGTGTTTCTATGTTCTATATCAGGGATGTCAAAGTCAAGGCCAGTGGGCCAGATCCAACCCACAGGGTGCTTAGATCCGGCTTACGAGGCCACCTTCAAAACAGCAAAAGACCGGCCCGCAGTGCCTCTGCCAGTGAAAACAGGCTCCCAATCTCCATTTTCGGCTGGGACAGCATCCTGCAACCCTCTGCCAATGAAAATGGAGCTCGGAAGGGCCGCCCCTCCTGAGCTCTGTTTTCACTGGCAGAGGGTTGCAGGAGGCCATCCCAGCTGAAAACAGAGATTGGAAAACCCGTTTTTACTGGCAGAGCACTCGGGCCACCACAGGTGCCCCTGATACAAGTGATGCCGAGCTGGCTACGCTCCCCGTTCCTCCCCAGGTGAAACACAATCCTGATGCGGCCTCAATGAAATCTAGTTTGACACCCCTGTTCTATACAGTACCTATTAATATTATGTTATCTATCCACTGCCAAACAAAACCATATTATATTTGGAGAGTTTGTGCCTGCTATTATAGAATTGGATTTGTTACACTTGGTTTTATCTATGCATTTTGAATATTTCATTACTATTTGTGTTTAATTATTTTAGATGATATAATTAAACACAATTAGAAATTAAACATTCATATTAAGCACCATTCCATTTCTCATTAAAAAAACAGCAACAGCAATAATATTTGTCAGCTGCCCATATGCTTGAAATGGGTGGCCATATATACTGAATAAATAAACAAATAAGGCAAAACTAGTGTTCCAATCTTCTGACATACCACAGACTGAAGAGCTTTTATCTATAGGTAGTCCTCAATTTATGACCCTTTCCTTAATGACCTCTGGAAGTTATGACAGGTATCTTCAAAGTATTTATGCCTTGTTTTTCAAGTTACGATAGAATTACACTTGGAATGATGGGCAACTGGCTCATCTTTATGGCCATTTGCAGCATCCCATGGTCACATGACTGCAATTTGCAATGTCTTTTTGTCAATTTCTGCAAAAATGCTTAATGAGGAAAATGGATTTGCTGAATATCCACCACAAAAATATCAGTATTCAGAAATTACTTTTTCAAAGTCAGTGAGTAGGTTTCCTTTGCTAAGGATGGACTTGAATCTGAGCCTCCCTAGTGTTAATCAAATAGCTTAACTATTAGGCTACACTGAATGAAATAAAAAGTATATCTTATTTGAATTTTCACTTTTCCAATATAAATCTAATATTCTTACCATCCTTTGTAACATGAACAACAAATAACCCTTCTTCATTGCCCAAAGCTATTCGTTCATGATCTGAAACAGTTAATAATGGAAAAAAAAATTGAAATACACATTCTGTAAGGAAAAACAAGTATCAGATGCCAGGATAGTTGAAACCGATTAATAATATTAAGTATAATGATACCATTATTGTTTCATTTTGCCTTTAAATGAAAAAGAGAAAAAACCTCTTGGGATTTCTGTAATTAACTAAACAACATAAATGTTCAAAATTCAGAATTTAGGTGAAAGGTAAAATGACTAACATAAAATTAATGCACAATTTTAACTAATCTACATATTTACAAATCAAGAAAAATACAATTTCCAAACATTTTCGAATTCATTTGACTCAAATTATTTTCCATTTTGCTTTTCATTTTTTATCATATTAAGCAGTTTTGTAATTCACAATACCTCTCATCATCTTTATTTTTATTCCAGTCCATAAACTACCAGTTTTCCATTATGTTATCTTGGCCATTTAGCCTATATGGACTGATAACCAGATACCTCCCCAATATTTTAAACTCCAGTGCTGGTTTATTATTGGACACTTTGTTTAGGACTGACAGGAATTGAAATCAAATACATCAGGTTGCCCCTTTACCTGGAAGCCTAATTTAATTCTGAGAAATATGCATAGATTTGTTTATTAGTCTTATACAGATAGTCCTCAATTTACGACCATAATTGAGTCCAAAATTTATGTTACTAAGTGAGACATTTGTTAAGTGAGTTTTGCCCCATTTTACGGCTTATCTTGCCACAGTTGTTAAGTGAATCACTGCAGTTGTTATATTAATAACCTGGTTGTTAAATGAATCTGGCTTCCCCATTAACTCTGCTTGTCAGAAGGTTGCAAAGATTGTTCACATGATCCAGGGACACTAACCGTCATAAATATGAACCAATTGTTAACCTCCAAATTTTGGTCACATAACCATGAAGATGCTGCAATGGTCATATGGGGGGGAAAGGGTCATAAATCACTTTTTGCAGTGATGTAACTCTAAATCGAGGACTCTCTCTATTTAATTTCCTTTTTACAAAATATTTAATACAAAGGCTTGTGAGGCTAGCTGACAAGAACACAATATTTTTTTCTCCAAATATTTATAAACGTGTGGAGGATAATTTTACATTTGCTGAGTAAAAAGGTCTCTGAAGATTACCAGGTGTTTTGGAGGGGATGCTACTTGATGAATTTAAATATTTTTGAAAGTTCTAAAAAGAGCTTCTCTCTTTTCTTTCCTCACAAGTCAAATATTTCTTCTATGTTTTTCTTATCTATACAGATATATTTTCCCTTATGCTTCCCTTCCTAATACTGTATATTTTCCTCAGTGCATCTCCATTCTTTTTTCCCCACCAGTACCTGCTGGAAGAAGGGGGGGCTGTGCTTCTGAATGCACAGAAAACATGGTTTATATACGTAGATGGGAAATCATGTTTTAAAATGGGATATTATATTTTACAGGTAATCCATTTTAATACAGTGATACCCTGGTACTCAACTGCTTTATAACTCATCAGATTTAGTACTCAGCTCATTTTGACATGAAAATTTTGTCCCAATACTCATAGTTTGTTTGTATTCAATGCACAAACTAGAACTTGTTGGTGTCAGCTGCCTTGTGACTCACTAGATTATTCCATATGGGAAAAATCTGTTTGGTACTCATTGCGCCTTCCGGAACCAATTAACGATGAGTACCAAGGTACCATTGTATTCATTATTAATTCAATTAATATGGATTTACTTTTTTGTCTTTGGCCTGTCCTTTTTAAAACAAGACTTGTGGAAGATCTATACGTGTGTGTGAGTGCATATTGAGTGTGTATCACATTTGTTAGGGGGAAGGGCAGATTTCACTGGATTTCACTAGATTAACTTTATTTTTGTGTTTATAATTTTCTCCCATCTTTTCTTAAATTCAGAGCCAAATCCCTTCCAGGCAAATGGGGGTACACTACTTCAAAATCCAAATATGAATTAGAACTTCATAGTTAAAGCAAAAAATCTGCAAAGTGTTTTTAAAAATACATACCTATAATTGCTGCTGCTTGGCTAGTTTTAATAAGGGGTAAGGTACTATCATATGCTTCTTTGGGAGCGTAGACTGAGCGATCTTTGAGCTTGTTCTTCTTTAAGATCCTATGTAATTCATTTAAGACTCCTACCCATTTACTCTTTTCATTTTCACTGTCAGCTAGGATCAGGACTGAACACTTATTACTTGATGCTAATAGCTGAGAAGCTGAAACCTGGAAATGTTACAGATATGTGTAACTAAAAAATGAGATTCTTTGATAAATAACAACATCATTTATTCATTGAATAAATACATTTATTCAATGTATTAAAAATATCCTCAATGTAACTATGTAGTAAGTAAATGAAGAAATCAACATCGAATATAAGTTACAAAAGACCAATGAAAGCTATTGAGACATTAAAAAAAATGCATAGTGAATGACCCCAATTCAAATCACTATTCACCCAGTGATGAAGCTATGAGTATCTGTCTTGGTAAAAGAATCATAATAAAGACAAAATGGGCAGGATAAAACTATGAATAAAACCTGATTGTAAAAATATAAGTATTAATTTGTATATAGGTAGTCCTTGAGATATGACCGTAATGGAGTCTGCCTGTTACAGTCCCATGTCGCAATAGTAGTTAAGTGAAGCACCTCACTTAACAACCTCCACATGCCTGCTCTTCTTAATAAATCATTAAACAAACACTTGGGTCGTTAAGTGGAGAACCGGGTGCCTCAGATCCTTGGAGGCATAGCACAGGGTGAGACCTGCCTATTTTGACCCCCTCCCCCAGGTGTCTCCCACCTCCTGAGATGCCTGTGCTCTGCTTTCCACCCCCTGGGGCCCCACAGACTTTTTCTACTTCCACAGGGTCCCCTCAGGCCTTGGGCATACTTCCCACCCCATCAGGCCAAACACCCTCCTTCTCACCTACCCTTTGAAAAGCTCTGGGGCCATCCTTTGTGCAGCTGCATGGTGAATTTCCAGAAGTGGCCATCATTTTGTCCTATCCATAAAATGGCAGTCATGTTTGAGTTGCCACCACATGGGCTGGGGACAAACTGCTTTGTTTTGTTGCCTTAAGAAGGACTGCACAATGCTGTGGAAGCTTTCTGCTGAATTCAGAAGCTTCTGCAGTGTTGTACAGACTTCATTAAGGCAGCAAAATGAAGCAGTTTGTCTGGCAGTTACCATTTTGTCCCTATCCACAAGTGAGCAGGATAAAATAGCGGCCATATTCAGCCCTGCAACCAGGGGACAAACTACTTCATTATGCTGCCTAAACAGGGTCTGCATAGCAGTGCAGAAATTATATGCAGCATTCAGAAGCTTCTGCAGCACTGTGGAGACCTTGTTAAGGCAGCAAAACAAAGCAGTTTGTCTCGTGGCTGCCATTTTGTCCCAGTTCACAAGCAACAGAAAATGACAGTTGCCTGCATGCAGCCCAGGGAAAGGTGGCTGCCTTTCTTCACCAACATGAGGTCCAAAAATCTTCAGAAAGTATGTGTAATGGGTGATAGATAAGAGAGGAGCAGGTCCATGGGCTGCAGAGTCATGGTGGAGTGGGATGGGGTAGAGAGGTGGGGGTGCTGCAGCATGAAACACAGTCTTATGCAATTTGGGAGTGTCCATCCTAACTTTGAACATTCGTTAAGTGTACTGTCATATCTTGAGAACTACCTGCATAGCATTTTTTAGAACCCTGAATGCTAATTGCACCATTTCTGGGGGATTAAAACCAGACTTTGTTGATATTCCTATATTTTAACATAGAAGGCTGGAATAAAAATATGAAATTTCAAAGGAATCCACAAAAACCACACTGAATAACAAATAGAGAAATTTTCATTAATTAAAAAAAAATGAATATAAGAAGAACGATTTATTTTCTACTCTGTGTTGCAACTGTAATAGAGTATTACTTACCCTAAAAATACAGGGGATATCTTTTCGGTTTGCATGGATGACATCAGAAGCCAGAACAGAACACACCGAGAATTCTTCATCCCTTTTATAAAGATATTAGTGACAGATTATTACATTTGAACAGTAACTATTCACATTCTAGAGCTAAGTTTCTTAACCCCTCTGCAATGGACCTCTTTGAGAGTCAGGCTATGGACTTCTCAGAATGTATCTAAATTATAAAATAAAAACACGATAATTTTTTTATAAAAGAAATTGATTATGCTCAAATACAGTTATCAAAATTTTCAAAATGATAAATATATAACAGAGTTATATTCTTCTTTATTAATCCATTAAATCAGTAAGACAAGTTAAAAATTATTGATTTTTTTTCCCAATCCAAGATCACAGACTCCCAAGCAATCCATGGATCTCAATTAAGAACCTTTATTCTGGAAGAAAATCATATCAACACAACATAGAGTTCTATGTTTTATACTTAGCTCACCATAAGAATACATTACATTCACTCAATATCAGTACCAAATAATTTCTTCATATAAATGTTTGCTATCCAGTTGTCAAATTGTTTTTCTATTGGTATAAATGGGCAAAATGTAAGAGTGAAAGACAAATGAAGTAATAGCCCTACTCGAAGTGTCACAATAGAAAACTTGGATAAACTTTTATTTACATTTAAAAGAGATTTTGAAAATAATATTGCTATATGTATATCCCTATCACTGAAGACTACACAATCCATTTTATTATCTTGAAGATATTTGAGCACTTACTCTGAAATTTTATTTGCAACAACTCTATAATTCTTTAACTCTAAAATTTATTTAAATCTTTAGAACTTTATTTATTTATCTATTCATCATATTTCTATAGCTGCCCATGATCTAATATATGATCTGTTCTCCACACACCTAAAAGTAGATACAGAAAACCCAATTAAACAAAATTAATTCATTTATTGCAGAAAAAAATCCAAAAATAATATATTTGTTGCGGCAAAAGTATGTGAATCTTTAGGATTTAGGATTATTAGTTCATTTGAAGAGGAAATTATAACCAGGTATTTCAGTCAATGGGACAACTGGAAATGTTGCAAGGAGAAAGTCACAACTTTTCTGAAAGAATATTACTGACCCCTACACATTTGATACCACTCTAATGGCAGAAAGCGAAGAGGAACTAAAGAGCCTCTTGATGCAGGTGAAGGAGGAGAGTGCAAAAGTTGGCTTGAAACTCAACATTAAGAAAACTAAAATCATGGCATCCGGCCATGATTACTCTCAATTCCTGGCAGATAGATAGTGAAGAAATGGAGGTAGTGATAGATTTTATTTTCCTGGGCTCCAAGATCACTGCAGATGGGGACTGCAGCCACGAAATTAAAAGATGCTTGCTCCTGGGGAGGAAAACTATGGCAAATCTAGACAGCGTACTAAAAAGCAGAGATATCACCCTGCCAACAAAAGTGCGTATAGTCAAGGCTATGGTTTTCCCAGTTGCAATGTATGGCTGTGAAGGTTGGACTATAAGAAAGGCTGAGCGCCAAAGAATTGAGGCCTTTGAACTCTGGTGCTAGAGAAGACTCCTGCAAGTCCCTTGGACTGCAAGGCAAACAAACAAGTCAGTTCTAGAGGAGATCAACCCTGACTGCTCTTTAGAAGGCCAGATCCTGAAAATGAAACTGAAATATTTTGGTCACCTAATGAGAAAGAAGGACTCACTGGAGAAGAGCCTAATGCTGGGAAAGATTGAGGGCAAAAGAAGAAGGGGACGACAGAGAATGAGGTGGCTAGATGGAATCACTGAAGCAGTCAACATGAGCTTAAATGGACTCCAGAGGATGGTAGAGGACAGGAAGGCCTGGAGGAACGTTGCCCATGGGGTCGCGATGGGTCAGAACAACAACAACCCATTTGCAAAAGATCATGTCGATAAACCAGAAAGATATTAGAAGTATGTTTTGTGGACAGATGAGATCTAAATAAAAAGGTAAGGCTTGAATGAAAAGCATTACATTTGGTGAAAGGCCAACACTGCATTCCAGCATAAGAACCGTATCCTATCTAAAAAATAAATGATAGTGGCAGTATCATGATTTGAGCCTGTTTTGCTGCCTCTGGACAGGATGACTTGCCATTATTGGACCCGTTGTGGCTCCAGCTCCACCCCCGGGCCTGGCCCCCTGCCAGACAGTGTCTCAGAGAGTGAGGGGGAAGGACCGTCAGGGCTCCCTTCTGCAGAGCCGGCCTCTCTGGCTCAGCTCCAGGAGCCAGAGGCAGGCCAGATGGAAGAAATAACAAGGCCTCTGTCTCCTGTATCTCCCCCCGTCCAGGCAATGCTCCCAGACCCAGCTGAGGACAATCAGTCCTGGTTGGATCCTAGGTTTCGTAGACAAGAGAGGCGGGAACAACAGAAGCAGGGGTGGGGCAGGCCTAGGAAGTGCTGAGTCATGGAGCCACACCCCACAGGGTATAAAAGCAGCAGGGGCTGTTATACTACTCTGTGGCAAACAAATCAACTGCTTAGAGAGAACTTGAGCTCAAGTACTGTTTGTTCCTGGTTTCCTGGTTGACTCGCCGGCATCAAGAAAAGATAATGGAGAAATTTGGCAGGCACTCGCTAGTTTGCTGCCAGAGCTGATAGCTGCCGTGGAATGAATTGCCGGCTAATTAAGTCATCGCTCGTGCCTCCCGGACTGAGGTGGGGGGGACAGAACAGGACCTATGAGTTCTTAATTGTGCCAGGAAAATATCAGAATATCTGTCCATGAATTAAAGTTCAAGAAAAAGTGAGTCTTGTAGCAAAATGATCTAAAACATACAAATCATACACACAAAGAATGGTTAAAGCAGAAGAAATTTAATGTTTTATAAGGGCCAAGTCCAACTCCTGACTTTAATTCTGTAGAAATGTTGTAGAAGGACCTCAGGAGGCAGTTATTGAGAGGAAGCACACTAAATTCTCAAATAGGAAAAATGGGCTAAAGTGTCTCCAAACAAATACGCAGGACTGATCAACTCTTATGGGGTCTATGGTGCTCTCTGAGCTTGGTTGTTTGCTTGCAGATGTTAATGCACTAATAATGCACTGATTCAGTGCACACCAGTTAGCTAGCTGGGTAATAAACCATCTGAAAAAGAACAGCTAAACTCAAAGAGCATTAACGATTCCATAGTTCAGCCCTGAGCTACGTATAGTACATTCTCTTCTATTGATTAACAGTTATCAAAAATGTGTAGCTGAAATTATTGCTGCCCAAAGGTTTCAGATCAGTTATAAAAAGCAAAGGTTTACATCCTTCCCCAAACATAAATACGCAGTTTGGGATCATTTTCCACAATAATCCAACGAACAACTCAAATATTTTGTTTAATTGGCTTCTCTTTTTCTAGTTTTTGGATTTGTGTGCAGAATAGATCACATTTTACGTCATATTTATGTAGAGATACTGAAATTTCAAAAAAGTTCACAAACTTTTAAGCACCACTTTATTTAGATGTAATTAGCAAATGTTTAAAAAGAAGTCCTCCTGACAAATTGTGAATATACACTAATAATAAATCCATTTAAAGAGAGATATGATTCTTTACCTGAAGCAACAATTGCTATCATTTTAAAACTTCAACTTCTAGTTCTATAATTTTCCACCATATTTAAAGCTCAATAATATTTCTATACTATACCATAGCAGTAATGGACTGCTACCGGTTCACCCCAGATCGGGCAAACCGGTAGTGACGGGAGGCTCTGCCCACCAACCCGGACACTTCTGCAGACACGCACGCACGAGCAAAGCGGTAGCAAACTAAATTGAAACCCACTACTGTACCACAGCTACTGCTGATGTTCTTTAAAAGTACACCTGATCAAAAAGGGATAGGCTGTAGGAAAATGGTCAACTTTTATGTTATTCATACCAGCAGAGATTCAAAAGAGAAGCACTTGCTGCCTTGGGTATTAAATTAAAGCATGCCATTCCTACCTCATATCAAGAACCTGACTAACTACCACACTGGGTTGGGATGCTTTTCCTTCTGCTATATCATAAAGGAAGAGCTTGAAGTCACAAACAACAGCCAGGGCTCTCTGCCAGCCTTTCTTCACTCCAGCTGGCTTAGGGATCTAAAATAAATTTAATCACATTAATTTAATTAAATGCAAAAAATCAAAACAGGAAAACAATGTTAACATCTAAGCATAATAAACAAAATGTACTTTCAACATTTATACAAGAAACCATTCACCAAGTCAATCAGATATACATTTATACTTTAAAAATAAGTTGACTTAATGGTCATGTCTTTCTTCAAATAGAGCGGTGAAGAAGCTGATGCCTGTTCTACATGCAAGATTGCATCGATCTGAGATCAATGCTAGTTCCGACTTCCCACAAAGCAATGGGTCTTGAATAAATAAACCACAACCCAGCTTGAATTCTAGGAATATTGCCGCAGTGAAAATGTTGTAGTATAAGGCAGGTAGTTCCCATTGGCAAGAGTCCCTAGTTTGTCCCATTTCTTGGGATTTCTTAGTCTGTTCTGCAGCTAAGGCACTTTGAAGTTGTGCCACAATTCATGTCCTCTCCAGTCACTCTGGAGATTAACATCTTCAGTAACCACACAACGTAATCTTTTTTATTTTTCCCCCATGGGGTAAAGCAAATATAACAGGAGCTTAATCAGTGAGTGTTTGGGGTATTAGCTGGTTATATTTTTTATGCCCTTCCATTAGCCAGATGGGTGGAGCACTGGCCACCTTCATAGGATAATGGAGTACAACAGGATAGATATTAGCACATTGGTACAAAATTGCAATACAAGTGACAGTATGGAAGTACCCTGAAAACTATCAATTCCTAGCTTTTTCTCTGAAACAGTAGGAGACATCTTGGGGTTGTCACACACACACACACACACACACACACACACACACACACACACACACACGATATATACATGTTTGTTGTAAAAATGATAAGAATTTCTCATTTCACACACACACACACACACACACAGAAAAAATGAATATCAATGATAAACAAAAAACAGTACAGGTTTTCTTAGACTTACTCGGACATGCCCTTCATAAGCAGTTCCTATTCCTTTTTGTGGATCAATCCCTAAAGGACCTTTTGTCTGTTCAGGTGGGATGGGACATACTGCTGGTGCTTTGTCTGCACAGGTCACATGGCATGAAAATCCACAGACTAGGAAGAAAGACAGTATTTGTAATGAAAATGTACTTCAGTCCTTGTTGATTGTGCAATGATTATTTTAATAATATGAAAATCAGTTAATAAGAACAAACACCCTTGTCAATTTTTCTTGGCCAATGGAACTATGTGTCTACTATATGTTATCCAGTTTGTCACTGTAAACTTCCATTCCAGATTTGCTATAGATGAACATGTATGTTCGCTGCATTAATACCTTCTGGCCTATTAAATATATATGTTCTGATGATTTATACTTCTGCGACATTTACATTGCTAATTTATAAAGGGCAATTTATAAATTTGGATAAGAAACGAATATAACATTAATTGTTTAATTCATCTGAGATACTGAATTTTTGTTCAAAAAATTACTTTAACAGAATCAGATGTTGCTTCATATATATATTCCACATCACTCTTATCGGCTCTACTTTCTTGAGCTAAAATGAATATCCATAAAGAAAAGTTCGTTATAAAAATATTTTGCTCAGTTTGATAAAATAGCCCACCATCTCACTTAGGTTGTAGTACATGAAATTTCTAGGAGTCCTAAGCAGGGTGATAAACATTATTGTCCTATAAACATATGCATCTTCATACATATAATCATATTCTCCAAGCTTCCAATGGTTTCAGTACAACTGAGATTGCTACACAGGAAAAGTTAAAGTCCTTTCTCCATTTTCACTTAATTTCTCTCTGCTGACCCAGCTGTTCATTTACCGAAAAGCCTTGTTTTAGACAAGGTTTCACAACCATAAAATCTTCTCAATACTGAAGCCAACGAAACAGATACTCAGTTTTTTCACAGTAGTTTTAAAAAACATTTCATTACCAGAACCAAGGACCATACAAAGTGGTGTTGCAGATCACCGGTTGTCTCAGCATCACCTATTGCAATCACCAATCTAAAACTGTATTATGACATATTCAACTATAGTGTATTATACTAAGTTAGGGAAATTTGTCCCTGAATCTTCGAAAGGTAGTTAAAACAGCTAGCTGTTCACTTTTTTTTTTTTTGCCACAAGTGTAACAGCTAAAAAATGGCATTAACATGCAATTACTATCATATAATAAATATAATCCTTTGTAAAAACAAACAGATGCCAGACCTTACCTTCACAGGTACAGCCCTGTCTTATTAACCCAACCATCAATGATGTGCACTGATTGCATTTGGTAGGGGTATTAAAGGATTTTACTACAAACTGATGGGCCTTAGGCTGTAAAACAAATAAAAGTATGATTAGGTGAAAAGCGCTTTGATAATAAAAAATCATTATTAAATTATATAGTTTAGTTTTGTTGCACTAATAAAATTAGAGTTTATTTTTCAGTTTCATAATTTCTAAGCTATTCCTATATCTTATACTTGTTTATTCATAATCAGTTCCATTCAAAGAACAGAATCATCATTTTCCATTAAGTTAGGTATGTAACTTTATAATAGTTTTACATCTCATGTATTTTATAGGAACAGTCTAAAAAATCGAATAAATGTTCAAAATCAGTGGATCACTATCCAAAAAAGGAACAGTTACCTTGTGTTTTAAATTTCTTTTTTTCACAGCAAAGTACATTAATATCTAATGTACCAGAAAACTCATTGGCAAAATATTTATTATTAAACTATGCAGAAACAAATGTGGGGTTTTTCCTTTAGCTTTCAAAAACATTTGATGATCAGTAAAGCATTTTGCTCCTTGTAATGTTGACCTAATAGAGAATAATTATTACATTTCTGTAATGAAGTAGAAATCATGGACATGTGACAAAAGAAGTACGTAATCTGTTTCCAGAGGTGGGTGTCACATACTGTAACAATCGATTCGCCCGGAACCGAAAATGTGAGCATTGAAAAACTGGTGATTATATAGGACGTGATAGTGCCAGGGCGGGTGGTTGGGCCCAGCCGCTAGTTGGAACTACCGGTTCACCCAAACCTGTCCGAACCAGCAGCAGCCCACCACTGTTTCTTCCAAAGTGGGTTTAGTTCTTACTGATACTAACAACAGCATCCTTATTCATAGGTAAATGATAGAAGATCAACAAAGTAGATACAAGTAGTCCTTGACTTATAACTGGTCACTTAATGAAAGTTCCAAAATTATGACTGACTTGAAAAAGTTATGTCCTCAAAGTTATGACTGCCACATCGCCTCCAAGATCATAAAGTCTTATTTTGGGTGCTTGGCAACTGGTTTGTGAAAAATGTTCATATTTTAAAATAGTTTTTGCTATTTTCTGGCAAAAAGTTCTGTTGGATAAGCTGGATTCAGAATTACAACTACACAATTCGTTTAATGACACATGATTTTACTTAAAACTGTGCTGATTTGCTTAATGACTGTCGTAAAAATGGTCGAAACATCAACTCCAGTCATATGGACTCAACTTACGACCGCAATGATTTATGACCAATATTCCAAGCTCAGTTGTGTTCATCAGTGAAGGACTACCTGTATAATAATAGGCTAAGATTTTAGCATAGCTTCTAATCATAATATTTGATTGAATACCTTTGGCACAGACAGTCCTGAACCACTATATGGTGATCTCATGGTTGGTGTGTGAACTGGACGCAGAGGATGATCTGAAACCTGAGCACATATATGGTGAACATTAATTTACATTAATATTAACTGCCCCACACCCCCACTGTTAAATGGTGTTAATATAAGCAAACTGGTGCAAAAAGTACACAAGAATTTGAAATACGCATATAGCATTTTTTAAAAAAAGCATTTACTTTGGGTAACGTATTCAGATTTTCCTCACTTGCAAAATACTTAAATGCTTTACAGCCTTTAACAAATCTAAGCTGACTGCCTCAAAGTAAATGTATTTTAAGAAATTGGTTTACTGGAAAAGCTTCAAATACTCAGAGACACATAAATACACAATTATCGGTAACAAGTATTATTATTACATTATTCATATACTTTTTTTTAATATTTAAGGTTGATTCAGCCTTCCATCCTTCTGAGGTCAGTAAAATGAGGACCTGGATTGTTGGGGGCAATATGCTGACTCTGTAAACAGCTTAGAGAAGGCTGTAAAGCACTATGAAGCGGTATATAAGCCTAAGTGCTATTGCTATTGCTAATATACTGCTCAAGGTGAAGAACTTCTTCTTCCTCCTATTTTCCCCACAATAACTACCCTGTGAGGTGAGTTGGGCTGAGAGGGAGTGACGGAAGTTACCCAGCATTCCTTCATGCCTAAGGCAGGACTAAAACCCAAAGTCTCTTGGTTTCTAGGCCAGCACCTTAACCACCACTGCAAACTGACTCTCTATGGAGAGGAAAATGGCAAAAAGCATTCACATAGTGACTCTGAGGATTATTCTTTTTGATGTGCATATAATAAAAATGTTTTGCTAATCAAACAGCCCTTGCCCTGGGGCTGCCAGCAAAGCAACGCAGCTGTCCATGCAACATGCATGCAGAGACCCAAAAAAGCTTTTCAGGCAGTCATGCTGACCATTCCAACCATACAGTTGTTTTAATTTTTTGAGAAGAAAAATTTGTAGCAATATGCACAGTGAAGCACTTTTTCTAACATTTGCACAGTTTTGTTAATTATCTAACACACACACTCAGTTTAACTGTCTTCATTAAGCTGATGTTTGGCTGATTACCTCTGAACCAATACTGTATCATACATCTACTACTTCAGGCAGTTATTAAATAAAGGAGTTTATATGATAGAACTGTGTGATAAATGTTCTTATATGTGTAGCCAAGGAGTTTAATAAAATGATATAGGTCAGTAGCATGTGCCAGTAACACTTTGGTAACGCTTCATTTTTATTTTATTAAATATAAATATTGTCAAAGGAACACAAACTTTTCTGAAGCACTATAGTTTTTATAAACTGCTTTTATCATGATGAAAAAGGGTGTTAAGTAATTAAAATATTGTAATATAGTATAGTACATACAATGTAATATAATATATACATGAAATAAATATGCTTGAGTATCTGTTGACAAGCTCATGGTCAATATTAATGTGCCATGATAAAACGTTACATTGCTTTGTAACTGTCCTTCTCTTTTTAACAGGTAATTGTGACAGCATGTGGTTACCCGGCTAATTTATGTAAAATCATAAATCAGAATGATTTTTAATTTATGATTCATATTACACTGGATATTGTTTTTAATTATTGAGTATTGACTTGACGAATAATGTTCAGAAGACTTAAATATACAGCACTAATCTAAATTAATAAAACTAATAAAAGTTTCATTTTTATTTAATCTTGCATGTAAATTTATTTTCTATTTTTTCATTTTTCTTGCTTTTCTTGCTTTTTGATTCTATTCTTTTTAAATATTTATTAAAATAAATAAATAGGAAGAAACCAGATATATAACATGGTTGTATACAAATGGGAAATGGCTATAAATGGACAATAACCTCAGGAACTATAGCATAGAATAGCTAAACAGCTTAACATTGCAAACCCTGTCAATTGTGAAACAATAATTTAAAAACAATGATTTATATTAAAGTTAAAGCAATCATGCATATAATTGCAGTATAAAGATACAAGAAGTATTCCAGTTTTGAATACTTTGGTAACATTTGAACATCAAACCATGCAAGAAAGAAAGAGTATTTAATGTGACATGTGAACTATGAAATTAGGGTTTCTGTGAAAAGTCCAAGAAATATTCTGAAGATCAGTGCTTCCATCCATCAGGAGACAATTACATGGTGCTTCTAGCAAGCTAATGAAATAAATTGTTATTTTAGTTAGAATTGTGGATATATATTCTACGATCTATTCCATATCATAAACTATTTTTGAAACTTTTGTCATTTTCACAAAAATTTTTGCTCCAGAGTGAAGATGTTAGCATATATTTAAAATCTTGGCTTGATTCAGCCTGACCAACAGGCTTCTAACACATCACAGAAGAAGATACCGAATCTGAGAAGGAATTCCACAAGGAACATTACAAAGCTAAGTTCCTTGGCAAAGGACTAATGGAATCAGCAGCTTGCTGAAGAATAAAAAAGAAATACTGCTTCACTCTAGAAACAAGTTGATATCTCAAAGTAGCAGCACCAATGTACTGTATTATTTTGTCCCTGTATTTGTTTTCTGTATTGGCAATTTGCTTTCTATAATGGACAATATAACTACATGTTAGAAATTACGTGTATGTGAATATGTTTTATCTTGCTTCCATACTCCAAGGGATAGTTTACATATGATTTTATAAACCATATTTTTGGAGTATAAGACACATTCCCGCCCCCTCTAAAAGAGGGTGAAAATTTGGGTGTGTCTTATACTCCGAAGGTAGCCCAGACCACCCACCGGTCCCAACCCTTTGGCCTCTGCCTCCCAGCAACAAATAGCAAAACAGCCCATTTCAGCTTCAGCACAGCCTGATTAGCACAAGCAGTTGACAGTCATTTGGATTGGCCTCCTAGCCCTCAGCTGTTTCAGGCCGTAGGGATTGCCATTACCTATTGCCAAGTGGACCTCCACTGCTTGCTGCAAGCAAGAAAATTGCTGGGAGCCAGATTTTTTTTTCTTATGCTGAAAATGAAAATGAAACTATAGCAGGCTGTTTGCTGCAACAAGGCAAACTGAAAGGCAGAGTTATTGTGAGTGTTTTATGGTTGTATTTTCTTTTTTGTGTCCTTTTGTTGTAAAATTTCTGTCTAGAATCAACAATTAGCTGGAATTTAAAAAGCTTTTCACTAACTTATTTAAAATGTTACCTGAAGGAAAATAAAGAGAGTGGGGGAAAAGCTTTACATCTAACAGATTGCATTCTGAATAACTTACTAATTCTGATTACAATACCAATCTATGCAAAGAAAAAAAACTTAAAACAATTCCAAACTGGTAAAATTTCATATTATTTCCCATATCCATGCACTAGTGTATATCTTGTTTTCCTCCCCAAAAAGGTAGGTGCATCTTATACTCTGAAAAATAGGGAATTTATTTATTACTTTTATGTCTCAATTTCTGTTTATAGAGTACTATTTAAAATATGTCACTGAGTGTGAGTTTGTCTGTGCACATACATATAATATGCTTGAATCCTATGTATGTAAAATACCTCTCTCATATGAACTAATGCTCAGGCATAGAAGTGTTTTCAGGAACCACTGAATTCCATTAATATAGGTATTCAGATGCAAAGCAAACAGCAAAACACTGTTATATCTATCTTTGGCCATCTGTTTTCCATATGAAACAGAAATAAATCTTCCAAAAACACAGCATGTTTATGTGGTTGACTGACTTGAAAAACTCGTAAAATTTAAAAGTAACCTTAATCTCCTTTTAATAGATATGCTATGTAAAGACAGTGAGACTTTAGGCCTCTGTTTACCCAATATGCTTAATTGGCTCATTGGGTTAATAGGATGTCAGGTGAACAACTATGGTAAATCTAGTTAAATGTCCAAATCAATTCATCCTCAGGTTAATTCCTATAGTCAACTAACTTTCCACATGGTATCTGAACTACTTACCTGAATGCCCTTTTTGATTTTCATGATCATTATGAAATCCTAGAAAAGCTACAAAAAAATGAACAATCTCTGGGCATTATAATTTTAACTCTTTTTCTAGCTACATGAAGGAGTGTGCGAAACAGGCAGAAACAGGTGAGAGTGGGTAAGTTCTCTCTGCTCTTTCCATAATGGCCACAGATTGTTCTCTATATGCTAATGAAAAAAGAATCATAAAGTAAAACAATGGCTTTTAAGTTTTCTTTGCTCTAAAGGAGTGACTGGCCAAAATATTCTAACTCATGTTAGTGATAGAAATGGCAAGATCTCTTCTGAGGTTCTGGAAAACTCTTGAGATCTGCATTTGGTCCCAGACCTGAGCTTAATGGGCTTGTTATGATGTTTTTATTGTTGGTTTCTAATTCTGATAATTATTATTAATTAGTCCAGGCAGTATGTATTTAGGTTTTCGGAGGTTTTTTTTTTTTTTGGTAAGTCACCCAGAGTCTGCTGGACTGTATGGCCATAACAAATAAATAATAATATGTGACCAACCATTATTTTAATAATATCCATTGGGATGAGTTAAATCACCAGGATAAAATGTTATGGTTACCATATTATGAATATATAACCTTTATTTGTTTATATAATTCCCATTTAATTCAACTGAGCTTACTCCACGGTACATTTGCACAGTTGCTTTGACACTGAGCTATGGGACAGACAATTCTTACACAAATGTTCTATGAGAGAGTACCTCAATTGGTTCAATGTCACTAGCTGTGGAAGGGGACCTAGATCTTGAATGAAGATGATACTTGATATCTTCATCCCGCGAAGGCGTATTAGATAAGGTAAAATTTTCAACAGAATCAATCTAGAGAAATAACCAAGGGAAAGAAACAAGCAAAGGAAAAGAAATGGAAAATGAAAGGAAAAGAAAAAAAGGGGGGGAAGAATATTAAGAAGCCACATTCGATAAGTACCAGTTTTCAAAAATATAGAAATGCAAATAACATAAATGTAGAGTCTTCTTTAATAAAGTTTGTCTCCTGACTTACAGAGATTGTGGGAAACAGTATAGAATCATTTACCATTTCCCTTTTCCACACATTGCCATTTACTCTACATACTTGAGATTTCCTAGTGATCTACCATCCAAATATTATGTTGAGTAGATGCCACTTACTGTGACACAGAAATGTAGAAGAATTACACTACAATTTTTTTAAACAAGGAAGGTAATCATTATTAGTTTATCCCACCTTTTATTATAGATAAATATTTGGACAACTTAAGGTAGTGAACATAGCTATAGTTTGGAAAATTTGAATACCTGTGATATCAATATCAGCATAACAACAATTCCTCTTATATTGCATTGATGTAAAGCTCAATGAAATCTACTCTCACCGTTTATTTCTCAACAGTTATAATCAAATCAATTTATATAAAATTAAACCTATGGCTACACTTGCAGGCCTCTGGTGTTCTTTTATATAAATTATAAGAAATAAGCTTGATAGATTTTGATTTGTTGGAAAATAATAAAACATCTGGAAACGAACAACCACTAAGGACTCCACAACTTTTGATTCTTTTATAGTCTGAAACAACATTTTAGAAGCTTCTTTTGTATGGTAATTGTAATTTCATATAATAAAATGGATTAGAAAGTATTAATAAATAGTGACAATACACAGCAGTATCATGATACTAATTAATTAGTAAATAAATCATTTAAATATAGTTTAATAAAATGATCTTAGCCCACACTTATCAATCTAAAATAACACTGATCAGGTTTGTTCTAATAAAGGATAAATTTCTAAAGATGACAGTGACACCTTAGTCTATGTTTTCAAATGTATTTTTTATCAGTACGTAAAGTCATATTCAAATCATAGATGCACATTTGCTTTTGTTTCTTTTAACAGAAGCAAGTGTACAGGACATATTTTCATTATTTTCCTATACTACTAAAACATTGTAATGTTGGTTTAATTAAAATATCTTTTAAGAAAAAAACCATCTCTTTTTGGTTAAATTGTTGGTTTCAGCTAACTAACCTTCCTTTTTCCCCTCTAGTTTAGTGTCATCATTTAGGATTGTCAGTAAAAAAAATATTTTTCAACATAAAATTGTCAAGTAATGTATTTTGATTTAAACTTATATTATCTATGCATTTTATTTTGTACTGATTAGGATTCATACAAATGATATTGTAAAAAGCAGGTTACTTTTAAATTTAAGAAAAAAGTTAGAGCATGATTAGTTGTTCTGAAAACACAAAAAGAGCAGATAAAATATATCTAAGAGTCTTCCTTATATGCATGTATATATAAATCTTCGTGTACATTTATATGCGTAGGTATATGTATGTTTGTGTGTGCCACTTGAATAAACCATAAGTAGAGAACAGATGAGTGATCAATTTGTGTTCTTTTATTTTGTTGAACATAATGCTTGACTGCTCACTTATTTATTGCAAGTCCTATCATAAAGCAAACAATAACTGAAATTCAGAATGCAGTGTAGCACTTCTTTTAAAATATAGATGTGGCATTATTTAACTGACATATTTATTTATAAAATGTTCATACCATTTCAAACTGCAGAGACTATAATCAATGACACATGATCATCAATATAATTATTTGCTACTTGCATATAAACTATTTCAAGCATTGCAGCAATTATTAGCAGAAATTCTTTTCTATACTTTGATTCCACCGCTATTAAATATAAAATTATCTCTCTCTGAACATCAGGGAGAACTTTATTTCTTTTATTTGTTGAAAACCTCACTCGGGATCAATAATCTTTTCCATCTGTCCTGGGTATTATATCAGACAAAGAATGTAGGAAATAAAATATTATGAGACATACACAGAGGTAGCAGAGGTAACACCCTCTTTTTGCTGTTTTTATTTCTTCCATTAAAAAAAAACCCAAACCAGAAGGGAAATAGAAATGACAAGAAGAATACATAGTTTGTGTTTGTCATGTAAGTTAATTGCAAACTTCTGTTCTCCGCACAGGTGGAAGTGGATTTTAGAAAAGTCTGTCCACAAGATCTAGTCTGAGACACATATTCCATCTTTCCATGATATAGATGCACAACTCAGTCTGAGAACACCGAATAGCCGGTGCTTGCTCAATATGGGACACAGCATAAGGGAGTCCATGTATGTGCATGTACGCTGCTAACTTGTAGCATGTATTTGAAAGAGTTAGTTGTGGTGGGGAATATATGAGAAATATTAGGTAAGTTTGCCATGTTGGATCATAAAGCATTATAGCCTAAGCAAAGCAACCTTCTTTGAAACATTAAAGCAACCATGCCGTTTAAAGAGCTTGGTGCAACTTCTTTAAGGAATGTCAGTTGTATGCAAGCACAGCCAATATTAAAAACAGGACCCACCACCAAGATGAAGTGGTTGTACATGCATAGGTAAGCATAGAGAACAAAGATAGCCTTCAAAGCAGCCGTGCAAATTTTCTAAAATACTTTTTGTGGCTGTTTTAATATTATAAAGTCATTTTGTTTGCATTAACATGTTTTGCAACAAGAATACTTTGCATAGCCTAATACATACATGCATTTAAACACAGACACATCTCTGAATGCTTAGAAGCTAGTTTGCAGATTGTTCTCCCTCTCCCTCTCTTTCTGTGTGCATGTGTGTTGTATCTGTGTGTGTGTGTGTGTGTGTGTGTGCGTGCGTGCAAGAGAGAGAGAGAGAGAATATTCAATGCATTAGAGTAAGCATAAATTGGCAAACCAATAACCGAACTATAAAATACTATGAAATGTTCTCAGACTGATAATACTAATCACATTAAACAAATGGGTTCTTGTCAAGACTTTGGTATCCAAACTAACTTGACAGAATTGATAATCCTGCTCATAATTTGATGATGACATGGATTAAGAAGGCAGATTTCTCTTGCTAAATCTTTGTACTCTAATAGGTTTAAGGTCGAAACATAGTATTGTAATTGTATATGAAACATTTATCTCATTTGTAAGAAAATATCTGTAAAAAACATTATTTAATCCCCATCATTTTAACAAAACAGGTAGATTTTACACTAATTTTGCTTTGTTTTTGTGACATCCTAAAGCCAAGAGCATAAAACAGAATAAAACCACACACACATTCTCAAAGCTTTGCACTTAATAAACAGTATTAAACAGAAGGAAAATATAGGAAAAGCAGTAGCACAAGACAAGCAGCAGGGTAAATATGCAAGCCGTAAAAATATCAAGGAAAATGGTCTACATTGAACGAAGGCAAAGCCATGTCCATGATATGACAAACTAAAAGCCAACACACAACAAGACATCCTCTTACACGTCTGCCTTTGTGGGCTGGAATACAGGAGGGAGAGCGCTTTAACAGAGAAAGGAGGAGACTGTTAACAAGGGAAAGATACATTCCTTCAATCCACATTTCTGTACAAAGATTGATATCATTTTGCATTGTAAAGACAGGGATTTGTGTATCATGATAACATAAACCAGAAGAAACATCAAGACACAAGAAACAACTACTTTCAAACATCATTTTTAAAACATCACGTGTCTAAATAAAATTCTATTTTAGACGAAATAATTTCTTATTAAATGTTCTTCTGCTTTTTTAAAAAAATGCAACTATGATCAGGAATACAGGCTGATCATTACTGTATTGGGATTGCAGCAGACTTTCCGTGCTGCACCCCATGATGAATGTCTGTTCACAGCTGCCAATGGAGATTTCTCAAAGGAAAATGGCAGCTTCTTTAAGGACTGCAATGGGGGAAAACATTTTCTTTCTTTTTTGTTGGCTACAATCTCAGTCATATGTCTATGGAGATTCTCAGTCGTGGTTGTCCCAAAGGTGCTTTTTCAAAGGCAACTGGACTTTCTGGTTTTTCTTTGAAGACGTTTCGCTTCTCATCCAAGAAGCTACTTCAGCTCTGAGTGGATGGTGGGGAGATGGTGGGGGGATGAGAAACGAAACGCCTTCAAAGAAAAACCAGAAAGTCCAGTTGCCTCTTGAAAAAGGACCTTTGGGAGTCTGAATCATAATTTCTTATCTTTGCTAATACTACTTTACACTTAAAAAAAATTAAATGCAGCAATGCATTCTGAGTCACATTAGATCTTAACGTTTTATTACAAGTGCAAGAAACAATGTTTATTTATTATCTGGTCTTTCAGAGCTTATGTAATGTAATATAACTTTACACAGAATTGTTATTATTAGCCCTTTAGTAATAAAGGTGATACAGGTAGTCCTTAAGTTATGATTACATTTCGGACCAGAATTGCCACTGCTAAGCAAGGGGGTTGAGTCATGCCTGATTTTACTACTTTTTTTGCCATGTTTGTGAAGTGATTCATGCAATTATGGTATTAAATAAATCATATGGCGGTTAAATTAATCTGGCTTTCAATATTAACTATGCTTGTCAGAACCTGGCTGGCCAAGTTGCAAAATGGCGATCATTTGACTCTGGGACACTGCAACAATCATAAATACATGTCAAGTGCCCAAATTTTGATCATCTGACTATAGAGATGCTGCGATGGATGTAAATATGAGGACTGCTTGTAAATAACCTTTTTCAGTGCCATTGTAACTTCAAACGGTCACTAAATAAATGGTTGTAAGTCGAGGACTACCGGTATTAGCATTTTAGCATGGCATCTGTGTCTCTTTTTGAAGTTTAAGAAACCATGTTATTTCTTTAAGCCAAAGCAATTTCCTTTGATGCGCAAAAAATATTCTGAAGTCGCTGAGGTGTTGCAAGTATTGAAGAAACAAAACAGGTGGAAAAGAAGATGATATGACATATTTTAAGGGGATCAATCCTTTTTTACATCTTATCAATGGGTTCTATTGTTTAATTTGTTGCTTTCTGATGCATCACATATATTGAATGTATGTACCATTTGCTTCTGAACCTTATATAAAGATTTGATACCCCTGCCTTAATAAAATGTTTTTTGCTTTGCCTGAAGCAGTTGGGGGGGGGGGAGAGGTGCAAAAAAGCCACTTTGCAAAGGTGTTGGTTGTTTTTCTGTCAAAATCAGGAACCAGGTTCTTTCCAGTTCCATGGCAATTCAGGTGCCTGGGCAATATACTTTTATAGGCAACATAATCATGAATCTCAATAAACCTGGAAGTCCTAAATAGCCATTCAACTCTGACTATGGTAAACAAATAAGAAATCTTTAGAAGAGGATTGAAGCCATTTAACAGCTTTTAACACAAGTATTTTGACTTGCTAAGCAATGTCCAGGTGATCAGTAAAACTTGGAAATTTAGTCCTGTTCTGTGGACAACAACACATAGATAATAAACTACACTGAATTGTGGGACACAAGTTGCTTAGACTCACTTTAGCTACTGAGGAAATTTATTTTGACAAGGCTATTTCCTTCTTACAGAAATGGGGGAGACGTGATCTAATATTAGAAGAAATTATTTTAGTTAGCTGTCAGTATTCAAATTTGTTAGGCACGTTGGGACTTCTAATGCTATAGGCAAGACAATATTAAGACAATATTCTGTTACTGTCTTTCACAAGGCCCACAGGCTAGATAAAAATTTCAAGGGAGCATAAGGATCTCAGTAAGCCTTAGATCCTTTCTGCTTCTTTCTTCCATTTTTACTTGCCTAAATTGGGAAAAAAGATGGTTGGTGTATTAAGTGTGCAGATCTTCTTACAATTACTGGCCCAAAAGCTTAGAAGGAAAGGCAACAATTTTCTCCAAGAAAATCTGGCCATTTAATAAAAACATTTAACATTTCCATAGACTAATGATAAAAAACCCACAAAATATATCTTATTTTTGTTCTAGTATTGCTTTACTTTTGATAAGCAGGCTAAGCAGTTTTTAAAGTGGGAATGAGACCCAAGTTCAATTTCTATTCAGCAATGTGATTCATTGAGTGGCATTAGATCACTTTTAAGCTTTCAGACTAAATACTACACAAAGGTCACCATTAGATATATTATATAAAAGTAGTTTATAAATATGACTGCATGACTAAGAATAAATATATTAATCAGAGCTATTATCAATTAAAGACACAGGACTATTTGAAAAAAGAAGCTTGTAGGTTATGATGTCAGTTTTGTAATCTGAATACTTTGACAAATGTGCTCATAAATTTTTAAACCCATATTTATATACCACAAAAGCTATTTTAAATTTGGAATACATAGAAATTGGTTCTTTTGTGGTAAGCGATTGCTGCAAACTGAAGGCTAGCATTACTATTATTACACAAAGCCATTGATTTATTCATACAAAGCACCCAAAACCTATTTATTACTTCTTATGGATGCATACTCTTTCCAGCTACTGAAATCACCCTATTTTAGAATTAAAAGTTTTCAGAAGCATTAATATGAAAGAACCTAATCATTATTCAGTCAATTCCATCAGAAACTTGTCTTTTTTAACCAAACCTAGTCTCCTGAAAACCTGGATTGTATGACCTTTGTTTTGAGAATATGATAGCATATTTTTAAAATTATTTTGAATATAGAACTATTGGGATATTTCCTGCATGATGCAGAAATTGTAATCCAAGCTCAAAAATGGTGAACAGTATCCTCCAGTGTCTTTACAGTGAGGACAGTCATATTGAAAAATGTTACTGTGAATAGGAGCACTACAGCACTACATTTTGTACTTATCTACAATGCTACTGACATAATTATTCCACATATATTTGCTAAAAAAATGTCACTGGTGTATGAGTTTAAACTGACCAGGGAAAAAAATCTTAAGAAAGTGACATGCATGTGAATGAAACATATATTCACACTCATCCCAAGCTTAAGTTAAAAGAGAATTGTAGAAGCCAATTTTAGTGGTATAATTTTGACCAAGCAATATCAATAATAGGCCAGAATGAGTGTGAATGGTCCCTTGAAACAAGTCATGTCTTGCATCTCAGTTCCTTCAAATAGCAAATGAAAAGACACATATGCAAAAACTTTGAGCCCATGCCATGAAAACTTATACTGAAAACTATACAGCACGGACACATCAGGAGCACAGAACCTGCTGAATTTCATGCTCTTGATGGTTTAAGATGACTGCATTACCATCTGAAGTTGCCAAATCAAATCTGTTTTATTACTGAATAATTTGTGGATTTGGAGATGAAAGACTTACGTCATCCATAAAATCAATCAATGAAGAAGAAGATGAAGAAGAAAAGGAATCCTATTTTAATGCATACAGCAGTAAAGAAACAGAAATAGATAGATGAAAATGTCTGTTTTGTGAAAACAACTGTATCACCATACTATTAAGAAATCAAATAAAGAAAAACTGGAAATGACTAACATATTATTTTGTTTAGCATAATTTCTACATAGTTTTGTTAACTAACTGTAATCCACAAATAATGAATATTCTTTCACTCACACTAAAAACAGATCAAGGGGCCATATGTTTACCAGATAACAAAATAATCATTATAGGTAGTTCTCAACTTACAATCACAACTGGGACTGGAAATCTGCTTGCAAGTCATGGCAGTCACGTGACTGGACCCATATTTTTGCCATTTTTGTGATGGTCATTAAGTGAACTTAACTGTGGTCGTTAAGTGAACCGCAGTTTTTGCCAGAAATTGGTGGCAAAGTCAAGGTGGATGCCAAGTGCCCCAAACGAAGTCATATAACTATGGGGGCCTGTGATATTTTATGATAGCCAGAAGTGCTTTACAGGTTGTAAAACATCTGTTCCAAGACCATCATAACTCTGAATAATCCTTAAATGACCAGTTGTAAATTGAGGACTACATGTAATGGGAATGTA
This sequence comes from Ahaetulla prasina, assembly GCF_028640845.1. Classification (NCBI taxonomy): domain Eukaryota; kingdom Metazoa; phylum Chordata; class Lepidosauria; order Squamata; family Colubridae; genus Ahaetulla; species Ahaetulla prasina. The sequence goes on from NC_080539.1 coordinate 63,973,504, forward strand.
AAATTTATTGTCACTATTTTGTCATAGCATGTTTTAATATCGAAACAAATGACTGCCAAACAGTAAATATATTGATAGGTAAGCTACATTTAATTGGAAATAAATTAGTATCAACTTGCTTCATCGGTGAATTCTTGCTTCTAAGTACCTTTTCCTTAGGCCTCATCTTCCTACCATCATCATTTTCCTCCCCCTTGAAGGCTACAATCCATCTCTTTCCTAGTTCCATAATATGCAACTCATTCTATTCTCTACTTCAGAAATATTTAATAACTTTGTTATATTATGTCCATTAATGAAACTGTATCAGAGATAAATAAGGATAGTTGCTGCTAGGTGGGAAAGGGCACCCCAGGGTGCACAATGGCCTGTTGTGGCTTTGTGTAAGCACTGCAAGGCTTCAGGTGGCTACTGTCAAGTGTGGGAACTTATCCAAGCCACATGTGACTTTCCATGTCAACTTCCCTATTCACTTTGCTTGTGGGAAACAGCAAAGGTCACAAATGGGGATCAGATGACCATGGAACATTGTAACTGTCATGAATTTGAGCCAGTTGCCAGGTGTCCATTTTATACTACTTATTCAGCCTCAGTCACTGAAAGAGTGGTTGTTAGCTGAGGACTAATTCTAGTTCTGAAAATATTACAGTTGTTTCATTTTAGGGTTAAGTTTCAAGACTTTAAAAAAATGGCAAAAAAAGAAAGCTCTTCTGTCATAATATTTGAAATACAGCTTAGGTTGGCACATAGGAAATCTGCATTAAAAGCATCATACTAATACTTTTAACATTCTCCTTCTCCCTTTTACAACTAAAAAACGATAAAAGTAGTAAATAATATTCCGTATGAATCAAAATATTTTGATGTTTTTGCAACATAATAACTACAGTTATGATTTCAAAGTAGTAGTGACCATGAACTTCATCCTTTTGTAACATCAAAATATTAAGAAATAAATCGAATTACTTACTTCAAACTGATCCAGAGCAGAGGTAGGTGCATTCAAAAATGCCAAGAAAGAATTTTGGGAGTCTTGATGCTTCACTCCTAGAAAACAATAGCATGATTTTAATCAATAGAAAACGATCACCCACATACTGATCTACCTGTTGCTGTTCCTGAGTTGTTGCTTTCTGCTTAAGTTCAAATTGTTCCCAAAAGATGTTATGGATTTTTTTTCTTGGATTTCTTGGATTCAAGTCCCTGTAGAATCAGTCTTGTTAACCCATATATTTCCAGCTCTTTAATCTTTAAGGTAGTAGTAAAAATTCATGGGAACCATTTGCTGGGATGGTCCTTTCAGGATTTAAAACAAAATTCTTATTCCCAGTTGCTAAATTTTGATACCAATTGTTACATAAGATCTCCCCAATTAAAACATGAGAAACTGGACTTATAATATTATGTGACAATTGATTTTTTTGTACATCATCTAGAGTCCTTCTTTGAGGGAGATGGGCGGTTCAGAAATGTCATAAGCAAACAAACAAATAATTAAATGCATAAATACATAAATAATACATACTTTCTTTACCTACTATGGCATGTAAATAATACCCATGATCTAAGGCAATTTTCACTTTCAGTTTTTACTGAGAAGTTCCCTGTTCCCCAGTCTGTATAGGTTCCATTAGTGTGTTCCCAGTGTTCAAAATAGAAAGGAAAGAGATTAAAAAACTTGCTTGCTGCTGAAAAAAATGAGTGTCTCTATAAAAACTTCAGCAAAAATCCTGTTATTATTCAATATAACCCAGCTGATCTTGTTTGAGATTGGAAGCTAAACAAGGATAAGCCTGTTTAGCATTTGAATAGTACACTATCAGGAAATCTCTAAACTACAGATTAGACTGAGAGTTAAAAAACATCTCAGAAAAAAAAGAAATGGAAAACTACTTTTGCCCTGTGACCAAACAAATGGCATCAGTATTCCCTAAAGCTATCAAGAGTAAACTTTAATCTGAAGACTTTTATCTACTGTATTGAAGGAAATTAGAGAGACTGTTGAATTATTATTTTCTGTTTAAAACTAATCTGATCCTTCTTGCAACAACAGGAAATTAATCCCTAAGCATTTATTCTGAGATTAGTGCTATCTAAAATGAGATATCTTTTTTAACAAATAAGCTTCTACCATGTATTGATATGATTTTTTCTGATTGATACAACTAAAACAGTTAAGTATTTGCATATGATAAATGTGTCCAACAAGATACATATTAGTATAAGATTTGTAAGCCTCATAAACCATCTGGTGTCACCAACTTGAGTTTGTGGCTATCAGTTCCGGGCTTCACAAATCTGGAAGACTACTTAATAGCAGCAACTCCAATTTTGGTGGCTCACATTTGGCAACTTTACACCCAGTATTCAACACAGAAGGTTCAAGGCAAATTTGACTCTTTATGTAGAACAAGCATCCTACAGGATTGGTTGCTATAAACCAAATAAAATCATCCTGATGTATAGAAGAACAGCAAACATGCTTTGAGTAATGCTGAAATATTAAAGTAAAAAGGTTTTGGCAGTAAAGCAATTGTTTAATGCGATTTGGGGGGAGGGGTGTCTCCTGGTTTTAATTACTAATGTAAGATCCATATGCCAAATCACGTATAAAATAATAAAAAGGTGGAATTAGGCATAAAAAGGGATGATTTTTCACATTTAAATTAGAGATGGAAAATACTGTTAAAAACGGGTGTTATTTATTATAATACATGAGCTACTTAATAAGAAAGCAATCCTGAATCTGAATGAATGTCAGAAAATTCTTCTGATTTTTTTACATGCATTTTACTTGCAATGGTTAAATTACTGGAAATCAGAAATATCGGTAAATGCTAATCTATTTCTATCTCCCATCTCTTGGAGGGCCAGGTTCAGGAGATAGAGAGAAACACTGCATGGATTAAAATGAAGCAGTGAATAGTATATGCAAAAGAGAAATTAAAATTCAACTGCATATGGCTCTGAACTAAAACTCTTTGATATAAGACTCCTTGAATGCAAGCATATTGATCTCTGAAGAAACAACTACTGTAAACAGGGATATGTACATTGTTTTGCAATAACCAAACAAACTAGTAACATCTGTTTTGTCCAGCAACGATCACACAATACAAAAAAACCCAACAACAACTGATTCCTATCCTCAGTATGCATTTGGCCCTGAGATCTACTCTTTCACCTTGCCTTATCAGTGCTAATATAACACTATAGTACTTTTAAATCTTCATCCCTGATGCTATATTACTCCTGAATTGTGATGGGTGAATTTGTTTTACAATAGGATCATTTGAATAAGGTACACTTAAGTGTCCATTCACAAACTGAAATGTATGATTTTTATAAACAGATATAGGTTCTATCACAATTAGAGGTCCACTTCCAGGCCTTCTCACACTCTAAGATACTGCTCTATAGTTGCTTTCTTTGCTGTTTCTTCCCAAGAGACATCGGATGAAGAAAATACTGGTGTGTGTGTGTGTATGTGTGTGTGTGTGAAGTTCTCTTCCTTAGAATAAATAGTAAAACCAACTAACATTTTCAATTATATTAATGCAATTATCAATAGATTAAACTTCCTGTAAAAGGTTTACTTTAGAGAACTCATAAGTCTTAATTGAGCTCATGGCTTAAAATGATCAAAGATTAAAAGACTATGCATTTTATATATGTTCTTTTCTATCCTATATAGCTGACTTCTAAGCAGTACTTGACAACTGAAGACTAAATTAAGAATCACCTTCTTTTAAGAAGATAAAACAATAAGGTATTGCGTGTTCCTAATACAGAGACTATAAATGCACAAACAAAAACATGATTTGAAAAAAATGTATTTCAAGTATGCCAAGAGTACATAAGATAATATTAATTTTGTAACAGCTGTGTGGGTACATCTTATCATGCCAGGGCTACTATGACACGTCAAGAGTCAGAATCTTCAAAATACAGATTCTGTCAGCACTCTGTAAGTGGACGTTCTGATTTGATAAGATGTACCCACCACCAGTCAGCTTTATTTGGATGTCAGTGCCCGTACCCTTTTCTGACTGAAGTTCTTCTGCCTCTTTTTTCAATCTGTCTATTTCTGATAACAGGTTGGAGTTCTTCTTTTCAGATTCCTGTAATTTGCTTTACACAAACAAAACAAAAAGAGAGACACTCAGTTAGTAAGGACCATGATGTGGTTATATTTGAAAATTGATTGCAGTGTACTTCAATTAGGAAAACCCCACTTAAGTCTCACTATTAAACAAAAGATAACATAAAAATGGACAAAAGCATTTGATTTCAATAAGTAAGCTTGAAAAGGAAAATAATGACTTCTCTTTGATTCATGATTTTGTTGTATAACCCAATGGAACAAGATGATTTTATGATTAGTTTAAAATTATCGATAGTGATAGTTCCATGATAATTCCTAACAAGCAGGCAGAATAGAGGGAAGATATATATGCTGTGAATGATTATAGTATGATTTCAATAGTGCAAACCTCCAGTTGTCCAGATGCCCAGTCTCTAACCTACCAACTGACCCTAACAATTTTTTTCCCTTTGCACTTTTATATGAAATACAAAGTGGCAAAAACTCTCACTTTTATGTTCTAAGGATATCTTTGGGGGCCCAGAACCATATTTGTAAATTATTAATCTTCTTAATAAAAAAGCACACGGCTGGCAACCTTGAATAAGACAAGGTGGTACACTGGTATCAAAGTCATTATATGCCTGCCAATGGGGGGCACAAGACAAAAGACAAAATGTATTTTTGTTTTGTCAGGACACATATACAAAAGACTGGGATCTGAATTATTACACTGTGAAGTACGTTTTGCCTTTTTTTTCTAATTATGGGTTGCACTGGACACTTATATACCTAATCTTGAACTTCATGCTTACTTTAACATTTTTTAACATATATAAATATCATTCTAACGAATGAAGATTTTAAACTATGTTCTATATAATGATTTACTCTATGCAGAAATTTTTCATCATATAAAAGCAGTATTATCAAACTGCATTCTAACATCAAAGAATATTTATTTATTAACATGATTTATTGTGGAAAAAGCTATATAGAACTCTTATTGTTACAACTGCTTTCTAATACAACTAATATTTCTTTTGTTTTAAATAGTAGGGGTTCATTAAGTTTTGCATGTGGTATTCTACTTCTGTAAGTCCCTGAAATATCACTGTGTTGGATGGCCATATAATTTAATTACTAACTAACTAGCTAACTAACTAACTAAATGCATGAATAAAAGGAAGGGAGGGAAGAAGGAAGGAAGGAAGGAGAAAGATTTTATATTGTTTCCTAGTAACAACTTCTAAACAGGAATTCTGAATAAAGAATTTTCTAATTCAGTACAAGAGACGAAAAGACCACAATTGGAAAGCAATTCATCAGGTATTCTAATAGTATGTCAGAGGAATATTGTATGTTAATCTTAATAATGTTGTAAAATATGACAGGTATTTATTTTCAGCTGAAGTCTTTCAATTGTTTTCAGGAAACAATTTTCAAATAAATCGCAAACCATACACAGAAAATTGGATTTTTTTATGGCAAGCCATCAAACTATTATATTCAGTTTCTGAAACCAAAAACAATGTCAAATTTATCAGGATGAATCTCAACAGAAAGTATCACAAGCTGCCTTAAAATCTTAAAAGGAATCATTAAATCTTACCATTCTGTTGCAATGTTACAAGCTTTAACTTTATTTAACTCTTCCTGAATGGCTTGCTTGGCTCGTATTTCTGCATCAAGGGCTGACTGTAGCTCTAACCTTGCAGACATATCTAGTTTCGCAAAGCGACGCATCTTCCAAGGCATGTCCTTCAAAGAAAATGTTTTTAAATATTATTAGCTAATATGTCTCCAATGATACCTTAATATTTAAAACTCTAACAAACATTATAATATCACTTTTAGATAGTGGGGTGGATCTAGAGCTGTCCTTTTTTGATATGATACATTGTTTATGTAATGGGCCAAAATCCAGTGGAAGAAAAGGTAGGTTGAAAGTGGAAATTTGTTTGCTTTGCTATTTGGCCACTTCTCCTTCATGACTCTGGAGGATTTTTGAGTTTTTTGGAGTTTTCCAAGAAAGGTGTAAGGGAAAGGAACCAACAATCTCCCACTCCACTTTAATCATTGAAAGCATGGCCTTTTTTAGTCTAGGTAATAAAAGTATGACTTCACTGGCAAGATACTTAGGCTATTATAGTCTCTCTATTGGGGAGATGGGTGGCATGTAAATGTAATAAATAAAGAGTAAATATTAAACATTTTTGCCAAAGACTACATTAAGTAGTAAAGGACCACTCCTATCCTCTCACATAAATTTATTTAATAATTATTTATTTAATAATTACTCTATAGTACAGCGGCCCCCAACCTTTTGGGCTTTGTGGAGAGAGTTTTTTCCACGGACTGGAGAGGCATCGTTTTGTGTGCTGCCTGCATCCTATGAATGGGTCTTTGCTTATTTGTGCAGCCCAGTTTCTGGCATGCGTGGACCAGTGTCAGGCCACGGACCGGGAGTTGGGGACCCTTGATCTAGTGGATTTTTTTTTTAATTTAATGAATTATGTACTTGTTCTACAGAAGCAGCTAAGGGCATATTACAGTTTCATGGATTAAAAAAAGAACCAAAGAGGAAACCTAACAGAACTTTTACATATTTTTCCCCATGTTGTTTTCCATATATAGTTCCTATGAAGTTTACAAATAACAGTTTTTGGTAGGTATACAATTTTAATAGCAACAACAACATAAATATCGGCACAAGCAAGATAGAGTTCTCTAAGTGCAGTTGTTTAAAAAATTGGCAGAAAGAATTTAAAGAAAAATCTAAACTTTGTGTTTACAAATGTTTTCATGCTATACTTTGCCGTAATTTACAATGATATAGATTCAGTTACTTTTCTGAATTAGAAAAGTACATCGTGAATAAGAAGTTAAGTGCCTAGATGTAGGTGTCTGGTACAACAGTTGATACAACTTACAGTAAGCATTTATTTAATGGCTTAGCAAATTATTAGAACTAGAATCATGTCGAAAATGCAAAGCTTACTGTTGCCCTTGCACCCAAGCTGGAGCTCTTCAATGCTTCTAGTTCTTCAGTCATTTTGGAAGCTAACGCTTGAAGATAACCTCGGGCATCTTTTTCATCACTCACCCTGAACAAACAATGACCAGATGAAAAACTTTAGAAAAGCTAAGGGCTGTATTTGAACATAATTACATTGGAAAATAAAATAAAAAAGTTGAGGAAAGCAGCAGTGAAATTTTAACACAATTAACATGTTTATGAAATTATTCCCTGTTAGCTGAACTTCAAGATATGACATTACTGGAAGTAGAAAAGTAACAATTCCATAAGGTTGAGATCAATGGCTGTTCACTACACACCAGCAATACGAAACTGGTTTTAAATTGTATTCAAATTTCAGGTATTCTGAAGGTGCAGTAAGTACAGAAAATGATTGCCACTACATGATTCTTATTGCCACAATATACATCTGAACCTGGTCTAGTAAACCAAGAATGCTTTGGCATTCTGACAGAGATCATTTGGGAGCAATCCTATCAAGCAGCAAATTTGGTAATCTAGATCTTAACCACTTTCTCCAAAGAACTGCCAAGCAGCCTGCTGGGAAACTCTCCAAACACCTGTTGGAAACCAATGAAATCCATAAAGCAGCTAGGGCAGACCACTATAGTGGATGGGCCCATATTATGGCACTAAGGAGTGGCTGCAAGATTCAGAATAATAAGATAGAGATCTCACCATCATTAAGGATTGATGTTAATGTCTTACACCCTCAAATTACATATCAATTACTCCAACACAAAAATAGATCCAGCGAAAGACCCTCAATATAGGTTGATCGCAGGTTGACTTGCAACCAGACAATGAATGTAATGTGAATTAAAAATGGAATTATCCTAACTTGCAATATGGTGATTTTATATAGAATCTGATCATCAATAAAATTCCTTATGGAATTCTGCAAACAGATATCTAGAATTACAGTCAAGATAATAAATACATTTCCTTGAACAGATGTAACTGCACCATGTTACATATGTACATCTTTATTCTTAATCAAGGTCACATTTTTCTCTGCATAAATGCATTCTTCATTTTTCAGTTTAATTCTGAAACAGTCTTTGTCAGATGCATAGTTGTGATTTTATTCCATATTACAACTAAACCAATTGGTCAGAATTATTGTATGATGGCCAATTAACGCTCATCCTTATGCAAGATAAGGATCTTGCACATATGCACATATTTAGCAACTGTTAGTAAGAAATCACAACTTTTTAAAATTGTGATTAAATTGTGAAATAACATAATTGTTCTATGTAAAACCCTTTGGATTCAGGAATCTTGGCTCAATATAAACATTGGATTGCTTCTACTAGTTTTCAGTAGCTGATCTCATTATTTCTAAATAAAGACAGATAAATTAAAAAATATATGTAAATATATGTGACATAATTTTTGACATTAGGGGAAAATGTGCATCTTTATAATGATAGTTATAACAGAATATTTTATAATAGAATTGCATCAATTTGATTCTAACTATTTATAGCATCAGGCAAAATCTATTACGACTTTGCTATGACATATATATTTAATATGAAAGGCTTTTTTTCTCTTGTCTTATCTTTTCTTTACTTATTTTATGATTACTGCATTGGGAGAAAAATATTTTAATTAAATGGAAAAGTCAAAGCAACACTAGAGATGTGATCCTACTGAAGTTACCAATTTCGAGGGAAATCATTATAACAACAACAGCGATTGATAATATGGATCCATGGAATGTAGTTTTGTAGGAATCAGAGTGTGGCATAGTAGAATTAAAATGAGATTTTGTTTTGGAAGAGACAAAAATATTATGAATTAAATATGCAAATGTTCTTAGTAGCAGAGCAGACCATGCTTTCCCCCCCTCCATTTCTGGGTATTTGAAATAGTAAAATATATTAAAAAGTGGAGAAGAATCAGGAAGGCTATTAGGAAGGCTGAATGTAGGAGAAAAATAAGATTGTTCACACTGAATGAAGATTATGTAAGTAAATTTAAGGTTTAAGAGTAAGGCATAATCCCCAGAGAAAATTAAAGCTTGATCGTTTAGTCCAAAGGAACCATATCATATGCAGGAATACTATTAAATGCAGATAACAAGTAAATACATCTTTTCCCTCCAATCCAAAGCAATGTTTGTATTAACCCCAGAACAATAGCACCAACTAATATAAATTAGCATATAAAAAGAATAATTAAAATTGGTTGCAGCATGTAGTTGTCTTTTTAGGGAAATATATGATCATGAAGGCAATATTGCTATTTACTGTTGTTGCTAGTAAAAGAAAGAAACAATCAGATCCCTGGGTTCAATATACCAATGTCTCTTTCAGAGCCTGCTGCTAACATGTAACCATTCTTTGCTGCCTAGTTAATGGCTGATTAGTTAATTGGGGAAGAATTAATGTTGGGACTCTCTGAGAGACTTAAACTGAGAGTGTGAATCTACTGAATAGTTGGGTCCCCTGTGATCAAAGAAAAATCCACATGTGAGAAATGGAACATTCCAAAATCCAAGTCTGTCTCCTCCATTCTGGAATGTTTGTTATTTTGTGTAAACATTTTTATGTTCTGAATTCTGAAACTCCCATTATCCTTTTCTCCTGAATAGTTTTAATAATTAAGGTATCTATTATATTTCAAATTTCTTTTTTAGAAAGCAGATGTATCTTCATCAGTAAGATTATGCTTCCAATGATCGAATGAGACTGAGTAAAATATAGTTTTACTGCCAATGTTATATTTTTTTTTCTTGTAACCAAAACTTAATTTATAGCAAAGGAAAAGAAAAAATCAAATTATGTAGCTTTGATTTTTTTTTTTTTTGCTTATAAGTCAGGCTGTAAAAATAAACATGGATCATGGTCTTAGATTGAAATTATGTCAGTTCACAAATGTAAGTAACCTACTTGGACCAATTCAAGTTTTTCAGAATGAAACAAATTGTCCTGCCATATAAAAGAGAGAGACAGAGAGAACTATTTCTATATAAGGATAGCAAAGTTACATTACAAATAAAAATGCAGAGGCGCTAAATGTTTCTCTAAAAGACCTCTGTTTATCTATTTTTTAATAAAAAATAAATTACACTGCTGTTATGAAAGCAAGCAAGATTAAAATATGTTAGGCTGATAGAACATGTTAACATTAATCAATGTTAAATGACTTGTGGAAAAGATTGTTAAAATTAGATCTAAATATAAAACAATGGGACAACAGATTACAGCAAAAGTATTTTTCCATGAACAATTCTGAATTCATCCCTGTTTTTCACTCTTAGCTTTGTCACTCAGAAAGATGTCTATTTGATATAAGCATTCTTAGTGGAAAATCAGTTTGCATTCAATGCTATTAGTTTCTGTTTAAGAAAGGTACCAAGTGTCTCTACCATGTTTCATCCACTTAAAATATTTTAATATTAGGGACAATAACAGGTCAAGGTTTTCAACTACTCTTTTGTTCTATTATATATTCAGTTATGAAACTAATACAGTTAATGAAATATAAGCAAGTGTGGCTTATGACTTATTGAAAGTTCAAGAACTTTGTCAGACATGATTTGCTCTTTTAAGTAGACTCGGGATTATCAGAAGGCTCAAAATAGATGACAAAACTGTAAAATTATTTTTTGTTATGCAAAAATAAATGTACCTTACTGCATGAGTCACAAACAGAAAAATGTCCTTACCACTGGATGATCTCAGTAATCTGGGCTTCCCAATGTGCTACAGATTCTTTTTTGTCAGCAAGATCTCTCATCTCTTCTTCAAGTTGTCGGTTACTCATACTTAGTCTTTCATACATTGCTGTAAGCTAAATATATATTTTAAAAAATATTATAATCACAATTATGATTCTGCACTAGTGATCGGAAAGTGCTTTCTTCTGAGCTCATCATGCATTGAAAAAATCTAAATGAGGCACTAACTATATTCACATATGTATTGCCCCAGGAGGTTTCTTACATGTTACATATATTTATGATGTACTCTTATTTTTCAGTTGTCTTTCTGTGAAAACAGTTGTAACCTCTGAAATTTTCCAAAGTGTCATTACTGATATACTGTCTGTAAAAATAACACTGTAACATTAAAAATATTTAGGCAAATGCTAAATATCTTTTTATTTACTTCAGCAAGAACAGGCTTCAACTCATCCAATAAGACTAAGTGGTTTGGGATTTTATGGCTACCTGGAACTGGGAACTTTCCATCTTTAATTTTGGATAGGTAGGCAAAACTACTACACCACTTGCTCCTATTTGAGGAGCAGATGGCAGATGTGGCTAGGAGGACATTTGTACAACCTTCTGCTGGGCACTGTTTGGGACCTTTCTTGGAGCAAGAGGCACTGCATACCATAACTCCTGTTTTGGTTACCTCTTAAATTGATTAATGACACATGTTTTACATGCTGCTGTCCTTGAAGAACATATGGAGATTACAAAAGGTTCAGAATGTGGTGGTTCATCTGACCTCCAGTTTGCTTCACTGACCTCCAGTTTGCTTTTGGTTAGAATTAAAGGTGTTGTTTGTTATTTATAAAGCCTTTTCTCCAACTAACACTACTAATCTCATCAAATCTGGCAGGAGGTCCCATTGAGTAGAAAAAGTCATCCAGTGGGACCCAAAAAGTGTGCTTTTTTGGTCACAGCACCTGTCCCTTGGAACACCATACTGTCCAAGATTAGATCAACCCAAACCTGCTGTCTGATTATGCTGACCTTTTGGAAAACTTTTAAGAACTATTTGTTTTTCTGGGCATATGTATCCAGAGTATAGCTGAGCCTATATTTCTTGGTGGCATTGTTTCTTTGGCAGCTATTTTATATTTTTTGACTTATTTGTAGTATTTTTAAAAAAATTTGTTAAGCTACCCAGATTTGTGCTTAGACAATAGACATTAATCTAAACAAATAAATTTGTGCCAGATTTGTGCTTAGACAATAGACATTAATCTAAACAAATAAATACATTCTATTATCAACTTTACCTAAATCTGTTCAATACATTAATGCATGTTAAAGAACATATCACTCACCTTGTCAAGCTCATTGGAAAGCTTTTTGTTTTCTTCAGTCAGCAGAATCTTTTCGCGTTCATATTTATGTTTGAATTCTGTTTCAAACTCCTCCCTTTCATTTTGGCTATGATAAAATGTGCAATACAATTATGATATATAAAGTATAATTTCCTAAATTTTCTCACAACTTAAAATATACATAAAAATATTAAGATCCCACAGTAACTAATACAAAAAAGAATATAGTAATCCATACAATTGCTCTATAATAACACCATATAATATTAGAATTTAAGTTAGCAGTTTATAAACGCCTTAAATATATGGATTTTTGAAGTATGCATCATTATCACCAAAGTATGTCTAGGTTTCACTGAATAAATCCCTTTAATTTCAGAGAATTATATTGCATGGATATTCTGGATGACATTCCTTCAGCTGCATTATTATAATATATAGTCTATGAATTCAAACAGTCACAGTTCAGAGTAAGTGTTCTGATTCAATATGCTTACTCATTTTTATAACACTGTATTTTCAAAATCCCAGTCAGTACAAAAGAAACAATTGCCATATATGGTTTCAAAATCTGAAAAGCTTGATGCATAGAGATTCCCATTAGGTTTTTAAAGTTGATCTAATTATAACAAAATTGCTAAAACATCCAAATGCTCAGTTATCATTAAGAAATCATCTTTAATATGAACATTCTAATTTTCAACATAAGTAACATTTTATAGGCCATGAAAAAACTTAAAAGTGAGAGGGACAGACAACTTTTCTAAGAAATGTGAACATATCTCCTTACATTCCTGTTTCAGCTGAACAATAACTGTATATCGAAGGAGAAGCAACATATCTCATAAAATCTTGTAAAACAATCTCCAGTCTTTTGTATCAAACAACCTGCATGAATAATGTTAATTTTTAGCTTTATAAAATGAAATGAGAATTGTCTTTCCCCTGCTTCTAAATTTTTTTACTGGATGATTGGAAGATCTTTTTGAAAAGAGAGAAATCAGTGAGGCAGAATACAGTGGGGATCCAAGTCACTTTTCTTTTTAATGTACTTCAACTATACTGTTGGCAATATACACAAATGAAAAATTACAGAAGCTATTTCACTTAGGGGAAAATTGTCCTTTTTGCATTTTTCACATGTGATATTTGGAGAGGTTACCTATATTGTAGATTGCATTTCCTTACTACAAAAACAGCTTCAGATGACTACTTGTTTTCAACCTTTACCTGACAGAATTTGCTTTGTTTTATTGTGGAAAAATGAATCACATATATCAAATGTTTATGAATATAAAGTGTTCGTATCTGTGGTGGGTTTCAAAATGTTTTATTACTGGTCTGTGGGTGTGGCTTAGTGGGCATGGCATGGCTTGATGGGCATGGCTTGGTGGGAGTGGTAGGGGAAGGATACTGTAAAATCTCGATTCCCAACCCACTCCAGGAGAAGGATACTGCAAAATCTCCATTCACACCCCACTCCAAGAGAAGGATACTGCAAACTCCCCATTTCCTCCCAATCAGCTGGGACTTGGGAGGCAGAGAATAGATGGGGCAGGGCCAGTCAGAGGTGGTATTTACTGGTTCTCCGAACTACTCAGAATTTCTGCTACCAATTCTCCAAAACTGATCAGAACCTGCTGAAACCCACCTCTGGTTCATATGCATTTCAAGCTGAACTGACAACTTTCCCTACAGTCCAGAAAGTGATTTCATTTGGCATCTGAACTTGAGATATAATAATAGTTATAGCTGAGATCAAGCATAACTATGTCTTTCTGACTGATTTTTTAATGGAATAAAATTTATTCAATTGTTTAGTCTGAACTTGTTTTGTGGTTCTATTCCATAAAACAAGGTTAAAAAATGTCATAGTTTCTATGGATGAACACAACCCAAAAAATTACTAAGCTTGTTTTGTGGCAAATTCTGGAATAAAGTAGACATCATTTTGTTGCACCTGCAATTTTGGGTATCCATCTAGTATAATTTTATTTGAAGTTGAAGCATATTAGAGTTTTTTATAATGACAACCATGAATCCTTAAAAAACTTTCATAAATATTACATTAAAATAGAATAAGCCAAATTCAACTCTGCTATAATAAATAGTCCTCAGTTTAGTACATGAAACAAAGATGAAATGTTGTGGATTTCCCTTCCCAACCCATGGTTAAAGGAGACAAAAAAGCCCCTGCCTCTAGTCCCTGCCTATTATATAGCTATTTACTAGCTATAACTGTGCTATATTAGTTTCAATTTTTATATACCTTTGCTAAGCAAGAACTGAAGGCAACAGGGAACGATAGCTGAGAAAATGAGATTGTTCAATCTATCACAATCCCTATAATTATGCTTGTCTCTAGGACAGAATTTATAACTGTTCTTCAAAGATACTCTGAAATGTTTATCAGCTTAACTATGAGAATAAAATGTAGACAAAGGGAACAAAATACCCTGCCTTCAAATTATTTTTTTTCAACCAGTCTCTGAAATACAACACAACATATCTGAACCAGTTCTGAATTGGCATGTTGCTAGGCATCATTTGAAACACAACACTTCATTCCAACAGTGTTGCATATTAATAACTGCTGTTCAAACTCTGAATCTGTAATCCAACACCATCCACTCCTCTCTTCAACTAACAGATTCCTTGCATATGATGAACCTTCTGGGGGAAAGCCAACAAAGATTAAAGCATTAACTCTCAGGGGGATGGATAATGGGTCACACAGCTATGCCTCAGACTGGGGTTTAAGGCTAACTTCTCAGACAACAGTTCACCATTCTTTAAATTAAGCATATGATTACATCACTATTTTGATATATGTGTTTAGCACAGATTTCCTAGAAGTATTTTTTAAAAAATTCTTTTATTTTGCAATATGCAAAAGATGTGATGTGGAACTTTATGTGAACTCTGATGATAGATTTAGAGATCTGATGTTGAATGCTACAGCTGAAGCTTTCTATAGTAGAAAGAAATGGAATTGGTTCACAAAAGTGGAACCAATAGGCAAAATCTGAATTCAAAATTATTTGGTGGTTCAAATGTAACAGAAGAAAATTAATTTTACGTACCACACAGATATGCTTTCAAGTTTCAACCCTGATACAATTTTCTTCTATATTCCAGCACCTTTGGTCTAAAACAGGTGTTACTAACCTTTCGGACTTCAGGGACCACTAAATTCATAATTTTAAATCCTGTGGACCACTAATATGATTTGCCTAATGACTGGCTGGCTGGGCATGGCTAGGTGGTCATGGCCAACTCAATGTCACTCATGTCAAGGGGTGCCTTGCCAGCCTCTAGTCACCCATCCCCTCCCAGCTACTCCTCGCCTGCCTGTCCAGGCTCCTTAGGGCCCCAGCAGGAAGCAGTTGTTGGAGCTAAACAGCCACCATGAGAAAGAGTGGACAAAACAGGTGGCTCAATCCAAACTGGATCTGACCTAGAAGGAGGCTCAGCAGAAGCACCTCATTGATGACTACGAGCATAGGCTTTCCAAGCAGAGGGAAGACCTGCAGGAGTGCAAGGCCAGGTACCAGAGCCTGGAGGCTAAGCAGGCTAAGATGGTCAGCCAGTTCCAGGCCATGATGCAGTCCCACTGGAACAAGGCCCTCTAGCTCTTTGCCACAAGCAGCAATTCCCTCCAGCCTTCGCCCAAAGCCTCTCACCAGGAGGCTGAAGCAGACCCCGAGTCAGAATTTCTCCCCCTCCAACCCACACAAAAAGACCCCAAAGGGGGAGACTCTCTGCAGCAACACAAACATTCATTCCATGTATCTGTGCCAGGGGCTGTAGTTTGAGGTGCAATAGAAAAAATGCAAACAATTTTTCTGCGGACTACCAAAATTTTCTCGAAGACCACCAGTGGTCCACGGACCACCAGTTGGTGACTGCTGGTCTAAGAAATAGTGGAAGATACAAATAAAAAAGCAGAGCACTGGAATGACATGTTGCAATACTGCGCACAATTAGTTTAAAATAGTTCTGCTAAATAAGGGTGCCCACAATGAGACTCTCAGTATCACAAACTTGGAATTAAGTATATACTCCTGATATTTTACCAAAATGCAACAAAGCAGTGTGGTACATATCTTTTTGAGTTGTCATTTTTCAAAAACAGTTTTTACAACAGAATGTCATCTTGGTCATTCCTTTAATAGCCATTAAAATATTTCATTTTGCCTGTTTTCTAACGAACTAAACAGCCTTCTCCTTACAGCATTTTTGCTAGATATTTTAAAAATATCTTTCAAAGCAAGTCCTTCTTTGATATCAGTATAAATTACAGAAAAACAACTGAAGAAAGATAAAGCTAAAATAACATGTATTGCAAGAACATTATCAAGATTGAGGTATAAACTTTACCTACTTTTATTTATATTTAATTTTTAAAAATAGAAAAATAAATTCCAATACTATTCATTTCAATCTGTACTGTCAGAAGTAATACTTGATGCTTATTTCTTACAAATTGTCTGTTTTGGTCACTTTTTCAAGTGTGTTTCCTGACTATTTTAATGTAACATCCTTTTTACTCTTTACAGAATTCAAGGCATTTCTTTTCTAAATAAAAATATCAATTATAAAATTATAACTGATAAACAGAACATGAAATATTCACAAGGGACAGAATTTGGTTGGAGCCAACCACTCAAAGTATTCAATGCTTAATGAAGTGATTTATTAAGCACCAGGTACTATATAATATAATTATCCTGCACAGCTGAAATCCAGGACAACTGATATCTGAAAATTAGCAGTCATGATCCAATATCATCCCATGGTGATACAACAGTAACTTATAAATAGATCCAGTTTAGATCTACTACAGCTGTGTGTAAAACCTCTCTGCAGGTCAAGTTTTGTTGCAAAGAATCCCACCTTTGAGTTCTGTGTACAAAAATGCACAATACATTCTAGGAAAGATTCAGAAAAACTAGAGCAGTTGTTGAGAAATATAATGAGTGATATTTCATCTTGAATAAAAACTATTGAGATTGGATTCAATTATCTCAAAGAATGTTGCCCAGAAAATCAAAACCATGCCTCTATTCTACAAGATATAAATTAATTATAGGAGCAGAATTTCTAGTTCAAACAGTAGGAAAGTATATTATGTCAAGAAGAGTAATTCAGCAGTGGAACCGAATGCTACCTTTCTGGATATGTTCAAGTGAAGGCCAGACAGTTAGCTCTAGGAATTATTTAATACAAATTTCTCCATGGAGTAGGTGGTCCTAAACGTTCCCTTCTAATTCTATAATCTAAATGTGCTTTGAATAATAAAGCACATTTTATGTCCCAAATCCTGTTTCTTGGAATAGATATCATCAATCAAAAATATATTTACTCATGTCTATTTTTAATGAAATCTATTACAAAAGAAACTGCTAGCAATATTTACATGTATAAAGACTACATTCAAATAATTAGAACAAATTTTGTTTTTGCTAGAAAAATAATTATCAGAGTAGACGTCTGCTCAGAATCCTCCAGTTGAGCAAAAAAGAGAATATGATAAAGCCCTATATGTGATATAGGTCCAGGGTATTTGAGGAACGGTCTCACCCCAATGGGACTAGCCCACCCCACTTGCTCTAGTAGAAGTGCCCTGCTGCAGACCCTATCTCGGGAATTCCAGTGGGGGAGAAGGAGAGGAGCCTTTTCCACTGTGGCTCGGGCCCTATGGATTATTCCACTACCAGAGGTGAGAACTGCTCCCCCCTCTTGGTCTTCTGGAAGCATATAAACAGCTGGTTTTGCCAACTGGCTTGGGACTCTGAGGGGGGCACATACTACTGGAGGTGGTTGATGGGATAAGCAGAAGTTCGCATCCCTGTGCCATCCGTCTCCTTGGTTCTAGGTTTTTATATAGTTTTTAAATTTTTGTTTTTATATTTATTTTTCTACTGTTCATTAGCTGCCTAGAGTTGCCTTATCAATGATATGGATAAATAAATAAACATAGTTGCCCACTCTATTCGGCCAATACCATCTGCTTACATCACCACTTTCACTCAAAGAGTTGCCTTATTGACTGGAGCATGCAAGTGTGCAGGAGAATCTTTAAACAAAAAAAAGGGATTATCTCCTTCATTCAGCCAACAGAGCTTCTCTATTTTACCATAACCTATTAAGGACAGAGACAGACTTTTATTTATAAAAAAAACACACTCTGAATTCAACCAAAATCAGAGGCACATACATACAAACTATATAGGACAGTGAATGAAGTGCGTATGTAAACCCTTCTTTCAAGATAATTTACCGTCATTGTGCATTATTTTTCATCTTCATATTTTATATAAAACAGTTTGAAAGAGCTATCCAATACAGAATGTAAAGACATGTATGTAAATGTAAAATGTAAAAAAAAAAAGTAAAATGTAAAAAAATGATCCATCTGTTAAACTACTGAAGTTTGCAGATGACACAACAGTGATCAGTGTCATTCGAGACAATGATGAATCCGCATACAGACGGGAGGTTGAACAACTAGCCTTGTGGTGCGACCAGAACAATCTGGAACTGAGCACACTGAAAACCGTAGAAATGGTGGTGGACTTTAGGAGAAACCCTTCCATACTACCACCTCTTACAATACTAGACAACACAGTATCAACAGTAGAGACCTTCAAAATGGACACCTAACATCAAAAAAATCATCAAAAAAGCACAACAAAGAATGTTCTTTCTGCGCCAACTCAGAAAGCTCAAACTGTCCAGGGAGCTGCTAATATGAGTCAAAAAGAAGGCTGTGAAAATATTTACAGACCCCTCACATCCTGAACATAAACTGTTTCAACTCCTACCCTCAAAACGACGCTATAGAGCACTACACACCAGAACAACTAGACACAAGAACAGTTTTTTCCCTGAACGCCATGACTCTGCTAAACAAATAATTCCCTCAACACTCTCAAACTAGTTACTAAGTCTGCACTACTATTAATCTCATCATTCCTATCACCCATCTCCTTCCACTTATGACTGTATGACTGTAACCTTGTTGCTGGTATCCTTAAGATTTATATTGATATTGTTTCCTGATTGCTTATTTGTACCCTATGACTATCATTAAGTGTTATACCTTATGATTCTTGATGAATGTATCGTTTCTTTTATGAGAGCGTATGCACCAAGACAAATTCCTTGTGTGTCCAATCACACTTGGCCAATAAAGAACTCTATTCTATTCTATTCTATTCTATTCTATTCTATTCTATTCTATTCTATTCTATTCTATTCTATTCTATTCTATTCTATTCAGTTGCAAAGATCCAACACATTTAAGATACAATCTTTATATATATATCTTGCCAGGTCATACTGAATCTAACAAATCTTTTTATTTATTTCATAATAATTTTTTTTAATTCATTTCAATCTTTTTATTCATTTCAAAGACTAAAACACATTAATCTGTTACTTTAGGATAAAGTAACCAAATGTAAATATCTGCAGCTGTATCAACTTTTTAAAAATCATAAAAATATCCAAGTACAGAGGATTGTACATGCATGGTCATACCTTTCTCTCCTTGTCTTTTCTAATTTGTCTTTCAATATCAGAATTTCTTTTTTGAGAGCAAGTTGTTGGATCTCTGCATCACGCAATTCCTTCTTCAGATTTTTTAATTCATTAGAATGTATTACTTCTCGTTTAGACAGTTCTTCTTCATAAAAAACAATTTTCTTTTCCAAGTCAGCTTTTAATTTTGTTATTTCCTGCTGATGTTCTGTGCTGCTCACCCCTGGAGACCAACCAATTTGTTTCTGCTACAGAAAAGGTACATTTCAGAATTAGCTTTTATGATCTGGAAAATTCTGACATACAGTATAAAATAGGAATAATTCATCCTAGAAGGTGAAAAAAAAAATGAAAATGAAATTGATTGATTGACACTGATTTTAAAATAAAATTTAATAAATTTTACTGGATTGCTGTTGTTACCCAACTGAGCTTCCTCTTTGATAAATGCATAACAAATTATGAACTTAATTATCCATTCTTCCAATATTAACAATAGAAAATAGACCACTGCACAGAAATTATCATTATCGTTATATGAATGATTCATTATCATTCTGCTGGGGGCGTGTGTGTGTGTTTCATGACTCCTTGGACCATTGTTTCAGTGTTATTTTTTTACCAGAGTCCTCATTCCTCAATAGTTGATTTCTATACATTTTAGTATGCCTTCCATTTAAAGTCATTCAAAATAAGCTTTGTAAATGATAATAACTTGCAAATCTCCTACCCCTACATTGGACAAAGGCAGTC
Organism: Ahaetulla prasina; assembly: GCF_028640845.1. Lineage (NCBI taxonomy): Eukaryota > Metazoa > Chordata > Lepidosauria > Squamata > Colubridae > Ahaetulla > Ahaetulla prasina. Next base: position 63,993,957 of record NC_080539.1, read on the forward strand.
ACACGCTTTAAAATGGTGAAATCAATAAAGACTAACCTTTAGCCCTTCTAATTCATTTTCCAGCTGCTTAGAATATTGCTCACTTCTCTCACGCAGTTTCCTGTCCTTGGATGCCTCAGCAGCTGCAGCTTCAGCATGAACTTCCAGCTACAAATATAATTTTAAAATCATAAACATTCATTTTAGCGTGGCTTTTCCTTATTAATGCACTAGAAACTTCTGGATTCATCTGCATATATAATTCTATCATAAAGATGATATAAATAAGTATGTTTAGAAGATTAAAATGAATGGCAGAGTCTGTTATTTACCAATTACCATTGTTTAATTAACTAAAAGACAAACACATGAATTTAAATTTAAGTGAACTTTCTTGTGTAATACTATCCCTAAGGTAAATCTGGGATGATTTTTGGTGCTTTAAAAATTAGATGGATGGATGGATGGATGGATGGACGGACGGACAGATTAAACTTACTTCTTTCTTTATTCTGTCTATTCTACGTAATTCTTGTCTCAAGCTTTCTGCCTTTTGCATTACCACTTCCATCTCTTCTTCTTTATCTCTAACCAGGCGGGTAAGCTTCTGTTTTTGTGAGTGCAATTCCGTAAGCCGCTCATTCATCTCAGAGAATTCCTGCATGGCCAGTTTACGTTGGCTATGTGCATCTTTCAGTTCTTTGGTTTGTGCCTTTAACCTCTCACTGGAGTCAAGCAGTTCCTGCAATCAGAAACAAAATATGACATATCCTTAAATATTTCTATCACTAAATATGGTTAAAAGAAGTAAGACATAGAGTTTGCAGAACATAAAAAGATAAGTAGAAAAGAAATTAAAAATTTAAAGCTATGTCCATTAAAACTTTAAAACTAAGCAAAAAACAGAACCAAGGGCATGGATAGCAAAAGACTTGGATAAGGACTTTTTACCTCATAAACCACTTCCAGTGCTTATTACTCCCTTGGCAAAACCAAGTTTCTGTACCCTTCTAGAAGGCCAAAAAGGCCTTTCTATTATCTTAGAACACCTAACCAATTTAAGTATTTATTATAATTAATCATACACAATAATAGAACAGACTAGAATAGAATAGAATTTTTATTGGTCAAATGTGATTGGACACACAAGGAATTTGTCTTGTTGCATATGCTCTCAGTGTACATAAAGGAAAAGATGCCTTCATCAAGGTACAACACTTACAACACTTAATGATAGTCATAGGCTACAAATAAGCAATCAGGAAACAATCAATATCAATATAAATCATAAGGATACAAGCAACAAAATTACTTTGGGTTGTATATAATGGATTGTATATTAATTTAAATTACTTTAAAATGTTTTATCACAGATTTTCATAGTGGCTTTTACTAGATAATTTAACTTCCAAGGTTAATTTGCAGATTTACCAAATTCAAATATTCTCCTTTCTCTCTGCGCAATATAACACATTCACACAAACACAGGATGTCCGAATGTTATTTATATCATTATTCTCAAACTTTGTATCTATTACTTTGGTATAGTTTTTCCATGACCTACCCCATAATGAACAATATTACCCGAGTTTAAGAAAGCTTTTTATATAAACATAGCAGTAAGCTCCTGAAGTGGTTTAAAATGTGATTGCTGTGTGGCTATATTAAGATGATTGAATATAGAAGTGAAGCTTTCTAAAACTAAAATGGAAATAAAAATGTTGATCAGATTTTTTGTACCTTATTAAGATCATCCCGCTCTTGCTTTAGTGCTTTCATTTGCTTCTCATAAGTTTTGATGTGCCTGGTAGCATCTTCTAAATCTCTTTGTGCAGAACTGGCTTCTTCAAGTTGCTGCTCTAATCGCCCAGAATCTACAAGAGAAAATTACTGAGAAATATAAAACACTAAAATAGAAGCCTTACTGCTCACTTTGGGCAACAAAAAGGACCCATCATTTATTCCAATTTCCCAGAAGAGTTGAATGTTTAGGTACTATTTGTCAGTTTGTATGTGTGAAGTGCTGATTACTGTAGCAGGACTTTCTGCCAGTTAAAATGAGAGGTAAGTGATCCTGTCTCCATTTCTTCTTCAAATTGTATCTTCTGTAAAATGAGCTCCAGACTAAGGCTAGGGATTAGTGTGGGCTTTGTGGCCAATTTTGCTAATTTTAGATTTTCTCTTCCTAGATCTGAGAATTCCCTCCAATGCCATGGTGAGAATTTCACCTCTGTATTATTTTATAGAAGTGGGATACTGTTCCCTAGGGAGCTTGGCATTTTTAAAAATAATTATAAAGTTTTAATTTAAAAACTCCAGGTTGATCACAATTTTCTTTCTTCAAAGATCAATTAAAAACAATCAATTATTGAACTTCCTATTCAATAAAGGCCTTTTTAAACAGAAATGTCCAAATTTTATGGAAGATCATTAATAAAGGGTATGAGATGACCTTCCCTAGGTGGGGGGTTACAGATCCTAGGTGTATGAAACTTCTAAAGATAAAGTATAAACATATCCTAGTTCTAGTGGGTAATTCTAGTGGGAGACATATTTCTCTGATATATCTTGTGTGCATAGTAATATGAATAATCTGAATTAAAAAAACAAAAGGGATTTATTTAAAAAGTGCTATATTAGTTGTCAAAAGGCCCACAGACTGAACAGGAAACAATATCATTACATCCTGAATCCAATCTTATAAAATGAGACATTAACTGTGGCAAATGTCTAGTAGATAGCTGAAATATCTATTCTATACTGATGAGAAATAAAGCTGAACAGAAAAAAATAAAGAATTTCTACCTAGAAGAAACCATAATGGGGCCCTTATGCTTTCTTAACATTTTCTTTATTATTTTTGATATAATATCAACCCATGGGTGTTGTTTTTAGAAAAACACATACAAAATACAGTTAATATCTGAATAATTTGGTTGGTTGTGGAATTTTGCCTCAATCTTACTTATTTCTGTTACTTCAGAATATAGTATCAGAGGACAAGAGATATGAAAACATGAGCAGGCTGAATATGCAGAGATAATAACTGGGCTTCACATGGAAAATAAAGTAACTAGGAATAAATATGCTCTTTGTATGTTGAAACAACAGAACCCACAATATTTAGTCTTAATGTTGGTAAACTTAATTCTAAATAAGGAAAAACATTCGAATTTCTACAAATAAACTTTGAATTCAGACCCTTGACTAAGTAAACATGAAATTCTTCTCTGCAACTGTTAATTTCATGATATTCATCTTCATGTAATTCAGAATCACAAGTTGTAACGCAGGTTATGCTATTATTTTCTCTTAAGAAAAATGTAATAAGACAGATTACATAACATTTACACATAGCAGTTAGGTGAGATACTGTCTAAGCCAAAAGCTTTGGTGTATAATTTAGCAAATTAAATTGAAGGGTGCTTAGTATTTTGTGTGCATGTTCTTAAAATGAGCAGAAGTGTTTCCTTACTCAAGACAAAATTTTGTAGTTCACACTCTTATTATACATAGTTGACTTTAATTACTCCTAATTAAAGGAAGATAAATTAAATAATTAAAGTTCTAATTCAATATAGTATTTATTACATTTATTTATTATTTCTGAAACTGCAAAAGGAATCTACTCCCCAAGCTTTTATTTTTAAAACAAATTAGTAGTCACTTAAAATAAATAAACAAAGCATACAGAATGTTACACCATTCATTTTCATTATGTATAATATCTTGAACCTAATTTATCCTAAACCATCCATTTATTTTTGCTTCAGACATATTACCAAGATGCTGACAGATCATTTTCTTGGGAACAAGGAATAAGACAGAAGCTATTTGAAATTTCAAATAGAAAAAAATCTAGGTTTTTTTTACTGTGCTGTTCATAAAAATATGGGAATATTTCAACTGCATTTCATAACGTTTAGTCTTGCAGTCTACAGACAGCAGAGTGCAGAGACACATAGGTCTTAAAGTGCAGAGAGGCAAGGGTGACTGCGGCTGGGACTGACTCAGGCAGCTGCTGCTTTCCAGAGTGTGGCAAGCAGCCTTAGAGCCACGTAGTTCTAGGGATGCTTGCTGCCCCACAAGGCAGGGAGAAATGTGGTGGAAGATAGGCGAGTGGGCTAAGTTGGAGACAGTCTTTACCTTACTCGGGGCACAAAGGGATCAAGCCTGGAATGATCTGAATTGGGACAAATACTTGCTTAACAATCCACAATTCTCAGTTAATAACGAGTTAATAATTTTTTTTTAATTTGAACTTATATCCCACCCTTCTCCCGAAGGACTTGCTTAACAATCCACAATTCTCAGTTAATAACGAGTTAATAATTTTTTTTTAATTTGAACTTATATCCCACCCTTCTCCAAAGACTCAGGGCGGCTTACACTGTATTAAGCAATAATAATTCCCCCTTCCCTTAAAAATATAGGTCCGTAGTCTGGAAGTGCTCCTTGATGCCACAGTTGTTACAGTGCATCTACTGTAATTTTTCTATAGCTATTTGGATCTGGCAATGAATACCAAAGCCTTGGCTAAATCACTGTTAAGACTATTTAAGACTATTCTTGAAGAATGTCTGGAAGCTCTGTCATGCAAAATTGAGCAGCTAAGGTGATGACACTAAGACAGATTGATTTTATGCCTTCCAGTCAGACTGGATACTTGGCAACTGCATGGACAATGCACTTTCCTTGGCAACATTTTTGGAAGTGGTTTGCCATTGCCTTCTTCACAGAGCTAAGAGAAAGTGACTGACTCAAAGATACCTAGCTGGCTTTTGCCTATGGCATGGCAGGCCAAGAACTCACAATTTCTAGGCTAGTATCTTTAATCACTATACCAAACTGGCTCTGTCATTAGCAACACCTGCACAATGAAAATAGTTCTGGGCACTATTACAGATACTAAGTAATCAGAAATCTGTAGAACCTTTTCCAACTAGCAGCTTACTAAAAGGTTCAGAAAAGCTTATTCCTCTTAATCAAATCTATTAGTCAATAAAGGTACTATCATATTCCTGAGTTCTGATACTAACTTTCACAAAACTACTAAGATCATACTATGTTAATCTTGATAAATTAATATAGGGACAATTCAAGAGTTTTTGATTTTCAAATCCCTTAAAATGCTCAGGGCCTGAATATCTGAGTAACAGCTATGAAACTATCTCAAAGATGCTTGCGATAATAGAAGCTAACTTGTCAAGAGAGAGCTTTTTCTCATAGCATGACCAAATTATGGAATGCATTCCCTTAGAAGGTATACTTAACCTTCATTTTTTCTGTGTTAAAAAGGAAGTCTTAATCTTTCCTTTCATCCAAATCTTTTAAATTAATTTGATTGTTTTAAATATTGTTTTTGAGTTTTGAAATCTAAACTTTAAAGGTTTGAATCTAAACTTTAGATGAAGTTGGTTAAAAAATAATGGAAGAATTTGCAGAGGCAGCTCCTTTTCTTCTTCCCTGTACAGATTTGGGTGAGACTCTCACCCAAAATATTAGGCTTGAAATATTCTAGATATGCTATTATGAAAATGCAAAACTCCATATATGGAAATCACAGGGAACAGAATTAAGAATTAGAACCTCTACTTTGAGTATGATTTATTGATGGTTTTATAAAATCTCCCTTTAAAGCTAGTAATTATTAAATGCTTTATTATAGTGACTTGTGTAATAAGAGTTCTCATCTATCTTTTTGCCATTAGTGAATTCCAATGTGACCTAGAATCCTTAATTTTATAATAGCAGAAAATAAAAGAACAAACAATACACTCCATGCTTCTATTCAGGACAGCAAATTTTACCATGCCCACTTGTTATCATCTTATTTGCTAACCTGGATGTATTCTAGTAATAATGGCACCCTCATTTCTTCATTTTATCTCTTTCTTTACCATTTTTGAGATAGGTGTACTAATCTGAACACAGAATCTAAATGAAATGCAAATGGTATTACATTAATTCAGCAAAGAAGTCACCATTACCATGCTAAAATATAAAAAATAAGCCCACAAGTCCTGCAGTGATATATTATTGTGATAAAGGGGCTATCCTTGTAGCGACAGTAAAGAATGCTGGAGGATATGCCAAAAATATCCACGTAGAACAACCCAAGGCATTAAAATTATCCCAGATAAGCACCTATATTGGACAGCAGATATTTAGCAATACCAATAGAACTCAGATTTATATACCGCTTCACAGTGTTTTACAGCCTCTCTAAGCGGTTTACAGAGTCAGCATATTGTCCCCAACAATCTGGGTCCTCATTTTATCAACTTCAGAAGGATGGAAGGCTGAGTCCATCTTGGGCTGGTCAGAATCGAATTCCTGGCAGTTGGCAGAATTAGCTTGCAATACTGCATTCTAACCACTGTGCCACCATGGTTCATATATAGAAAGATGCTAGAGACACATTATTGTTTTACTGTCAAGTTATTTATTATATTTATATGCCACCCATCTTGCCATCAAAAGACTCTGGCAAAAATGGCAAAACATCATTTCATATTGCGTGGGACAAAGGTAATGTAAATCACTCCTGTATTTTATCAAACAAATCACATTGAGAGACAAGATAAAATGACTTGCAATGTAGTGTTGATGATGGGTCCCTTATGTTGAGAAGCTCTTAACATGCTACTGAGGAATAATCAAGGGTGGTTTTTTTTTTTTGGAGCAACAATAGGGTTTATGATACAACTATGTTAAAACTTTTTGGATATTGCCATGCAGGGAAAGAAAATCTGGAGTTGGCAAAACTGAAATACAGAGGGAACATGGAATGTGAAAGATGAACTGGAAAAGCTTAACATTGTGACAGATAAAATGAACTGGCTACATGCTGATATCTTACATATCACTGAATTGGAAAGAACTAAAACTGGATATTTTCAGTCAAAAGATCATACTGCTTACTGGCCACAACCCCCCCACCCCCCAAAAGGATAGTGTTGTTTTCATCATCAAGAAGGCTATATAGCAAAGACAGTATTTAGGTACAATGTATTTAGGTAAATGCAGTCAGTTGACCAAATCAACTGCAGGACAGCCTTCAGTTATCAGTGTTTATGCTCCAACCACGAATGTAGAAGACAATGAAGTTGACTAATTTAATAATCAAATTCAATATAAAATCAACAGAACATGCAAGTAAGACATGCTGCTTGGTGATTGGAGAATAGAATGCCGAAGTTATAAATAGTAAAGTGGAAAATGCAGTTTGATTGTATGGCTTTATAAGAAGAAATGAAGCAAGGAAACACTTTAGTAAGTTTCAATGATTTCTTCACTGATAGGGAACCAGAGGAACAGGAATGAAAGCAAAGAAATTGTTAAGAATGAATGTGAAAAAGTTGGAATGCTCACCCCAGTATTAGGATAATTGGCAAAAAGGGAGTTAACTAATTAACTTTAGGCTATCTGGTTGGTAAATAGTCAGCATTACTGCATGCCTTTTAATGTGTATTCCCCATTATGTGCCTACTTACTAACCAATGAAAACTGGGGGCCGGGCAGGGAACAGAATGTATCTGCACTCAGTGTGGAAGGGATTGCCACTCACGGATTGGCCTTTTTAGTCACACTAGATGCTGTTTTAGGACCTCTTTCCAGAGCACAATACCATAGTCTTTTGAGACTGAAGGATGCCAATGTAATGAACTCTCTTGTAAACCCTTTCTCTCCAATTTCTTTATTCTTTAGAGGGGAGGGAAAAAAAGAAGAGACAGGAAAGATTATCTAAAGAGGTCACCATTTTAGGCACTCTCTCTGCTCTGTGAAGGGGAAAAAAATGGGTCATAGATCAATGCATGCTAACTGACTGTAATGCAAACACATGACTTAGAGAGAGTTGCTATGAAAGTCATGTGTGCACCTTGGTTGCAATTATTTTTTCAACACTATTTTAACTTCAAACAGTCGCTGCATGAAGCAATTGATAAGTAAGGTTTATCTGTTGACATTTTACATTGGATGATAAATATAACAGTTGAAACATTTGTGAAGTAAACTGTTGTTCGTTTGAGCAAAACACAAAAACTAGAAAAGAATTAGTAATGTTTTCAATATTAAATATTGGTACTTACCAGTGACTTGTTTTCTCAATGTTTCAATTTCATCCTTCAGGCTTTTAATTTCTAAATCTTTGCTTGCTGTTAATGGACCATCTACAGTTGAATAATGTAGGGCCTGGACTGTTTGTGTAGACTCTTTAAAAAAAGCAAGGAAGATGTAAGACAGCATTCAAAATTTTCAATCTATAGGTTTTGGCCTTTCAAAATCATAATATGGTATCCAACAAGGATCTATGGCCTGACAATTTTTGGACCCCAATCTAAAGATTCTATAAGACTTTCTGTCATGCCAAACTTTTTGAACTTCTATAAGGAACTGACCTTCACTTTTTTCTAGTGATCAAGAACAGTAAGAAAATGAATCTTACACTATCACATTAATCCTATTTTTAAAAAAACAGTATGTTAACTAATTTACCAACTGATAGCATTTGTGCTTTTCTGTAACTACTGTCCAATAGGTAGGTAAATTGTAGAAAAACAACTAACTGCAGCCACATACTGCTCACTGGTGGTGGTGGTGGTGGGCAAATCTTCCTGAATGGATACCACCATTTGCCCAATCATAGGGGGAAAACTCACTGCTTACCAGCATTTACCACTGTGGTACTGAGTACTGAGGTGGTTCAGTGGTTAGGGTGCAGGCTACTTCTGCTGACTGCCGGCTGACTACAATTTGGCAGTTCAAATCTCACTAGGCTCAAGGTTGACTCAGCCTTCCATCCTTCTGAGATGGGTAAAATGAGAACCCAAATTTTGAGGGGCAATATGCTGATTCTGTAAATGGCTTAGAGAGGGCTATAAAGCACTATAAAGCAGTACATATGTCTAAGTGCTATTGCTATTTCAATATAGAAACATAGAACATAGAAAACCAATGCTGTAAATCAATCTTAAAGGAGTGATTTGCTGGCAAGAGAAGGGGAAACTGAAAAAGTTGAAGCCTCCTATACTGTATCCCTTTGGGAAGCAATGGAAACTAAAATATTATTTTGTTACATTCTTAAGTGTCTAAAAAAAGATCAAATTGCATTAAGGGAATAAATGAACAGAACTTCATGGAAGTTATGTAAGCTAGATTCTTTCTACAAATCATAAGCCAGGCTAAGCAAGTATTCAGTACAAACCTCTCCATAATCGGAAAGAAATCTAGACTACAGGTTTTTTTGTTCAATCCAACATTTGAACTTTTTGTGTAACCTACAATGTAAAACTCCTTATGCACATTTTTGTTACCTTGCATAGAATTTCCATCCTCTATCAATTTCAGTTCTTAAACTATTTTTATGTTCTCAATTTCATACTCAGTCTAACCAACATTACTCAGCAGTTCTCTCTTTTAATTGTCTCATTTGGTTTTTGTTTCTGAATTATTTTTAAATCTTTCATTTCAATATTAAAATACTCTCATTTATATGTTTCTTCAAGTTCTTCCATACTGTATTCTCTGATCCTCCAGAAAAATACCTTCATAAAGCCCTAGGGGTCACTTGTTCTCCAACAACAATTTTCCACATATTCTAAAGTTGTAAGCCATGGATTGGGCCTGACTTGGTTTTAATTTTGCTCAATTTTGCTCAATACATTGTCATTTTACTTTACTTCTTTTCATTCTGCAAATGTCTTAATAATACCTTGGCTATATGTTCAGCTGTCTTTGCAATATCAAAATATTAATAATTTATTGTAATTTCTACTTGTAAAATATGTTCTTTTCATCCAAATTATTACTAAGCTGTGACACTGACTATACCACAGTAAATTAATGTCCAGTTATATGCGGAATGTTTTCAAATACTGTTTCTACTGAAAATGTAGTAATATAAGTCTTTCCACCACATAAGTCATGGAATCCAAAATTGACTTAAACAGATAGTCATGTATACTTTATATAGGAATACCTTGAAGTTTTCTGCTAAGTTCCAGCTTTTCTTGCTCTAAACGTCTTATTCGTCTCTCATATGCTTCTGTAGCTAAGGTATCTTCTAGTGTTCTTTGAACATTGGCATCAAGTTCCATTACACGTTGCCCAGCTGCAAATCTTAGAGTACTACGATCCGAAAGGACACTGAGAAGATAGTTATCAGGTTTAGAACATTTTAACATGATCTTTATGACTTTCATATTAGGATAATTAAAAGCTCATATATACATTTCAACAGAAAACAAAGCAGTTAGGTCTCTTTATTGTACAGTTTTTTGCAAATGTATTCATGAAGCCACCATAACTGGCAATTGAAATCCAACATAATTCAAGTAGAAATCTACTTGAACATTCTAATGAAATCCACTCACAAAGATTGTCTCTCTTCCCTCTTATTACCTTCTAAATTGACTTCTGATGATATTCCAAATATCCAGAGTCAATTTTAAATGACGACAATCATAAGGAGGGAAGAGAATAGTTTTGTCACCTCTTCCCATTCCAGCAATGAAATAGCTCTGTCAGTAGAAAAAAATAACTAAAAATTACCCAGATACTTAGGCATACTCTTAAAATATCTCCAATTATGCAGTGATGCCAAAAGGTTTGTGAAACCTTTTGAATTTTCAATATTTCTGCAAAAATATGACCTAAAACACATTCTCCATACAAGTCCAAGAATACAAGTCCTAAAACTAAATAAACAGAACCAAATTAAAGAAATGAGTCAAACACATTGTACTTGTTCATTGATTTATTGCGGGAAATGATTCAAATGATGTGAATCTTTGCTTTCAGTTGATCACTTCTGCACATCAGCCTGGAGGAATTTAAACCCCTTCTTCCTTGCAGAAAAGCTTCAACTCAGGAATGTTAATATGTTTCCTCTCATGAACTGTCTACCTCAGGTCTTTCAACAATATCTCTATAGGATTAACATCAGGATTTGGACTTGGTCATTTCATTTCTTTAGTTCCTAAGGCCTTTAGTTCCTTAGACATCAACTCCTTTTAAAATTCTTCAAGACTTTCCAAGATATTATATGCCTTGCTCTTAGTGTGATCTTGGTTGGTTGACTACTCCTAGGGAGGGTAACAATGGTGTTGAACTGCCTTCAGTTGTACAAAATCTGCTGACAGTGGACTGGAGGAGTCCAAATTCTTTGGAAATAGTTTTATAATCTTTTCCAGCCTAATGAATATCAACACTTGCTTTTCAGGGAACTGTAGAAATTTCTCTTTTTTTTCAAATCATGACTCATACCCACATACCTGCATTATGAAGATCAGACTTCAATAGTGAATAGTCTTTAAACAAAGCAGGACTTCTGCACTCATACCTGATTACTAGATTCCCATTGATTGAAATACCTGACTCTAATTTTTTTTCCTTCAAATGAACTGATAATTCTAGATGTTCACATTATTTTGCTACACATTCAATAAAACAATTAAGATTTTGACTTGATTTTAAAAATTAAACTATTATTATTATTATTATTATTATTATTATTATTATTATTATTATTATTATTATTATTATTATTATTTGGTTAATTGGGCTTTCTTTATATAGTTTTAGGGCTTGTATGGAGAACAGATTGTATTTTAAGTCATATTTATGCAGAAATTAAAAAAAAATCAAAAAAGATTCACAAATTTTTAAGCAGCATTTTATATACTTAGACAAAGCAGGTAAGGAAATGATCTATGATATAAACTTGCCCAACTGTGTAAATCCTGTATTCTATCAGCCAGAAATCCATTGCAGTACCATTGCAAAACAACTATTATGTTTGTCTCTAACCATTAAAAAATTCCTTTCAGTTTTGGCCTTTTAATATTTTGCATTCTACCTATTATTCTAGGTGGGTCAGCATGGTAGCTCAGTGGTTAAGACACTGGGTTATCAGCTGGAAAGCCAGCAGCCCAGGTTCGAGACCTGAGTGCCACATGATGGGATGAGCTCCCATCCTCGCCCCAGGTCCTGCCAACCTAGCAGTTTGAAAGCATACAAATAAAAGTAGATAAATAGGTACCACTTTGGCAGGAAGGTAACAGCGATCTATGATGTCATGCTGGCCACATGACCATGGAAATGTCTTCAGGAAGTGCTGGCTCATGGCCTTGAAATGGAGATAAGCCCTAACCCCTCAGTTGGCAATAACTAATGGAGTAAAATCTGCAGGGACTCCTCTACCTTTATTATTATTCTAGACAGAGGAAACAACCAACAAGAACTATATATTGGATATAACTGGATATAACCAATATATTGGACTAACATTAGGAATTTTGTCTGGTGTGCAGTTTTATTATACAATCTGTACTTTCTATGAAGATGGAAACAATGTGCCATTGAATGTATGAATTTTGTACTACAACTGGTTCAAAATTTTCATGTAAAATGCACACATTACAGAAACAAATATTAGCAAATAATGCAAGGAAATACTTGCATTTAATTCTATTTTATTTTTAAATCACAAAATATTTGAGCTATTCTAGTATGATTTAGTATAAACAAACTGGTCACTTACCAGCTACTTGTATATGTGAATCCTATAAATGGCAGGTGATGGCCAGAAAATGCAGTATGTGTTGGCGGCGGCATTGTCTCCTGAATTTTAAAGGAACAAGAAGAGTTTACTAATTTAGAAAAGGTTAATCCATTTGTATTAATTTCAGGTAAAATTAGCACAATGGGTATTCTGGTTCAGAAAAAGTAGCAGATTTGAAAAGGCTATCACAGAAACAAGACCGCTGGCTTCCTTGATCATTTATGGTAGCATAAAAGTAATTCTGGTTCTATGCTTCTTATTTCCAGCAATGTTTACATCACCAAAAGTACAGAACAAAATGCTGAGAAAACAATAAAAACCAAGAAAAAGAAAATCTGTCTTTTTTGGAGTGTCTGATTGACATTTTTACTTATTTTAGAAATTAATGGAAGCTTCTTATTGTTCAGTTACTTTCCATTTTTTGTGACCCAATGGACATAAATTTTGATAGTAGTGTCAATCAGTAATTTTTATTTACTTATTTGTTTGTTTGTTACGTATTTCATTTACTGCCTATTTTAAATAATCATTGGGGTATTAGTAAAAAGTAAGATAGAAATTTTATACATAAATACACAAATATCAGTCTGATTCTAACATATTAAAAGACACTCTCCTCTATTACTTACAGAATTTTTTAAACAGTCATCATCTACATCAAAATTTGAAGTATCTGTTGGACTGCTGACTTCAGGAATATAAGGTGCTTCACAGTTCTGAATGTTATCCCAGTCAATCCCTGAAAAAAATGGGTGGCTTTTAAAGTCTTCTATTCCATTCTGCCCAAGTCTATGTTCTCTGCTGCAGATAAGCCTTCGAATTAGGTCCTTGGCATTTTCAGACACATCTGTCATTTGGGCAGGAAACTGAAATCTTTCCTTAAAAGAAAAAAAAGAATGCTAATTAATAAACAAATGCTTACTACTTTACAAAAAAAACATAAACTAACCACCCCAACCCAAGAAGCAAAACCCCATAAGTTCTGTATGGGTACATTTATATCTTCCATCAGAAATTTATCAAGTACAAATATATTGCCACATAATGTGAGTTACCACTTTCTCCAAGGAAGTGTCTTCAGTAATAAATTTATTCAGAAATATAAGCACAAATTGGTAAGAAATTTTCAACACTTGTATGTTGAAATCGAGAGTTTTTAGAATTTTGTTATGCATTTAGGAATTCATAAAATATGTGTTTTGGGGAAATATGCACAGAATATTTTATATCAGAGATACAGTACCTGCCTTGAAAAAAGATATGCATACTAGGAAATGCACCATAAAAAATAAGGAGTACATGAAATGAAATTTGCAGGAAGATGTGTAAAAATCTGAGATCATACTATTCTTGTAAACTAATTGACGAGGCAGAAACAAATGAAGAAAAACCAAAATTAACAGATTCAGTCTAGTTGCAATAAAGACTGAACTTCTTTTAACAAGGATAAAATAGTACTTATTAAATTAACTCAGTACAATTAATAGGAATACTGCCCTAAAATGTTATTTATTCTTTTGTCACATGAAATGAAGCATTTCTATCTGCAATTTTGGAGGCTGCACTAAAAAACAGAATTCAGAAGGTGAAATTCAACCTCACAACAATATTTGTTTGCACTAATGATCTTTTCCTATTTTTTTCATTCTTCTGGACACATGGAAACTTATATAGGACAGGAGAAGACACTATTCCCTCCATCTAATCCATTTTCAGAAGCTGTTTCACTAGAAAATCCATTTCTTTAGATTTCACCCAAAGTCCATTCAATAGCAATAGCAACAGCACTTAAGACTTATATACCACTTCATAGTGCTCTACAGCCATTTTAAGCAGTTTTCAGAGTCAGCATATTGCCCCCAACGATCTGGATCCTCATTTTACCGACCTTGGAAGGATGGAAAATTGAGTCAACCTTGAGCATGGTGAGATTTGATCTGCCAAACTGCTGGCAGTTGGTGATAAGTGGAAGTAGCCTGCAGTACTGCATTCTCACCACTGCACTACCATGGCTCTTTAATTAATTCAAAGAAATATCTTAACTGAATTAATTTACAGCAGCTTCATAATCTGGTGTACCTTTTACTATTTTCTATCATGACCTGCCATAAGAAATGCTCAGGGCATTTTAAAAGGAAATATATAAAATAGAGGCAGAAATAAATATAAATGAATCGCTAAGCAAAACAATTCAAAGATTATTTGGATGCTGTCATTCATTTCTACAGAAAAGGAGCGCTCACTCACTTTGTGGTTCATTATCTTTCCATATGTCTCCACCAGAGATTCAGCATAAAAAGGTGTTTCTCCATAAAGCATTTCATACATGCAAACACCAAGGGACCACCAATCACATTCAGGACCATATTTCCCTTTCCCATCTTCCATGGCTTGCAGAATTTCTGGAGAGATATAATCTGGTGTTCCAACTGCCACTGAAGACTGAACCTGTAAGGATTATTATTTCACAATGAAACATTCCCAATAACACTATATCTGTTTCTATATGTATAGGAACAGATCCATTTATATTTAAAGTAATGATAGGTTTCAGTAGATGGAATTAAAGAATGTTTTCCACCATGACAGATTAAAAATCCTACTAGCAATCTGGCATTTAGTAGCTATAGCTGTAATCTTGTTCCTGAACTTGCAGTGAAGAAAAATTCCACATCAATATACAATCTTGTATTTCTTCCAGATTGTATTAAATACTGAAAGAGTGTATTAACAAACTTTCCACATTTTCACTTTTATCAAAAATCTAAAATATTTTGCCAGGACTTGGGAATGATGTAAACAAAAAATAATAATAATAGCAAGTGATATAGAACTAGATATTTAACTTAATTATGAGTTATGGCTAGGAAATACTACAACACAATATAGCTGCAAACAGACAGAAGTGGGCTCTGGATTTTATCATAGATTTGGCAGAAACCAAGTAGCTGTATTTTTAGAATATTTTGATATTTTATCACATGTTTCTGACACTTTTAAAAAAAGAAGATGATCTAGAGTCAATATTCAAGGCTAGGGATCAGGAGAGCATATACAAATAACATTCAAACATAGTGAGACAACATAAATCACAGAGAAGACATGAGATAGACTGCAAGAAAAATTACAGGTTTGAGTCAGTAAGAAGGAGTAAGTAGGATTAGAAAGTTTTTATATTTTAAAATGCTAAAATATTCAAAAGACATGCTTGGAAGTATCTGAATAGATATATTTGTTCATTATTACTAAATAAAATTCTTTAATAATAAAATCAAGTTCTATTAATTAACAGCAAAAAAAAGTAAAACTGATTTCAGGTATTTTTAATACCTATCTTTGTTGTTTAAGGACACAAAATCTATAGAAAGGAGCACAGAACTACATGTTACTCTGCAACCCATGCTACACTAAAATATTGGAAAGTTACATAAGAAACTGAAGGAAAGTTCTCCAGGATGGTATGGTATATTTGTATTCTGTGATACAATTCTAAATGGCTGTAGTTAAAATAACAGAGCTTTAAAGTACACAAATTTTGTAAAACTGCCCAGTCACAGTGCTACATTGTAAGAAACTTTTAAAAAAATCATTACACAAATGAAGAAAGGAAATGTTTACACACTCATCTCCATATTTATTTCAGCAATGCAGTCAAAATATCATGGTTATAATAGTAGCTATCAAAGAATACAAATTACATTATTCCGTTATATTTGGCATATTGACATTAATGTTGTACCTGATACACCAATTCTCATGTGATTAATTGCCAGCTATAACAGACCCCTATGACACCAAAAAGGATACTTTGTCTTCCTAGCGCTGTCCAAAGACGTCTCCGTGGTCATGTGGCCAGCATGACTCAATGCCAAAGGCGCACAGAACGCTGTTACCTTCCCACCAAAGGTGGTCCCTATTTCTCTACTTGCATTTTTTACGTGCTTTCGAACTGCTAGGTTGGCAGAAGATACTATGATATAGAACTATATAAATACTATAAAAATGGAAGTGTCACAGGATAATGAGAATTATTAAATATTTATGGACAATGAAGTAAGATATTTGGTGAAGGAACATAAAAGGACTGCAAAGTGAATGAGTCTTATAGTATATCCAGCCAGAAGAATTAAAATGGATTTCTGTTATAGCTCTAACACAATTGCTCAAAAAGGATAATTTAGCAACCAACAACTTTTCTTTTATCAAATATAATCCCAAAACTGAATTGGTTAACAAGGATCAAATATTAAAGATGTTTGAAGCTACATTTTAACTGAGCTTATTAAAAAAAAAATCTAAATTACCGTTCCATCTTCCATCAGCTTCAGACAAGAACCAAAATCCGCTAACCGAATATGTCCATTCACATCCATCAGGATGTTGTCAGGTTTGATATCCCTGTGAACAAAATTCATTTGGGTCATTCCATGTTAAGTGTCATTTTATCAGTTTAAGTCTAATAAAATATTTTGCATTTCAAACACTTTGGGGACAACTGAAATTAAAATGTATATTGCAAAGTAATCATGATTTGATGAAATCTGAATCACATGTATTTCTATCAATTAATGTGCATCAATTAAAATCTGTATACATTTACATATTACTGATATAATAGTAGTGAACTGCAGTAATTGTACTTTTAGGTAAGGCATGTAAGTGCTGTATCAAAAATAATATTACAGGATATACGCTCTATGTCGGTGAGGAGATCCTAAATGTCTTTTAAGATTGACATGCAATTTCATAAAGTACTTTCTAAAAATAACTTTATATTCCATTGTAAATTTAAAAAAAATATTTATTAAAATATGGCACAAAAATAGATAAACATTAAACTACTAAAATCATTTTAAATATAATGCTTCAAAATAAGATACACTGAGTATGATAGATAAGTGTAAGTGCATTCAAGTATAATTGTTGTACACTGTTTTCTTCTTCCCTTTATTCCTTCAATGATGTTGTTGATTATTTAATGTGTCTTCTCTAGTTCCTATTATTATTATTATTATTATTATTATAATTATATAATAATAATTAATAAATTATTATTATTATTATTAATTATTATTATTAATTATTATTATTAATTAATAATAATTAATAATAATAATAATAAGTGTTGCCTACATACTGAATTCATAATTTTGGTTGTAAATATAGAGGTGTTATTGCTTCTAAATGCTGCTTCCAGTACCTTTTCTGGATATCTTTATTAGCAGAGGAAGTTACATCAAACTAAAAATCCAAATCTAGGGGTAAGACTTATAATGTAAATACTAATGTGACAGCATTACGCATTATGAGTCATATTCTACATTAATTTGTTCACTTTGATTCCTTATCAATAACATAGAGTATGGGGAGAGGAAGCAGCAAGCAATCCTTCAGTTATTGTTTAATTTTCCATTGACCTGAGAACAGGTCAAAAGAACTATAGCTTATCATATCTGGGTAATGACACATCCTTTAACATAACATAATAACAGAGTTGGAAGGAACCTTGGAGGTCTGATAGTCCAACCCCCTGCCGAGGCAGGAAACCCTACACCATTTTAGACAAATGGCTATCCAACATTTTCTTAAAAATTTCCAGTGTTGGAGCATTTACAACTTCTGCAGACAAGTTGTTCCACTTATTGATTGTCCTAACTGTCAAGAAATTTCTCCTTAGTTCTAAGTTGCTTCTCTCCTTGATTAGTTTCCACCCATTGCTTCTTGTTCTACCCTCAGGTGCTTTGGAGAATAGTTTGACTCCCTCTTCTTTGTGGCAACCCCTGAGATATTGGAACACTGCTATCATGTCTCCCCTAGTCCTTCTTTTCATTAAACTAGACATACCAAGTTCCTGCAACCGTTCTTCATATGTTTTAGCCTCCAGTCCCCTAATCATCTTTGTTGCTCTTCTCTGCACTCTTTCTAGAGTCTCAACATCTTTTTTACATCGTGGCGACCAGATGGACCAGTCTAGTTGGACTAGAAGACTTCCAAGGTCCCTGAATGCAAAATTCCAAGTGTGGCCTTACCAAGGCATTATAAAGTGGTATTAACACTTCACGTGATCTTGATCTTTACTTTGAAAACAAATGCAATAACCAAGTGAAAAGACCTATGTACAGAACTAAATAAACGATTACATCCAACATCAGTCTTAGCAAAGAACATCCCCACCCCACCTATTAGCCATTAAACCATTAGCCACTCACGCCCTCGTGACGTCTCGTCTGGATTACTGCAATGCTCTCTACATGGGGCTCCCCTTGAAGGGCATCCGGAGGCTTCAGTTAGTTCAGAATGCGGCTGCGCGGGTAATAGAGGGAGCCCCTCGTGGCTCCCATGTGACACCTCTCCTGCGCAGACTGCACTGGCTACCTGTGGCCTTCCGGGTGCGCTTCAAGATTTTGGTAACTATCTTTAAAGCGCTCCATCGCATAGGGCCGGGCTATTTACGGGACCGCCTGCTGCTACCGAATACCTCTCACCGACCCGTGCGCTCTCACAGAGAGGGACTCCTCAGAGTGCCGTCTGCTAGACAGTGCCGTTTGGCGACACCCAGGGGAAGGGCCTTCTCTGTGGGGGCTCCCACCCTCTGGAACGAACTCCCCCCAGGACTTCGCCAACTTCCGGATCTCCGAACCTTCCGCCGCGAGCTTAAAACATATTTATTCATCTGCGCAGGACTGGACTAGATTTTAAATTTATATTGGTTTTAATGGGTTTTATTATTTATATTGCTTTTTTAATTATTTGGCTGTGTAGAATAAGTTTTTTAATTGTTATTTTATTCTGTATTTATTTGTACTTTTTTATCTGCCTGTGAACCGCCCTGAGTCCCTAGGGAGATAGGGCGGTATATAAATACGATAAATAAATAAAATAAATAAATAAATCTGGGCTGCTATAATACCCTCCGTTTTCCATAATCACAACATATTCCTCTTGAATCTTTTTCCACCTCAGAAACGACAACTCTGGGCATTCTTCCCTGTTGCTGATTTTTACCCAGCTACTTCCAAGCTTAATTTAGGCCATGTTAATAGTGTGTGAAGTATAGTTGGTCTGTGACTGATGATATATTGAAGGCAATTTATTATTGTTGCTAAACAAGACTGAGTTTTGCAAAGTACAAATAGTCCTCAACTTACGACCACAATTTATGTTGTTAAGTGAGAAATATGTTAAGTGAGTTTTGCCCCATTTTATGACTTTTCCCACCACATTTGTTAAGTGAATCATTGCAGTTGTTAGGTTAGTAACATGGTTGTTAAGTGAATGTGGTTTCCCCATTGACTTTGCATATCAGAAGGTCGCAAAAGGGGATCTCATGACTCAGGGACTCTGCAAAGTCATAAATGTGAGTCAGTTATCAAGTATCTGAATGTAAATCACATAACCATGGGGATGCTGCAATAGTCATAAGTGTGAAAAATGGTCATAAGTAACTTTTTTTCAGTGCTATTGTAACTTTGAATGGTCCCTAAATGAACTTTTGTAAATCGATGACTACCTGTGCAGGAAGCTCTTTTTTTGGGGTCCACAATTTATTTATTTATTTATTTATTTTGTCACACAGTATATATAAGCATAAGCATGAAATAACTATACAATATATAAGGATATATATAAGTATGAGTATGTAATAACTATATTAATTGGATATAATGAAAGGAAACAATAGGAGAGGAACGGTAGGCACGCTTGTGCTCTTACGCACGCCCCTTACAGACCTCTTAGAAATGGGGTGAGGTCAATAGTAGACAATTTTTGGTTGAAGCTTTGGGGATTTTGGAAAGAGACCACAGAGTCAGGTAGTGTATTCCAAGTATTAACAACTCTGTTACTGTAGTCATATTTTCTGCAATCAAGATTGGAGCAGTTAACATTAAGCTTAAATCTATTGTTTGCTCGTGTATTGTTGCAATTGAAGCTGAAGTAGTCTTCGACAGGAAGGACATTGGAATTGATGATTCTATGAGTTAAACTCAGGTCATGTCGAAGGCAGCGTAGTTCTAAATTTTCTAAACCCAGGATTTCAAGTGTGGTGGCATAAGGTATTTTGTTGTATTCAGAGGAGTGGAGAACTCTTCTTGTAAAATATTTCTGGACATGTTCAATTGTATTGATGTCAGAAATGTGGTATGGGTTCCAGACAGTCAAGCTGTATTCAAGAATTGGTCTAGCAAATGTTTTATATGCTCTGGTTAGTAGTGTAGTGTTTTTGGAGAAAAAGCTACGCAAGATTAGGTTTACAACTCTTAAAGCCTTTTTTGCGATGTAGTTGCAGTGGGCTTTGGCACTTAGATTATTTGATATGAAAACTCCAAGGTCTTTAACAGGGTGGGGGTCATCTGTAAGGTAATGTCCATCAAGCTTGTACTTAGTGTTTAGGTTCTTTTTTCCAATATGTAAGACTGAGCATTTGCTGGTTGAGATTTGGAGTTGCCAAGTTTTAGACCATTTGGATACAGTCAAGGTCTTTTTGAAGGGTAGCTGTATTGTTGGTGGTGTTAAATAGTTTGACATCGTCAGCAAAGAGAACACAATTACTTGTAATATAGTCACAGAGATCATTAATGTATAATATGAAGAGTGTTGGTCCAACACGCTGCCTTGGGGAATGCCACTTTTGCCAGGAACAGGATTTGATAGAGCATTGCCAATTTTTACCACTTGTTGTCTGTTTGACAGGAAAGCTGTTATTCAATTGTGGAGGGGTCCTGAGATGCTGTAGGATTTTAGTTTTAGGAGAAGTTTATCATGTTGGGACCAGCAACTTATCAATATCAGTTGATAATATTGGGACCAGCAACTTGGTCATTAAGTGGAAGCGGTCACTAAATGAAATTGCTACCATGCTTATGATCTTATTTCAGCTTTCCTTTGCTTTAGAGACCTGCAAAGGTCATAAATGCAAGGAATGATCATAAAAATTACTTTTTCATCACCACTGCAATTCTGAAAAGTCACTAAACCATGCAGCTGCCAATGAGAAGATTTCTCTCAATCTTGTGGGAAAAGTGAACAGAGTTAAACAGACATAAAGAGCCATGGTGGCACAGTTAGAATGGATTCTGCAGGCTACTTCTGCTTACTGCCTGCTGCCAGCAGTTTGGCAGTTCGATTCTCACCGGCTCAAGGTTGATTCAGCCTTCCAAGGTCGGTAAAATGAGGTTGCAGATTGTTGGGGGCAATACGCTGACTCTAAAACTGCTTAGAGAGGGCTGAAAAGCACCATGAAGTGGTATATAAGTCTACGTGCTATTGCTATAAAAAGAAACGGAGAACTGAAGCCACAATGAAAAAAGACAGAAGGGCAGGGTAGTATTTAGGGAAACTGAGTTTCCTTGTCCCTGCTTCTTTCTTTCAACAGAAAGAGGAGCCTTCCTGATCCCTACAACTGACAAGTGGACTTCAGTAGGTGTGGTAACATGAATGGCCACCATAATGCCAGTGACCTTGCAACTGGCTACAGGAAACCTGCAGCACAGACGTGGATCGTGCAGAAGTGCAGGCAGAAGGTGCAGGAAACCCAAAATTTCTAAGACTACAAGTTGTCAAGGTAAAGAATTAGACAAAAAATGTCTTGAGGACTTCACAGTCATAAACAGTTAAGAAAACTAAATATTCAGCAGTAGGTACAGCATTTTTTTAAAAATTGAAGAAGCAAACACCACCAGTCTACTGAGGCCACATGTGACCATAGGACAGAGTAGTGGGAAAAATGGGTGACGGTGGGAGTTATTTATTATTAGGAGGACCCAGATTGTTAGGGGGAAATTTGCTGATTCTGTAAACTGCTTGGAGAATGCTATGAAGTGGTATATAAGTTTAAGTGCTGTGTGTCCAATCACACGGCCAATAAAAATTCTATTCTATTCTATTCTGTTCTGTTCTATTTCTATTTCTATTAAACAAAGTTATATGGCTGCTCACTCATACATAGGTGACTCTGGATGTCTTACAACATTAAAAAAAAAAAACATGTTTCCAAAGTCCTCCCTCCGCTGCCACGGCAGAAACATGCCACTAGGCTCACTAACAAAATCATGTCTTCTGGACCTTTTGGAAAAACAACAACTTCCCAATTATGTCCCAGTTATGGTCATAAGTCCCAATTAAAAGTCCCAGTTATGGTCATAAGTCAAAGATCACTTCTATAATCCAACTAAATAATACTGGTTGTTGCAGCTGGTTGATTAATGAAGCATTCTGCAGAATAGAAAACAGCCTGGATTAGATATGTTTAAATACGGAAGTGAAATGAAAATTAGGAGCAAAATAGATATAAAATGCTAATAGGCATTTCTTCTGTTTTGATTGAGCACCGTAATAATTCTGCTAATAATTCGGCTAAAATAGATGTCACATAGTATGCTATCATTTCTCTATAGAAATTAGTTTTGGGGCCTAATAAAAGCTGTAACCTACAATATATACCAAAGGAATAACTCAACCTCCTACAAGAGAAACTGTGTAATAGCACTATTTAAACAAGCAAAAACATACCAGAGCAACTCTGAACATCAGAAAAAGAAAACAGATCATCTATACTACATTTCTGCCCCCTCCAAAAAAATACAACTTCATCAAAAAGTGCCCTACCACTCAAACCAAAGAGCACAACCATCGCAGGCTGTAAAAAAGATAAAAACATTTCAGAAACCACCAACAGACTATTACAATCACATGGCATCAGTATAGCACAAAAACCAATTCCAAAACATTTTACGTAAACTAAAAGATCCAGCAGACCCGGACAAAAAACAGGAGTCATCTATAAAATACAGTGTAAGGACTGCAAAAGTCAAAAAATACCTCCCCATCAGCAATCAACACCTAGTTGAGCAGAGATTAACACCAAGATTTATATTAGACTACCAATCAAAAAGTAAAAAATATCCCAATGAAGCTAACAATAAACAGTCCAACCAAAGAACCACTAAGACCACTCCCACCAACACTGATAGTGCAAGCCACTAGAATATAAATTGAGAGCAAACCCCATTCTCTAACAGTACTGATGATGCTACCTAGTTTGGGTAATGAAATGTCTGTAATAAAACAACCAACCTTAGAGAGTACCAAGGAACACTCATTTCAAGTTGTGAGTTATGAATATTTTCTTGTATCAGTACTGTAATATATCAAAAGTTGTTCACACAATTATTATATCTATATTCTTTTATTTCCATATTCCCTTTCAACTAAAGATTTTACTATTCTGGGGCTTCTGTGTTGTGGTGTCCATATTATGAAAAATTCTCCCTAACCCCAAGTGAAATCAAAAGAATTTCTTCATAATAATGTGATCATGACTTTCTTTAAAGAAGCCAGATCTATCAAACTCACAAAGAAATATTATCTTTGGAGCCCAGACAGTTAGCTTATTTCTGCTCTTTACAATAATATGAAAAGGACAACAAGAAAGTTCTTTAAGAAGGAGTTGACTTGTTTTTCCTTTTAATTCATCCTCCCAATATCCCAGCAAAGGGAATGTTTAGCTTATGTACATCAGTCCCTTTGAAAGAGATATGTGGCTGGAATAGTAGAATAGCTGTTACTGTTAGAATGTATGTTTTATTTTCTCCACTTCCTAGATATTCTCTGTTTGGAAATATTTCAGATGCAGCTGTCCATTTAGTCATTACTTATAATAATTTACTATACCTTTTCTGTAAATTGATTCTTACTTTTGTCTTAGTTTCATTAATAATTGCCAGATTAACAACATACAGAAAAAGTAATTATAATTTGACTAATTTTTAAACAATAACCACATTCTTCCTTATACATTGCATCTCTGCATTTTCTCTAGGTATAATATTAATATTAATTACAGTTTTCCCCCATGGATTCAGCCTTACAATAATTCTATAATTTTAGATGGTTTTTACAATTATTTTCTAAATTATCATTTAATTTTATTATGATTCAAATTATATAATGCCTTGCTATATTAGCTGAAATTGGGACCTTGGATACAGTTCAATTTGTTGCTACCTTACTGGCTTCCCTGCTACACAGCAACTTTTCTACCTGGGCTACTAAACTCCACTGCTGATAGCAATAGCTTTAAGGATTAACCTGTCCCTGGATAGTGTTGGGCTTGGAGTTGCTCGGGACCATGCCCACTATAATAAACATGGACTTGTCCAAAATTATTGAGGGACATTAGGTCTGTTTTTTTATCTCAGGGCAGTTCTAATATGAATTGAAGATAAAGGATATTACCATTAGTTCTGTGCCATGCTCAGGTCCCATTCTGGTCACTTTTCTGCTTCTACACATGAATATAATATCCTCCTTGCAGGAAAGTAAAACCTATTAGATGACTCTGACCCAGGAAGACTTGAAGAGAACGCTTGGGGTTTTTTTTTCCTGAGGATCTGATGGGCTCATCACCTGAGGTATGTTTTTCTGACCAGAATTGGCAGTGACAAGGGTCTTGGATCGGATTACTCTTATATGGCCTCTATGTATGTACCCTTCTTTGAAAGTTGAAACATCTGTAGAGATTACTAGAATGCCACTGAAAGAAGAGTTTGTGTTAAATCCGACTGAGTTTGTGTTAAGAGTTCATGTCAGAGATTATGTCATGCTGATAATACTGGTGAAACACAGTTATTTTCACCGTTATCCATCCACTAATAACCAACCAGCAATCCTTTATCTAGTTGAAGGGCAGGGATGAGCATTAGGAGCATCTAACGAGTCTCTGAAAAATATTCTAGTTATCTAGCAAATTAAGTTACTCAGATTTACTTAGAGTAGGACTCATCATTCTACTCCAATGATGATAACACCATTCTACTTACTTGGATTAGACTGGCAATGATAAGTTAAGCCTACTTTAAGAAAAAAAATCTCAGTGCTCTGTTTAAAAGTGAGTACATAGTTCCCTTTGTTAAATTGATGATTTTCTAATGACAAGTCTTAAAGCCATTATTGCAGGACTTTAGAAATGTCTTAAAAGCCAATTCGATTAGTTCCTTTATTATGATTTGGAGTTTTATTTATCATTATTTTAAAACTAGATGTATACTTTTTTTTTAGTTTTGCTGTGTTTTTATTATCTTAAATTTAGTATTATTTTCATTGTTATCTTGAATGTGGCTTAAACCTTAAAATGTGGCTTAAAATGTCTGGTCACAAAACGGGGGCTGAAAATTAGAAAGCTAACTATTTTGCAATTCTTTTTATACTATGTCCAACATGAATTTGATTTATATTAAAGGTCAACAGAAACCACCCTGGAAGCTGGCAGAACACTATAGCTGCAGTTCAGTTAATAATTCTGCAAATGTTTCCTTTTCAGTAAGTGGGTAAGCTGCCAGTTTGTTTCTCTAGAAAACAGCACAGCTGGCAATATGTTTTTTTCATCTCTTTCTACTAGCACAGCTTTATTAAATAAAATAAACTGGAAATAAGTCATACATCTCGGATCTTTGAGAGGGGAAAACCTTGCTTTATTGACATGATTTGTGCCAAGTGATAAAAACTGTCATTTTAGATATAAAGAGATTTGTGAAACAGGAAAATACAGTGTATTAGCAAAGTTGCGAAAAAATTAAAAGCATCGAAGTCTTATGAAAAGAATATAAGCAAAATAAGAAGCATGCCTGCAAAGACCTAATCTAACTAGTTGCTATTCTAACTGTGGAATACTTAACTATCTGAATATGGAAAATGTTACACTGGCATGTACTTGTAGCAGTGAAAAAGGAAAACTCCTGTGTTAACCTCAATATACAGACAAATTGGAAGGCAGTTTTCTCCCCTTGCATTAACTCTCTTTTCAGTTTCATTCTTTTTCATACAATGTAATAATTAGTTCTTCATATTCATGGATTCCCTTGTTTATATTGTTTTTACAATAGTTTCTTGCCAGGTCCTTGGCTCTAAAATCACTAAAGTCACTAACTTCACATCATTCTGCTGAAGAAATGACTACAAATATCAGTCATTCAGTTATAATATTTTTTTCTCTCTCAGTTATAAGGCATTGTGGAGTTATTCTCTTTCAATTCTCTACTCCATGTGGAAATTACAATATTGGATGCAAATACCAGCCTGGCTGCATTCTCCAGACAAAGAAAGAGGCCAATATCTCCCAATAAAGGAACAGACAGTCAAGGAATATGCACAGACCAACACTTGGTAGAATAGCCATGAAGGCCTTGGAAAAACTATTCAGATGCTACAATGTACTTATACCTAAAAAAGTTCAGAACCCAATGGACTTTGAAGAAGCAACATATCAACATATTGATATTGTTGAAATTATGTGTCAAAGAAGACTCCTGAGAATAACCTTGACAGCTAGGAAAACAAACAAATGGATCATTGAGCAAGTCAAAAGCTCTGAGGCACAAATGATCCAGCTCATACTTCAGACACATTATGTGAAGAGCCAGTTCTCAGGAGAAGGCTCTAATGCTGGGAAAGGTGGAACAGGAGAAGAAGATAACCAACAGGAAAGTGGTCAGTTACTGTGTTAAGATATTGTAAGACATGAAGGACAAGGTTAGAGACAGATCATCATACCAAAAAAAAATCCATGTGACTGCCAGTACTGATGCCAATATGATGGCACATAATCTATTTCCCTATTCTTCTTAAGGAGTTTCTTCTGAAGTTTTTCTGGGATGTGCTTTTCAAAGTTCTAGCTCTTATTTTCCTCTTTGCTTTGCTTTAACCCACCATGTCTTTCTTTAGTTTTCCTTGTTCAAACTAAGTCCAGGATTTTCATTTGGTTCTCCCAAGACTGGGTTCTAGATCCTTTAACATTTTGTACAACCGAATAAACAAGGAAAAAAACATGGAGATATATGCAAGTCTGAACCAAAATATTCTGAAAAGTATATGCAAAATTATTTGTAAGCATTTTCAGCTAAATGTATGTATATATTTCCAGTTAGGAACTGTGCAGCAAAACACATAAGTCAAAGTGTTAAATAAAATAAGGTAATAGCAATATCAGATGCTTGAGAATTTTAGTTGTTTGTTTTTTACTTGACAAAACACAAAGACAAAACTTACAGGACAAAACTTTTACTTGACAAAACAAAAAGAACTTACAGGAAAATGTATTGTGCTTTATCATCAATCATGCACAAATAAAAGGGGCAAAGCAGCAAAAAATATGATTCAGGAGAATTTTAAAGCTATGAACCTGAATACAACTTATCCAGAACAAGGTGACACTTTAAAACAAACGAACAAACAAGCAAACAAGCAAACAAACATACTGTTTTATCCAAACTCATTCAGCAAATGTTTCCTAAACAGTTAATTAAAAATCCTGGAAGTCGGTACAAAAAGTAGGGCAAGAGATATTCAAAGTTGTGTATTTTGTACAAACTAGACTTCCTATATATCTTGAATCTTTCAGGTTATCAATTCCTTCTGGTCTATAATCAGCATGATAAATTAGATTACCATAATTACTCTCTTGAAAATAAGAAAAAAATATTCCCCTAAATTTAGTTGTAGAAATTCATATCAGCACTTCATTTTTTGGCTCTTTATAGTACATATTAATTCTTATATAAGAAATCCAAGAAAATATTCAAAAATTATAGATGGTAAAAACACATTTGTATATTTTGTGCTGAGCAATACAAATACACTAGAATATTATTAGAATGTTTAAGACTATTTATAATTGCATATTTATCTCACAATACTACCAATCTACTTGTTTGAAACATATATGCAAACTAATTTATTCATTCTAGAGTAATGAAGCTAATGAAATATGAATGAAAATCTTGTATATATGGCTGTAGCTATAAATGACTTGCAATCTGACTTGACAAAGGCTCATACTGTTAAAATTCTTCAGCAAAATTGTTCATCCATTTCTGTCAAAAGCACTATATATTAATAGATAATACTATCCTTATTAAGCTAATGTTTAAAGATTTAATTCTTTGTAAACACCACTTTAATTAAAACAGCAGAGACTAATTCACAATGGGAAGTATGATCTATTGATAATAATTACCTGTGGACATAATGTAGCTGATGTACAGAATCAATTGCTACCACCATTTCAGCTAAATAAAAGCGAGCCATTTCTTCAGGTAACCGATCCTCAAACTTACTGAGCAAGGTAAGCAGATCTCCACCAACATAATAATCCATAACGAGGTACTAGGAATATAGAAAACAATTTTGATAGAAATACAAATATGCACTAAATATAACAAACAGGATAAAACCAAGAGCTGCTTTCTCGGTATGATTAGAGCAGGATACATCTTCTGTAAATAAGTTCTTTGTATATCCTCCATTATATAACACCTCTTTCAAAATCTTTGCTCAGCCCCAATATTTTTCTTTTCTAGAGAAAGACGATATTAGAAGTGCAATAATGCTGGAGCAAAACACTACTGAAGTGCCTTGCTATTAACAAAAAATATTCTATGGCTTATTGTTCTCCCATATCTATCTGTCATCTGCCACAAAATACAAAAATAAAGCATAGCAATATCTAATCATTTGAGAGACTGGAGTGAGACAATGTCATGCTTCTGTTCAAAAATATACAAAAAGACAACTTTAAAAGTATAGTTAATTAACATATAGTTGATTTATAAAAAATCCACTCCCATCAATTCTTGCGATCCTATATTACTAAGGTTTGATATATTTTGACTGCAGCATTTTTTTAAAAAAAGGAATAAGATGGGCAAATGTTTGAAACTGTCATTACATCCATACATAATATTCAAACATAACCTTTTAAAAAATAATTGGGTCACACTACTCTAATACTTCACAAGTGACTAACTTCTTATATCATCAGAAGCTGGCCACTCATGGCTTTTAAATCCTGCTAGAAGTAATGTCATGTGCTTTGATGTGCTTTCTCCATCGTGAAATTGTGTGCAGATAATACGGAAGATACACCTCTTTGTCTATTCATAGGAACAATTAACAACTGCTTATAGGTGGCACAGCAGCATATTTGCCACTTAACTTTTTTAGCTATCAGTAAACAGGTAAATTAAAATTAGACATTATGTTCAACGATTACTTTTAAGTAATACTCACTAAATAATTTTCATCCTGGAAGGCGTAGTGCAATGTTGTAATCCACTGATTATCCCCATTCACCAAAACATCCCTCTCTTCTCGAAAACAAGCTGTCTAAAGGATAAACAATTATTATAAGTAAAATATAGAGTCATTTAGAGTTCTTTTTATTTAAACAATAATACTGAAGATGTAGGAAATCGGATTGCCATATAAAAATATTTTTTCATTACAACTATGATAATCCAAAGCAAGGGTAAAATGTGGCTAAAATAATAAAATTACTTTTAAAGTCATAGAAGTGTATCATTAGTTCTTGGAAAGCTACAGCTGCATATTAAAAACCAGAATGGCAAGAACCATGAAACATAGCTACTGTACACAGTTTCAATTAAAAGTCTAAGTAAATAATTATTTACTAATGTCTCACATCGGGGTACTAATATCAAAAACATCCTATCCTGGGTTGCCACATAGTAAATTCTAGTAAATTCATAGAAAAAACACCTTCAGAACGGTATTTTTCCTATCTTTTAATTACTACCTTTGATATAAGAGAAAAGACAATTATTATGGTAGGAGACTACATATTCTGAATTTACTAACAGTTGGATTCATTGAATGATCTCTATTGTACTGTTATAATGGAATTAATATTTGTGACAATCAGAACCCACAATTAAGAATCCCACCAGAACTAAAAAGAAATGAAAAAAATGTAAAAAAAATTCTAAACAAGAAATGTAACAGATTTTTCCTAATTAAAATTAAATCAATTTAGGCAGAAGTACTTTTTTGGTGTATTAAACATCTTTAATTATTTAATATGATTTTCCATCTTGATTTAAACCACTACAAGGGGCAAAGGTCAGTAAGTAAGTGATGGTTGTGTTCCCATTTGGCAGCATCAAAAAAGTATGTAGGAATACAATAAGCGTTTAATTTCTTGTCAAAATGCTGACTTTGTCAATCATCTATTGGACACTGTGCAGTTAATTCTAATCCAACAGCATGAACCAAACAGACAAAACTGGACCCACCATGCACCATGCCGTGACCTCCCGTGCCCTGTTTTGGGCCTGGAAAGTCTCCTGCACCAACCTGGAAGTCAAATGGGGGGGGGGCTGGGTGCATGTATGGAGGGGTGCTCACATTGCATTTTGGAGGTTCGGCCATGTGCGCTTTGGGCACTCGGCACCAAAAAGGTTAACCATCACTGATACAGACCATTCAACAGAAAAAAATTATGGAAATTAAAACTATGACAGCAACATATTGTTATATTTCATACTCTTTTAAGATATATTGCATTTAGAAATAATCTGAATTTTTTCTTTCAAGCTTGTTAGATTTTAATTAAAAGAAAAAAAAATCACAAACTTAATAGCCACTTGACCATTCCTTGAGTCTTACCTCCGCTCTTTTCAGCATTTCCCATTTATTTAATATTTTCATGGCAAATACTTTATCTGCATTTCTTAATTTCACAACAGCAACCTGCAAAAATTAAATTTTTTTTTTTAAGCGGGCATAAAATATTAATGTCTCAGAATGCCACTCCCGATGCATTTATAATCCCACAATTTATTTTAGTTATAAAGAAATACAGGTAGTCCTCACTTAATAACTAGTTATTTAGCAACCATTTGAAGTTATAACGGACCTCCCCAGAGCTACTTACAACCCATTTTTGAAGTTCTGATGGCCAAATATCCTCACCTCAATCAAATGATTTTGGGTATTTGGCAACCATTTCGCATTTACAGCTGTGTGCAGCATCCTGCAATCAAATGATCATGATTTTTGGTGGCTCTTGCCAGTTTCCAGTATTTACTTCTGATTTCTGGCAAAAAAGCCCATTGGGAAAAATGGACCAGTTTAATAACCTCTGTGCTAACTTAACAACCACAGTCTTCACTTAATGACTGCTGCAAAAAAGTCATAACATTGCGTGCAATCATGTGATGACCTATTTAATGTCTACCATGACTTTTAAGTACAATTCCAACTCAATTACAGTCATACATTAAGGACTACCTGTATATCAACATGGTGCAATACTTGTGTTTCACCAAAACAGACAGAATATATTACGATTTTTAACATTTTTCATATATAGTGGAGTTTAAACGTTTGTGAACCCTCTTGACCTTTCTGCACAAATATGACTGAAAAATTCATTTATTCTCCACAAAAATCTTAAAATTAGATAAAAAGAACCCAATTAAGTAAATGCCTCCATTACTGGCATGCTATAAGTGTCCCTCAGCAATGTTAACCAGCCGCAAATGCCCAGTCCTCCATGCCAAGGCCCTCCAACCAGCCTTCTAATACAGCTGCCAGCAAATTCTACAAAGGAAAAAAAAACCATTGGAGGACAAATGCCTACAGCAAAGAGAATACACTACACAGTGTGGCCACAGAAACAGTAAGCGCAGTCGGCACCAGGCCCAAAGGCCTGGCAAACATGGTTAGCACAGCCAGGGTAACAAGCATGGCCATCATCTTGCCCATTACTTCAGCGTCCAAGGCAGCCCGAGCAGGTTCAAATCTAGGCCCAAGCCAAACCAAATCCGACCTTAATCCAGGTAACTGCCAATTGAAACTTGTTGTACAGCTATACAACTTAAGAGGACAATCCGTCTGTGGCTCCTGCTGTCTCCATTATACATAAACCTTTTGAAAAGGCTCTTAATTCCTTTGCCCATCTGGATTTCTGTACACAAAATTATATGTGTGGAAGCAAAAGACACATGGTGACACTGGTATGTAGGGAGATTTTTAGTGAAAGCATTGCCACAGGCATAGCTGTCCTTTCAATAATTGCCTTTCAATAAATATAATGTAGTCTTAAAATAAGTGACGGGGGTGGGGGGAGGGAGACATGGAGAACTTTTACTCTAAATACAACATTGATTATTTTTCTTGTTTTAGTAAAAGTCAATTCTGAGGATAACAAACCTAGTGATTCCAAAGAAGTATTTAATATATTAGCTTCTAGTCCAAGCTTGAGCTCAAATAGCAAGTTCATACTTTGATGATAAATTGTCTTTTAATGTTTTATGATACTCTTGACATGTCAAAGTCACATACAAAACAAAATACAGTACTCATACAGAGAGATGTAACTGAGAAGTGAGCTTATTTTATTTTTATTCAATATAAAAAAGAGAAAAAGGAAAAATGATGGGAAGCTTCAAAAGTACACATTTTTTATAAGCAAAACAGATTATGTTACATTACATTTTATTATAATGTATTCACATAATTAATTCAAATTTAACTAAGGTTTCTTAGCAATAGGATATTAAAGAATATTTATAACTAATATACTTAGTTATTTAAAAGATTTACATTTTATTCTATGAAAGCAGTCATTTTATTTATTTTTTTAGAAATGGGGATACACAAAACAAAATAATGTTTAAACTTAAAAGAAACTGTTTAAAAAATTAGATAAGACAATCTCAAACAAGCTTTAAAAAAAAGGAGGGGGGAATGAGAGTCTAGTTATGCAGAGCTATACATAGAGGGTCTTTATGTCCTAGGAATTTTGTGTCTGACTGTTTTGCTACACTTTACTCAACTTTCTAACAAGATGCCCAAATACAAGAATAACAGTATCATTTTTAGCCGTTTCCTTTTTCTTATTTACTAAGCTTCAATCTCTAAATCAACATGGTACAATTATTTGAAAACAAACACATGCAAAAATCAACAGGAGACAAGTAATTATAATCAGGATTAGAAAAATAAAGATGAAAATACAGTGCTTCTACTTTACAATAAATAGAGAAAATACCATCAAAGCCTTCAGCTGCTGAAATAATTATGGATAATATAAATCAGTTGCTCAAATCCTCACGTGAGGTCTCCCCTCCAAAGGATTAATTAAGGCCATGTACTGAGCGCAGTTCAAAGATTCTAATTTATAGTCAAATATACATTGTCTGATAAAGCTTGATTGAACAGCAATTTTACCTTGAGTCAATCCTACCAAATAAACTGTTAATTTTTTTCAAGCTTTCTTGCCTTAATTAATGCAGCTCCAGTAATATAAGTACAACGGATATTTCTTCTTTGTCTTCATTCAAGAACGGCCAATATTATCTGATGTAAGAATTTTCCGTCCCTTCTATTTCCTCCTAAAAAGATATGTCTAAAAACTATATAGTAGATTCCAAAATGATTGACATTGATGCCTTATTTTCTTGTACATCTAATTTAGTGCATTCTAATAAACAGTTTATAAACAGTTACTATAGTCTTATGATTTTATAAAATGCACATCTAATATTCTAATATTTCAGGAAGTTTTAAACACTTTGAGCTGCCAACTCACATCTATACACCAACTGTAACTATTTCTGCATTTCAGGACGTGACATTCTTGATATTGCTCAACAAACAATAAAAAATAAGAATATCATTTAATGCTATTATTTGATCTATAAGAATCACCAGAGGCTGGTCAGCATGATCAGTGACGCAGCTGCCAAAAAAGTCAACACAATCCTGATTTAAGAAACACCACTGATCCATGATCCTTTGTTCCTGCCCAATGTCTGGCTCTTGTGTTATGATTATGTGGCTACTGCTTATGGAATTCTGACATCTGGATTGACTGATATCCTTGACCTGGCTCCTGGAACCTTGGACTGAATTTTTACTATTCTTCTGTGTGCTCATGTTAAAAGCAAAACTAATCAGGAAAAACATCTTTCAGAGACTCTGTTTGGTTTGCATTCCTTGTCTGCTGTTTTCTCCTTGAGCTTGAAAAAAAATACTAAATTCCATGACTGACTGTATAAGTGTGTATTTGTAACCAAAAACAGGAAAGTGAGGGCCTGGATGATGAACAACAAGGTTCAATTGAACCCTGGCAAGACTGAGCAGCTCTAGATTCTGGGGCCCTCCATTTGGTGATTATGACATCTTTTGCAATGGCTGGGATTGCACTACCCTAAATAGACCTGGTGCACAATCTTGGGATCCTCCTGGACTTGTGAATCCTGCTCAAAGAGCAGGTGGCAGTCGTGACTAGGTGTTCTTCCCACAGTTTGATACCGTAGGTCAGCTGTGCCCACTCCTGGATCAGGAGGTTCTGCTTACCATCAATCATCCCCTAGTCACCTCCTGACTGTTCTACTGTCACCTCTTGAATGGATTATTACAATGTGCTCTACATGGGGCGGCCCTTGAAGAATATTTGGAAGAACACTTTTCTGACATGGCACCTGGCCTTATTTGCCCTAAGGCTCCATCCTTGATATCTTTCCAGAATCCTCCAAAACAGTTGTGTCAACAGATTTGGGAATCTCAGGGGAATGGTGAGTTAGTGAGATGATCATACTGATGTATCTTCCTTGTTTTCTTTTTCTTTATTTTATTGTTCTATTATTTATTTTATTGTTCTATTTCTTTGCTTCCTTTTTCTTCATTTTTTATTGTTATAAGCTACCTGGTGTAACCCTATGGCGAGATAGGCAGCAAATAAATTTAACAATAATTATATCCTGTGACAATACTTTGAAACGCCATAAAACATCAACATCTGCCTACCCCATATCCTTGGGAAAGACTAGATAGGTGGAAACAAATCCAGTCTGAATGTCTGGCTGACTGTGCGAGGAACTATAATGGCTGCATTGCACACAACAATAATTCTGCTACTACTCTGTCATTAATAGTACTGATCCATGTTTTCAATTACAGAATTGTTGCTTTTGTTTTTAACTGTACTCCTCCCACCCAATGAGACAGCAACTATATACATTAAACAGACAGATAAAATTTTATCACCTCCCTCCCTCCCTCTCTCTCTCTCTCCTCAAACAAATGAATTGTTTTGCTATTTTCAAATTTTCATTATTCCATGTTAATTAAGAATAAGATAAAAATCAAACAAGAGTTGAAATGTCATTGCATCAAATACTACCTAAGAGCTAATACAGCTGATGGTGGAATTCCATACTTCACAAGATATATGGACAAAGTATTTGGAGCCTATCATTCTTCAATCTATAAGGGTTTTCAGTAAGCAAAACCTGCAACTCATGAATAAAATGGGGAAAAAATATTTCATTTTCACAAGGGCCTAAAACTTTATGGTACCGTGATTCCCCTTAAATAATGAATTTGTGTGAAATGATAATAAAAATAAAAATAATTGATAAAATAACAGAAGTTTCCTCAGGCATGCGTGACTGAACTGGGCAATTCTGTATTCAGGTTATCAGGACTTCAAAAGGAAACCAGAGCCTGTCACTTATTCATGGCTTTGCTTTGTTGTTAATTCCAGGACCAACTGTTTTTGGTTGTCACAGCAGCAGCGTATGAATGATGGTGCATAGTATCCTTGTATTTTTGAATGGGAAGCACATAACTGACATTTATAAATTATTCAAATCTTGAAGATAGTAGGTGGTAAACAACATAGAAAAATATTTAATCAACATAAAAAGAGTAGAATCTCTCAACAATATTGTAAAATAACTAAGGTACTCAAAATAACCAAGATGATTAAAATGAGTAAAAAGGCATCTAAAATTGCCTTTTGAAATTCCTTTTCTTCTCCCCATTGGTACTATTCATGCTTTTGTTACTTAGACTACTGGCATAGAGCAAAACAGCATTGTGAATCAACATAACTCAGTCTCGGCATGATGAACACTTTCACACTGAGCATGACAAATACTCAGTTATAGAGATGCAATAAATTGTAAATAATAGAAATGATTTCTACACCTCAAACTTGTAAAATCAAAGCTTATATGACCAAATCTAAAACCAGAAGGTAGGAATGCCTCTTAACAGTAACCATTATGCTCTCTACATGGGGCTGCCCTTGAGGTGCACCTGGAGGCTGCAGTTAGTCCAGAATGCGGCTCCGCGAGTAGTAACGGGAGCCGCTCGTGGCTCCCATGTGACATCGCTGCTCCGTAGTCTGCACTGGCTTCCTGTGGTTTTTCGGGTGTGCTTCAAGATTTTGGTTACCATCTTTAAAGCGCTCCATGGCTTAGGACCCGGGTACTTACGAGACCGCCTGCTGTTACCCTTTGCCTCCCACCGACCCGTACGCTCTCACAGAGAGGGTCTTCTCAGGGTGCCGTCCGCCAAACAGTGTCGGCTGGCGGCCCCCAGGAGTAGGGCCTTCTCTGTGGGGGCAGTGATGCTCTGGAATGAACTTCCCCCTGGCCTGCGTCAAGTGCCTGATCTTTGGACCTTCCGTCGTGAGCTCAAAACACATTTATTCATTCAAGCGGGACTGGCATAACTAGTGTTGGATTTTAATTGGGTTTTCTTACTATTTTAAAATTTTAAATCTAATTTTTAACTATCAGCCTTTATAATTTGCTTTGTTTTAATTGTTATCTTAATTGTATATATTTTGTTTTTTACCCTTGGCTGTACACCGCCCTGAGTCCTTCGGGAGAAGGGCGGTATAAAAATTTAATAAATAATAATAATAATAATAATTATAACTGGAGAACAGAAAATTTTAATTTATATAGAAATTATTAATTTAGAATTATAATAATTTAACTTAGTAGCCCCTACACTGATATTTGTTCCTATACATCATTAGAAATGGAGGGACTTCCGGTTGGCTCCATTGGTGGTGGAGATGGTCTTTTTAGACCGCCAGCCCCGCGATCATGTTAGAGCCGTCTAGACAGCGCAAATCGGTTGTCTGACTCAGCAACCTTTCCCTCGGGAGAAGAGGGAAAGGTGAGCGTACGGGCAGAGGTAGAGCTCCCTGGAAAGCCCCAGGAGTGATTCTAAGGGCTTGAGGGTGAGAGCTCCCTGTTTAAGCCTGAGAGCTCTGGATCTGGAACGAGTCTGCTTTTTAGCAGACCAAATCACCACGACCATCTCTGCGATCAATATGATAATTTAAATTGATAAATGGCAACGCAGACAGAGCAATGTCAGGAAGGTCAATAAATGCAAGTACCAGACCTTAACTCCGTTTTTAAATAGTACTTGAGAAGAGTTCTTAAGAAGAATAAGAAAATGGCATTTCTATCTAAAAGGGCGTGAAAGCGAAAGTTAAGGAAGTTCTCATTAACAAGGCTAGCGCTCTTAGCTCTGTTTAAACTTGTTGGAATTTACATTTACATGAAGATTTTATAAGAAGAATAAGATGTTCTCTCTTTTTTTTGAAAAGATTACAGATTTACTGAAATTGTTGCAAAGTATAAAATTAAACTGAGAAATGGATCTTAAAGATACAAAGTTTAATGTTAAGGACGGTGGAGTCTCGTCATTTCAAATACATAAGCTACAGGAAGATATGAAAAAAAATTTAAAGAGACTTTTAAAGGAAGCTTTGGAGTTACAATTTTTGGTTATAGATCAAAAATTTAAGCAGATTCAAGAGGAAATCCTGGAAATTAAAGATCAGAATGAGGATATAAGAAATGATGTGTTGGCAGCATGTAAACGACTGTGAATGTGTGATCCAGTTGGATTAAAGAGTAGAAGAAATTAATCAAGTTAATTTGAATTTGGAAAATAAAATAGAGGAGGTTCAGACAAAGGTGGAGAAGGTAGACGATGAATTGGTGGTGTTGCAATTTAAATCAGTGGAGTTTGCTCTGAGAGTTAGAGGACTTAAAGAAAATAAGCAAGAGAATTTTTGCAAAGGTTTTTGCACAGGTAACTGGAGAGCAACCAGATGTTGTAATTCAAATTGAAAAAATATATCGTGTTAATTCTAAGGTTGCCAGACAGAAATAGCTACCAAGAGATATTGTGATTTATTTTACAATCAGGAGGATGAGGAATGAAATTTTACAAGCATTTTATAAAAATAAAATCCAAATATTAGGTTAAGAGATATTAATTTTGAAAGAAATTCCTATTAAAATGTTAAGAAGTAGAAAGGATTTTGCTTTTTTGGTGGATGAGCTTAGAAATCGTCAGATAGGGTTTAGATGGGATATTCCAGCTGGTTTAACAGTAAATCATATATGAAGAAGATATTGTCTTAATACAGTACCTAAAGCAAGAAATTTTTATATTAATGTATTAAAGGCTGGAAGTCCACATTAAAAATTTATTTGTATCTGTTTGAATTTATAATTTAAATGTTGAAGAGGTGACTGTAGTGATGTTATTTGTTTATATATGGTTGAATTGTCAACAACTGAATTATTTGATTTGGGGGT
Source organism: Ahaetulla prasina (assembly GCF_028640845.1). Taxonomy (NCBI): domain Eukaryota; kingdom Metazoa; phylum Chordata; class Lepidosauria; order Squamata; family Colubridae; genus Ahaetulla; species Ahaetulla prasina. The sequence goes on from NC_080539.1 coordinate 64,032,717, forward strand.
GTCTTGATAAAAACAGAACAAGAAATGGACTTAATTAAGGAATGTATGAAAATGGCTATAAATTATTTGGTAATTTATAGTGTTGGAAATATGGGGAAGAATTGGGATTAAATGTAAATGGTATTGTTTGAATTTATACTCTAAAAGTTGGAGTGATTGTAGTAATGCTAGTTGATTATATGTGGATTTGTTAAAATTTAAATTAATTTGGATAAAAAATAAGGTAATGATAATAATAGATTAAGAAATGGAGTATTAAGGATTGGATAAAAATGATATTATTTATTATTATGTATGATGGATCCATAAATCTGGTGGACTATACAAGATATTACTTCGAAGAATAATAGGGAGTAAATTGATTTTAATTTTAATATCAGCAATTGGACTTTTGCTACTGAAATATTGGAAGATGGAATATCGCATACTGTTGAAGATTGGATACAAAAATTAATGAATTTAAAAGAGAAAGCAGAAACTTTAGAGTACTTAAAAGACTGTCTACAAAAGAATATTGGAATGGAGAAGAAGGACTGAAAAGCTTAAGAATGGATAGAATGTAATTGTAATAGTTTGTTCTCTTTTCTTTTTTCTTTCCTTTTTTTTTGAATAGATAAGGAGAGTTAAGGTACTAGGGGAGGGATGGAAGTTTATGGATTGTTTGCTTATTCTAGTTTATGACTGTTAGGTGATATATCCTGTATTTTGCTCTGGGAAGTCCGGGGGTGGGGGGATTGGGTGAAGGGGGTGGAGGGAGAGAATAGGGTGAGGGTTGGAGGGAGGAGTGGGGAAGTATGGGTAAAAATGTTTGTAAAACCTTTTGAATAAAAAAAAAAAGAAACTAATGGTCATACTACTGACTTAAGTACAACTTTGAAACTGTAATTAAGACATATGAATCATTTTTTTAAACTGTATTGTTCAAGAAATTTCATCCATAATTGTGCGTTCTCCAATCAATATATATCATGCACATAGAACAAAGCTATCATTCTTGCAATCTTCCCCTCCCCCCCAAATGTACAGAAACTTTATGTCTTGTGAGATTTCTTATTAGCTTAAATACCTACTGTAATTCTTAGTAGCTACTAATCTTATTAGCTTAAAGCTTTGATCTAGAACTAGTAATCAATTAATCCTAACCTTTGTTAGGGTTTTTTTCCACAATTTTAACATATACTATTAAACACTGCAAGAAAAAAAGCATTTTTGAATTTCCATTATTAAACAATCAAATTAAACAGATCCCAGCCATGTAGTTTTGGACTTCTTTGTCCAAACAGTAGTATTGGCTTCTATAGAATATAAAATGCTATAATAATAGCATCCATCTCTAAGAGACTGAAAAAAAACATAATTCTCATGACTCCCATGTTCACAGGAGAGGAATAAGAAGTGTGATAGTGGATCATGATAGTGGATAAATCCTACAAATAAATCATAAAATGCTCATACCTGGAACAATTAATATATAATGCATATTAACACAAGGTATTTCAATGGGTTAGTTCAAATTCTGTTTTCTCTCAACTGGAAACTATATCTATATCACTATTAAACACACACACGCACACACATGCACACACGCACATATATGTACATGATAGCTGAAACAGCAAATAGAATAGAAATGTAAAGTGATAACCACATACTTTCCCTGGCCTCTCAAAAAAGTCTGCCACTGTGATTTATTAAAACTGAATATTTAATGTTTTTAGAAGTGTGTTTTCCTCCATGAATAGCCTGCTAAAAATCTGTGGTATGTGCTGATATAAACATTTTGGTTTTAGTTTGAAGGAAAGGGAAAAGGCAAAATTCTTCTTCCATATTTCCCACAAATAGTTATTGCCATCTGGCTTGCTGTCAAACGATTTCTCCTTCTTTACTAAGTTAGGTCTCTTGTGTATTTATACATCAACATACTTGCCTTTCCTTCTTCAAATACTTTAATGGATGAAGATATCTGAGGGGGAAAGAAATCTAACAGATCCCTATAGCTTCTTGTGTAGGATTTTTTTTTAAATGTAGGAAGTAACCAAAGTATTAGCCGTTTTGCATTCATTTGGCATGAACAGTAGCAGATATGCATTGTCTATCCAGACTAACACAAACTGTCCTTGCCTTGAACTAAAGTGATGAAAAACTGGACAGCTGCATGCAGTCTGTATTCTAAATTAAGAAAAGGTTCCATTCCTGTACAGTAGACTTACTTTCCCTGTAAACTATACCAATAGATGCAGAATGAAAGTTACAGGAATAATCTTTAAAAATCAGAATTCATTCCCTCACAAACCATTTATACATTTTTTTTATATCTCCAGAGCAAATTTTATTTGATCTTGGAATCAACTTGAAAGCAATACATTAAGGTTTTTCAGTTGAAGTTTGTGCTGCTGTTACGATTATAGATTATTTTTAAGGAGGCACATGATTATAGAGGGAGTATAGCAAAGTCTTACTAAATTTTTTTCGTAGTTCCTTAGAATTCTTCAGATGACTTTTTGGAAAAAATCTAGTTAACATCAATGTTTTTATTTTAAAAAAATAGTCGGGACAATTAGATTGTTAACTGAATTTTTGCCAAACCTGAGTATATAGTTTCAGAAATCAAGGCTTGTATCAAGAGGAAAATAAACGGAATGCTGATCTTAAAAACATAGATTTTATGTGGTAATTAAGAATTCAAGTACATGTTCTCAGAACAAAGCTAGGCCTAAACAGATGCTATCAGCATATTTTATCAAAGTAAATTTTGTTGGATTATATCCTGTCTTTTCCCACACAGCAATAGGCAATCAGAAAAATAGACTTATGAGTTACTCTGAGGTGAGAAATAATAACTGAGTACATGTCATTCAGTTAGCGTCAATGGATGGATATACATTTAGGTCTCCCTAATCTTAATCCAGCAATTCAACTAATACATATTAGGTATCTAAATTGATTAAAAATTTACTGATATATATATGTAGAGATAAAACCAGGATGGATAAAAATCAATGATTTTTTTTTTAAATGGATTTTTTTTATTTAAATCATTTTTTTATTTGTATCTAATTTATTTTAATAAAATGCTTTTGGAGTAAAAATCTATCTAAAGATAGTTTTATATTTAAGATACATTAATAATTTAGTTTATTCAGCATGAAATGGAACTTAGTTATGTAGCATGAGGCTGTATATTCTGCAATATTGGGACTATTGGTGAGTCAACAGTAGGTCAGAGGAGGAGCCGCTGCGGGACAGAGATGGCAGTTGCTCTTTAAAAATTATGTTTTAAATCGAGTTGATTTAAATCAAGCCTTTTTACTAGTGATTTAAATCAAATTGACTTGATTTAAATCAAATACACCTGATTTAAATCAAATACACCCTGGATAAAACACAGTCATCTAATATGATTTGCAAACCACTGTGACAACGCTGACTCTTGGATGTTTTTGTTTTTGTAGTCATTGCATGCTGAACCAAATCCAGTAAAGATTTCTGTTGAACCCCTCAGTGTGGTCTCTTCCTTTGCTGGCCAAACTCGGAACAGTGACACACTGTTTTACAGTGAAACAAAACTTTCAAATACAGATAATCCTTGAGTTATGACAGTTCACTTAGAAACCATTTGAAGTTACGACATTAACCCCCCCCCCAGTACTTATGACACAGTCCCGAAGTTGCGAATGTTGTAGCACCATAGCAGTTGTTCACCATTATGAATGACCACAGAGGCACTGCAACATTCGCCTTGCCTATTCCCCTCCTGCCAGGTCTCCACAACCACTGGGCCTTGTGAAGATCTAACAAGTTGTCTTCTCTCTGCCATGGTTTCTTTGCCAGCTTTGTTGCTTCAGGCCTTCTGTGCATTTTCAGAGAACAGAGACCTAAAGCACCATGAGATCATGCGAGATCAGTAGCGCGAGATCTCATGCTACTGATCTTACTTATCTTGCACTACTTTAGGCCTGAATGAGATCTGTGGCAAAAGGCTTTGCAAATAGAGGGAAGGCTTCGATGCTTCAGGCCTTCCCTCCATTTGCTGTTTCATTGCTGAAGTCTGCAGAGGCTAGAGATTGTATCCCTGTAAACTCTGGTTGTCTTTGCAAAATGTCTTTGCTGGCAAGAACGGAGCACCGGAACAGGCGGCACATCTCTCTCGGGCTCCATTCTTGCCGGCAAAAGCTTTTTGCAAAGGCTTGCTGATACCTACAGGGAGATTGTGAACCTCTAGGCTCTGATTGTCTTTGCAAAAAGTCCTTGCCATCAAAAACAGAGCCCAGGAGGGACGCGGCAAGGAGCTATTAGAGCCTAGAGGAAGATTGCAAGACGAGCAGGGCGTAGTCATCCTGCTCTCCTTCTGTTCTCACTGATCCACTTTTGGAGCTCCAGGAGCATGCAAAGAAACCATGGCAGAGAGGAGACAGCTCGCTAGATCTTTGCAAGTAAGTAAGACCTGGCATGGCAGGATGGGGGGAAAACAATTGTGAGGAACATGAGATATCTCAGTGGGTCGAGGGAATCCTTGGGTGGCCTGTTCCATCACTAGCCTCCCCCTCCATGGCCTTCCTCAGCTTACCTCATGCACTTAATGACTCGCACATTCAATTAGCAAATGTGTGGGCAAAAGCAGGGAGTTTTCACATTCACTTTACGTGATTCACTTCAATGAATCCTTGGGTTGGCAGGCTCCATTACATTCATAACTCGAGGATTACCTGCAAAGTACATTCCTCACAGCAAAGGAGTTCAACTTCTTGAATACTCTGTCTTTTCTACCTTTAGGAAGCAGAATATTATTTCTGAATTAAAATTACTAGGATTTTATAAAAAGCCGAGGATACCATACTAAACAATATAGATATTGTACAGACCGTAGGAAATTAGTGATAACCTTGCCCTGATCCAGACTGACCAGGCCTGGAAATCAATTCTACACGTAGGCTAAAACTATTTCTATTGAGATTAGCTATAATAACAGAATTTTGCAAGCCTGATTGTGCTGGACCTCCTCGTTCTTCTTATAATTCTGTGACTCAGAACTGCATATACCTCAGCTGCTTATCAAAGTTATCTCATTATTCTGGACTTTACAAAAAGTGCTTCAGCCTCTTTGGTCTAGTGGGCTGGTTTCTGTATATCTCCATCAAGGTCATATTCCTTACTTTCTGCATAATGTCACTCAATCTATGACTGCACCTCAAATAACATATCCTGTAACATCAAGGAAGCCATTTACAACAACTCTGGCCAATGTATTACTACAGCAGATAAACATTAAGGAGCCAAAGTAGTGAATATCAGAATCCAGAAGATATCACGCTAGGAGGCAAGGAGCATATGTTCTTTCACTGACTGATGTAAAATTGACAATGGTTAGCCTTGGAAGAAAGATGCAGACTGAATGGAGAAATTCTCCCCATTCTGACCTCTAAGGGAAAAGAGGAAAGGTTAAAGAGGAAGGTGAATGGGCAGCTCACCTATCAGGTGAGAACTCTGGATATTAAGGAAGTAATTTTCAGCTCATTCTTGCGGTCCTTTGGCCACAAAATATCATCCATTAATTGACACTTTGTGTTCATCACTAACAGTAACTTTTCTGACAGATACTTGAGAGATGGTAATGCCTTTTTACTTCCTTTATAAAATCACAACCTAGTAAACAGGTACAAACTCAACAACTCTTTGTAACATGGCATTTGCTGAATAATACAATCTCATAGTATATGATCTTCTCAATCATATAATGTATAGTTGGTTACCATCGCATATGATTTTTGACCTATCAGTCCCTTAAAAATTACAAATATAAAAGACAAATGGCATTGGTATAATGCAAAAGACTTATAAACTATAGCATGAAAAGACAAATGTATCATTAAATCTAATGACACACTATGTACTGTATAGTGTATATCAGAAACCTCAAAGATGTATTTTGCAATTTAATTATATGTATTAGTAAATTTTTACTACAGATGGTGCAAAAACATACAATTTCTAAATCTTACCTCCCCAAAGGCACCTCGGCCAATCACCTTTAATATTTCAAAGTCATCTTTATGCAATCGCATCTGCTTCACCTTAGATGTAAAAGGCTTGCCTGAAAAACAGAAAAATATTGATCACTTTACATAATATAACTAATTAAAAGTCTATACAATTTCAGAAATTGTTGGTATAACGAACTAAGATAATCTACTATCCGCTGACCATAAATGGATTTGTTGACATGGCCATGATAGAACATTCCAAATGCATGCTTAAAATATTTTTAATGGCAACATTTTTTTTACTAATGTTTGCAAGAAAAGTATTAACATTTTACAGACCTAGAAGACTTGCTTCAGCAATTTCACATAGCGGAAGTCCTAATGATCACTTGGCTAAAAGTTGTATTCCTCCCCAAATCAAATATAAATAGCAAAAAAGGACTGTGTTAAAATATTGCCTTTTTAGCACTGCTAGCCTGAAAAACAAAAAACTTCCACAGTTCTATTTTAAAGTTAAAAACAAAATAAAATTTGGATGCAATATTCTAGATTTCAATATAATGCCAAAAACAAGGGAATGGTTCACATAACACAACTTGTTGGGAATTGCCTCACAGATTGCTTCAACAGCAAATTTTCTTTTCTAGTCCATCTCATCCGTCATTTTAGAAATGTCATACAACTAGAAAATTAAAAAAATACAAAAATTCACCCTCTTAAAGTAAACCATTAAGACTATTGAAAATTGCCTTTAGATTCTTTTCAAGAGATTAAAAAAATATTAAAAAGCTTGATACCTGCTGATTACATAGACATTACCATTCAGAGAGCCAGTTTGGTCTAGTAGTTAAACATCACGTTAGAAACTAGGAAACTGTGAGTTCTAGTCTCACCTAAGACATGAAAGGCAGCTCGGTGATTTTGGGTCAAGTCATTCTCTCTCAGACAAATTCACTTCACAGGGTTGTTGTTGTGGGGAAAATAGGAGGAGGAAAGGGTATTAGTAATGCTCACTGCCTTGAATTATTTATAAAAAAATAAGGGTGGGATAATAAATAAATAAATAAAATTATTTTGGCAAGATTATGGAAATGGTTTGCCATTGACAGCTTCTGTCAATGCCATGGTGGCACAGTGATTAGAATGCAGTACTGCAGGCTAACTCACTTCTCACTCTAAAAGTTCGATTCTGAACAGCTCAAGGTTAACTCAGCCTTCTATCCTTCTGAGGTCAGTAAAATGAAGGCCCAGACTGTAGGGGCCAATATGCTGACTTATAAAGTACTTAGAGAGGGCTTACAACTTGAAAAGGATGGGTGAGAGAGTAGACTCTTAGACCACCCACACAAAAAAGACTAGAGAGGAAGTTCTCTTCCCCCAAACCAATACCCTCCAACTACTCAACTGCTGGTCATTAGTATGCTAATATCACCAATTATATTTTTTGACCCTGAGCCAGCCAAGTGAGGCTGCCAAGGTTCTGTTTTAGTGCGTAGAGGCTTTGTGGGTTTCGATGAGGAGGAACTGTCTACAACTCAAACCCACCAACACTGAGTAGACACCTAAGTCTTTGGATGGATATTTCATCTTAGACCTTGGATTGGGTAGCATTTCCCCCTTCAAGTTTGGCATGCAATTTGCAGCTCTGCTTGAAAAGCAAGTGTTAACTGTGGCTGGAAGCCCTTTTCATAATTTGATCTGGTGTATTAGTTGCACCTTTTTCTAGATTGAGGAACTCTTTAGGAAGTAACTCATATCCACAAGTGCAATGCACTCTACATGGGACTGCCAAGAAGGATTTAATGGTTCAGAATGCAGTGGCACAAGCAATAATGTTTCAGTATGCTTATGTAACACACTCTTCTTTGTGACATGCACTAGCTGCCAGGTTCCTTCTGTGTGTGATTCAAGCTGCTGGCTGTTACCTATAAAGCCCTACATAGCATCCATAACATCTGCTCAGCCAATTCAATTTTGTGGGGTTGGTATACTCCCAGACTCCTTTGATTGATTAAACAATGTACAGGTAGTCCTCCCCTTACAACCATAGTTGGGTCCAGAATCTTGGCTGTTAAGCAGAGCAGTTGTTAAGCAAGATGCCATGTGATTGCTTCACTCAACGAAAGCAATCCTGGATTTTGTTGTTAAGTGGAGTCCTAGCTGGAGAGGACTTAGGTCTTTCAGAACGATGGTGTTTGTTAGCAGTTTCTCCTCCAGAGGAGAAAACACTAATGAACCCATTGTTCTAAACCAACCAGAACTATGGCATTCGCTAGCATTTTTGCAGGTTTTGAGCATTGTTCCTTCAGTCAGCAGGAGGATTTCCTTTGCCTGAACAGAGGGGAAGAAAAGTCTCTCGGCATGCTGGGAAAATGGACCTCAAATCCAATTCCCTTGGCTTGCAACTGTCCCTGCTGGCATCCTCATCGACTTTCCACAGAAACTGGCAGAGAAGATTGCAAATGGTGATCACCTGATTGCAAGGCACTTGGCAATCAATCATAAAGGTTAGCAGGTTTCCAAATGCCCAAAATGCAGTCATGTGACTGGGACTGCAGTGCAATATTTTATGATAGCTGAAAGAGCTTTACGGTCCATAAAGCACCTGTTCTGAGGCCATCGTAATTGTGAACAGTTGTCCCAAAGGTGCTTTTTCAAGAGGCAACTGGACTTTCTAGACCTGGATGACTGAGAATCTCTTTAGACATTGTGAACAGATGTTAAATGACTAGTCATAAATTGAAAATTACCTGTAATCTATGGAGACATTTACTGATTTTATTGCAATTTCTTTGCTTCATCATTGTGTGCTATCATTGAGAGGTGGTTCTCAATTGCTGCTCTGGTTTTCTGGAATACCCTCTCTTAGAATATGCTCCATTCCTTCTAACATTTATTGAAGATGGAGCTTTCCAAAGAATGAATTTTTTACCTTGAATTTAGTTGACTTTGAATTAACTGATTTATGGAAATTGTTTTGATTTTTTAATGATTTAGCTATTTTTAACTATCATTATTATAATTTATGCTTGTGTTGTAATTTTCATTAGTTTTTAGTTGCTTTAATTTATTTAGGTTTACTGTAAACATATTTAACGGTCATGCATATTTTTGTCGATTGTCCTGTAAATCGGCATGAGTCTATATTGATTTGGCAATAAACAAGTAGAATAAATAAATGTAAGAAAATAGATTGTATGTCTGCTTTTATATTTTGAATAAGGGAGCATGAACATAATTCTTCTGTAAATCCTTAAGCAGAGTCATAATTCCCTTAGAGAAGGGCAGTCATGCCCTATCAGGAAAGGACTTTAAGGAGTTGCGCAGAGTTGCGGACAGTATATTATTCATGCCCCTCTCATACTTCTAAGCATTTTTCCCTCCAAATACAAAGGTCCTACTGAATAAAGGCCCATATTTTACTGTGCTATCCAGAGAATGCTGGGCAGAGAATTTTTAGAATATAGAAATACTTCCACAAAGAAGTCTCACATCCAAAATAATGACCTAGAAAAAAATTAACATATGTTCTTTGTAGGACCAATTCAGTCTAAAAGTAAACCAACAGCTTTTTGAAAATCTGCATATACCAGAATTTCCACAGAATACTAAAAAGAATAGCATTATTTATATATCTAAAACATTTGTCCTAATTTACATTACATACTATCTCTAAGTCCTTAATATTTATTTTTTTACAGTATATGGTCAAAGGCCTGAAAAGAGCTTTCAATTTTATTTGGGTTATTTTCCATAAGTTAAAAAAGTTCACGACATCATGATACACAAAGGTCCTATAAAGTTAAAAACAATAAAGAATACCAATTTATCCACATAATTTATTTTTGAACCAAGTCAGTTTGCTATATCAATAAAATAATAATTTCTTAGTCAGAGCTACAGTAAAAATCTATATTTTTTCTGCAAAATCACTGAAAGTAAACAAAACACTGAACACATTGATCATACATAGTTTATGAACTTTCTGCTGTTTATTACACCTTATTATTAGCAAGCTGTTAAATCATCTACATTTGACTTTTCATGCAAAAGTAAACCCGCTAAATTCACAAGAAAGCAAAACCTTACTGTTATGTACAAAACAGCAATGACTCCCTAACAATCTTCACACAGCTTTAGATTCTGGTTTATTAGCAATGATGATAAAACAGGAGCCTGTTTAGATGTAATGACATTGTTTGCTTCTTCTCGGCTTCTTTAGTTTAGCCACTCTTGCAGCCTTCTCAGGAGTAGTGGGCCAGCAAATTTCATTACTCATTAGTAGCAGAGTAGTTATTGTTTACTGATCATAAGTCTACACAAGGAATTCTGCAGAATCACACCAATGATATATCTAATATAATAATCAATTTCCTACAGTAGCTAAGCAACAGAGAGTTCATGAAGTTTACAGAGATTTCCTGTAAATTTCATCTCCAGCAGCTAATCCTGTTCTTTAATTCCAGTAAAAAGCAAATTAAAAAAAAATCTTTCTAAATATATTTTAGTCTATGCTTAATGTATTGGTATATTATGCATTAATCCAATTCTATAAATGAACACAATCCATTTTCAATGGCTGGACTATAAGAACAAGGGCAGATAAAAAAAGGATTAATTCAATCTGTAATCCAGGGACAGAGAAATCTCAGAGTAATTTTTCTTGGCATAAAAATTCACTGAGAAAAGAGAGCAAAAGAGTGTGCACACATGGCAAGATTCAGAAGTCTGCATACAAATTAAGAAAATCCCACCATGTACTATTACTATTAATCAGTAATTTCTTTCTAATAGATATACTCTAAACTTTGGCAGTAGTAGAGAATAGGCTTCTCTTGCAGAAAATCTCAGGATCAATCTCTGGCACCTGAAGTTGTGATCTGTTAACAGGTTCTTGGACAACACTAAGAAAGCTGCAGTTAATCATAGTGGACACCACTAAAAGAAATAATACACTATGTTGAGAATGGTTTGTTACGTTCTGGTGTCAAGCTGTCTGTAGCATGACTTAACTGCTTTACAAGTGGCTTCTGTTTATGTATGTTTTCTGATACTATTCTTACATTATATTGTTCACCTTTACATTACACTTTCTTTTATTCCATTTGTTAGTATAAATACATAAAAATATACCTAAAGTTAAATATATAAATATACAGTGAAGCTGTGAATACTGCCTGAATCTGAAAAAATAGTCTGGAATCTTTAAAAGCATATTTGTACATTTTTATGTGCCCTAACAAAAGTTGTTGATTTTCCAAAATAGAATAGTGTATTTTATTGGAATTTTTTGCAAATTATCCCCAAATGTTCTTATTGTTAGTCAAAAGTTTATCTGTTAGTGAGAAGAATGGCATGGAGAATGATTTCTGTTATACAGCTGAATTAATCATAAATTCCTTAATTAACAGAGATGAAGATCTTTAATGAGCAAAGGATATGCAACAGTCTATTTATAATAAGAGTAGCCGAATAAAAGTGGTTGTAAGCACTTGGGGAATATTTGGAACAATGATACACAATGAGATCTATAGAAAAACCATCGCACAGGAAACCAGTAAAATACTGCTGCAGAAAAATGATAGTACAAAAGAATTACTTTTCTGCAAACCTTTTCTTTCTAAAGCTTCTGTGCATAAAAAATGGAAGGAGCAATAAAAATAATGTAAAACAATATGTTCTCTATTATTCATTATTTTAAACAAGAGAAAGTATGAATGTGTAAAGGTAATTTATTTGTACAGAAAGCTGTCAGAAGAGAAAAACAAAGTATAGAATGAGGAAGAAGAGAGAAGCAAGATTTCACATATTCCAAAGGCACTTTAAAACTGTCTGCCAATGATCTATCCAGCAAATGAGAAAAAAAATGGTTTGCAAGCAATGGAAGATAGATAACAGAATGTTATTTAAACCAACGCTAAATAAATAAATAAAGCCACAATATCCTTCTCAGTTTTATAGCTACTATTCTGTTTTTACTCATTAGATACATTCTTCACATATTTTTTCAGTCAAACAGAAAGTGTCAACATCTGTATCTGAGTCTCAAAAAGATCTGGTATTTCCTGAAAATACAAAGAGTAATCACAGATTCCTACTTTACAATGGTATAAACAAAAACTATATTCCTAATTATATACAAAATAGTATGATTCTAGATAGAAGAAATACCATGATACATCCTTTCTCGTAGTGTGGGATGGAACCGGTAGTTCCGACGATCAGCTGGCCTCACCCACCTGCCTCTGCCCTATCCTGTCCTATATTTCCTTCTTTCTGGCTCACTGATTCGTGTGGCACAGCTGATTTCCACGCCTCCGCTGTTCTACTTACTGGGGCTGCCTTAGAAGGTAAGCAGTTGAACTTCAAATTGCTGTATTTTGAATGCTGCGCACAAGCGTGTTAGGCACATGTGCATGCAAAGCAGGCACTCACAGAACCGGTTGTTAAACCGGTTGCAATTCACCACTGGCTATACTCCAAGCTTATATAGCACTAGCAAGGAGGTCTGAATAAAAACTTACTCCATAAAAAGATATTTAAAAACTAGATAAAGCTAAATATTTCCCCAAAATCCAAGATGGTATTAAAGCAACAGGACAGCACACTCTTATATAGTTGTGCCATAACTATCTTTTAAGTCACATTTGCAGAATATAGCACTCTCTTTTTTTTGCTATTGTCACACACATATGCACATATGTAAAGTAATATTCAAACCTTGTCATCAAACAGGAAAAGAAAGAAATGCCATTTAAAATGCTAAATGTAATTCACTTTATATGAAGTTAAACCAAGTTTTATAAATCAAGTTTAACTTACAAAATATTTATGATAAAAGACATTTCATCTTTATTTTTTTCTTCATTTTTTTTCAAACTTTAACTTATTGCTAAAAACGTTTTCAAGCAGCCCACAACACATATTAACATTAGAGAGTACAGTTTTAAAATTTGAGGCCACATGGGTCACACATCTGCCGCGGCAGTGGTGTGCCCCACCCCTCTTATTTCTTTTTTGGACTCCAACCCGAAGCGGCAGCAAGCGAAGGCTGCATTACACATAAATGTGGTGTGAAGGCTGGTACAGGGCAGCTTCACTCCTGCACTTTCCTCCCCCCGCCCCTCCTCTCGAAACTCCCGGGCCGGCTGTGGCTGAGCTGAGCATGCACATGCACGGAGAGACCCTCCAGAAGTGAGCTGCTGCCTCCCTTGAGAGAGCCTTTCCTGAGCTTTGGTGCTTGCTTGAGGAGGGTCTCCCCGCGCGTGCACATACTCCTGGCTGTCCGGGTGTCCTGAGAGGAAGACAGGGAAGAGGGTCACCAGAGAGTGCAAGAGCAAAGCTACCCTGTACCTGTCTTCACGCCACATTTGCACATAAGGCAGCATTCGGTTCCTGCCACTTCAGTCTGGAGTCTCTCCGTGTGTGTGCATGCTCCTGGCTCAGGCACAGCCAGCCAGGAGTTACGAGAGGAGGAGGGGAGGAGGAGAACAGTCACCGAAGGGAGTGGGACACACACACACACACACACACAGAGAGAGAGAGAGAGAGAGAGAGGGAGAGAGACAGACACACACACATACAGAGTGATACATAAAGAGGAGGGGAGGCGGGGAGAGGGAGAGATACAGAGGGATACAGAGTAGGGAGAGAGGGGGAGAGAGACAAATAATAGTTTTATGGCTGGGTAGGCGTGGCTAGGTGGTCATGTGACTGGGTGGGAGTGAGTGACATTGAGTTGTCCATGCCACCCAGGTTTTGTGGTTCCCAGTGTGTTTTTTGCCTGTAGGAAACAGGTCCAAGTGGCTCTTTGAGTGCTTAAGATTGCCGACCCCTGGGCTAGGCAAATTGAATGCTCCAAAATACAGCAGTTTTAAGGATATTATATTACAAAACCAGATCTTAAAAAATCGTGCTCAAAGTTTGAAGGAAGTCAATGCAAAGTTCTATAAGAGAAAACTGATCATAAACTAAATTAAATTATAAGATTCAATTAAGAAAAAAATCCAATATACTTGGTGAGATAGAAAATAGTGATTTGGCATACTTCCAAAGTCTACTACTTGATGAAATTTTTCCAAAGAATATTGGACTGATTAATTGTTAGTCTAGATTAGCCATGTTGGGCTAGATCCAACAAGGCACTTACATTCATAAGCAAAAATGTACACTTGGGATTACTTAACAAATGAGCCAAGCCTTAATATTTAAGAAATCTATCTGTAGTCTTCCTTTATAATACACATGATAATCAGAATCCTTATTTAAATTCTTACTATTAAAATTTTGATTGACGTGCTCAGTTTGAACAATATTTCTGAAATGTATGATGAACAGAGCAGGAAACACATTTCAAATTCCTATGCTCCTGTAAATATTTTCAGAAACCAGGAAGTAACAATTTTTTTAAAAATCTGTGAAGAAAAACATTGGCGGAATGCATATGAAGTGAAAACATGTAAGCTGTATAATACAGGAAACTAACAAAACATTTACTTGAAATAAGCATACCATTCTCTATGAGGGACATGGTGATTCCTAAATATGATGATAGATAAATAAATGGATGGATGGACGGATGGATGGATGGACGGATGGATGGATGGACAGAAAGACAGACAGACATAGATTTCCTTCCAGGTTGCAGGACAAGTAGATTCTACTGGAAGGAGATGGACCACTAGGTAACCTTGGCTTAAGCCATTCAACTGGAATCAAATATTGCCAACTAGGGCAAGGCCCACAATGCTGAACTGGCTCTCCAGCAGTGATGATGTATGCTGTAGTAGCTGCATGAAGTAAAAATAAACAGGTATATTTCTTCTTAGCTTATTAAATGGTACTCAGGAATTCTGAGGCTAATCTGAAGGAAATATTTATTCTTCTAAGAAGAATCCTGAGCTATAATCTTCTTTCACAGCTCCAAATCCACAAGGAAAACAATGTCCCTATTGCTGGGGAACTTTCAGTACTTGCAAAATTCTGGCTGTGTAACAAGACTGGCTGACCATACATCAAAAAAAGCCCTCCAGATTCCATCCCCAGGTAGAAAAACTGATTTTTTTTAAAAAAAAAAGTCTTTTAAGTTTACAGCTGATTCAACACCCCGACTTAAGCACTGCTTCTGACCTTCATTTTTGGCTGCAGGAACACATGAGCTGAACTGCTACAGCATGTAGGAACAGCTGCCAGTGAGAATAAATAGCAGAAAGGCACTGTACAATTAGGATGGCTTAAAAATGCTTCGAAGACAGAATAGTTGGCTCTTTTACTACAGAGTAAAAGAATCATATTAGTATAACTTACAATCATTTACTATTTTTACTTAAAGGAAAAGAATTAATATTAATAACAACATTTTCATTATTCATGACCTATTAAGTATAAAGTCGAGTCAAAACTACACTGAGGAAAGCCCCACTGAATTTGATTATACTTGCTACCAGGCAGTACCAGTATAAAACTGTCATGAGATATCTAAAACTTTCCCACTGAAATAAGAGGCTTTAAAGCTTTTCTATTTTATCAATTTTTGCTAACAGCACTTAGTAATTATTATTTCGTAAACCAAAGTGACAGTTTAATTGTAAAATGTTTAAAAATGTAATTCAATAATAAAAGCAAAAAATAACAAATCTATTGTTATATTAAACATATTAACAATATTAAACACTCAACTAATGAAATGAATTGACCTGCCATTATTTATGATAATAGAATTACAGTATTTCCATGACAATGACTCTAAGGAATCTTGAGAATTATCCAGATTAAAATGGCAGAATCCCTATATGTTTCTAGTAACAATTGGATTTAGGGTAATTCCCATCAACTTTTGGCCTTCTAGACGGAGACTTCAATGTCCATGCTATTTACTGGCACATGATGACCTCAGAAGCTTTTCTATTAACAAAGAGGAAAAGAAATTCTATTCACAGATGACAGGGTGCTAGACAGACGTATACAATTCAGAAAAGTGTATTTATCAGAATTTTTAAATGTACGTAAAAAAGTAAAAGTTCATTTTATTTCATTGCTCCAGATAAAAAGTATTAATTAAAATATGTATTTCTAGGGAAAAAAATCTAGAAAAAAATATTTTAAATACAGAAGACCAACTTCAGTACACATGACAAATCTCTACTAATTTCTAATACTTTTAGAAGTATGCTTTTATCTGCGTGTGTGTATGGGGGGGGATGTCCTCCCTCGTCTGTCTTCCCAGGATGTGAGCTGGAATGACTGAGACAGACTGAAGGGCAATGGTAGAGTCATGTATCCCAGAGGAAGGAGATCAGGGTGGGAAGGAGAAAACCATTTTAGGGGATCTAGGGTGGGACAACACATTAAAGAGATGACAGGCATAAGGTGCTATGGGAGCCAGAGGGCAGGCTGTTATGGAGGAAGAAACCCCCCCGATGTTTAATATCGACCCCCCCCCGAACTCACTCCCAGCCATTAGTCAGCATATACTCGGAGGTCCAGGGATTCGGCTGCTGCAGGTTAATGCCAGGTCAGTCAATAATAAGGCCCTGCCTTATCCAAGACTTCATTGAGAAGTAAGCTGACCAGGCATGCATACTGAGATTTGGCTGATTCTGAAAGAAGGATTCCCCTCTGAGATGTGCCCAGCTAGGCTTAGGATTTGGTACTAGTTGAGACCCAAAGGCAGAGGAAGTGGAATGGCAGTGGTCATCTGAGAACAGGTTTCTGACTGTGAAACCCTATTTCTGAAGCTGGATTCACAGGATGAGTCAGGATTGTTGCTATTGTACCAGGCTCCCTTCTATATAGCAACCTTCCTGCCTGAGCTTCTGGAGACTATCTCAGGGTTAGCACTAGAATTCCCCAAATTTATGGTCCTGTGCGACTTCAAATTGCCACCATTGGGTTGGCCTCAGAATTGACCATGAATTCATGGTCACTATAGGGGCGCGATGGCTCAGCATTAAAAATGCTAAGCTTGTCAGCTGGAGAGATGACAGCCCAGGTTTGAGACCCAAGTTCCATGCAATGGGGTGAGCTCCCATTACTTGCCCCTCCTCCTGCCCACCTAGCAGTTTGAAAGCATGCAAATGCAAGTAGATTAATAGGTACCACTTTGATGGGAAAGTACTAGTGTTCCATGTGCCTTTGGCATATAGTGTTGCAGGCCACATGACCATGGAAATTATCTTCAGACAACACTGGCTCCCTTGGCCAAGAAACGGAGATAAGCACGTGCCCTAGAGTTGGACATGACTGACAGGGAAGCCTTTATTTTTTTTTCATGATTACTGTGGTGGCTGTGGGCCTGCCCCAGATCAACTCAGTTAGCTATCCTCATCATAGTCAGATTGTGCCCTGATGTCCTTGAGATTCTCTTATGCAACCCCCAGACCCATTTGAGTAGTCCATCCCCAAGTGGCTGACGGACCTGAATGAGTTCCAGAGGGAACTGGGGGCTATCCCATGGGCTTTGCTGCATGGTTCTCCCAAAGCTCTAATTACAACCTGGAACCAAAGGGCAACCATGGCTTTGGATAGAATCATCCCTAGGCAGGCTCTTTTTACCCATTGCTCTCAAGGAGGTTCATGGTTCACAGAGGTGCTGCAGATTCTGAAAAGAAACATTTAGAGCACTGCCTGAGGAAAATGAGGGCTAAATCTGATCAAACACAACTTGGAGTTTTATTAAGGTCTAGCTTGTGGTGGCAGGAGTGGAGAGAGTTATATCTAGTAAGAGGGGTGGCATACAAATTCAATAAATAAATAAAAACAAATGTTTGCTTATAGCAGTCTTTTTTCCAAGTGTGGATTATCACCCATGAGGGAACATGAGACAATGAATGAACAATTACCAGAAAGTGCCTTCCTCAAACTTCTAAGCAGAGTTACCAACTTTTTAGTTATAATGTCTTTGTCATTTTAATTTCTACACCCATCCATTTGCACATAATTCCAAACGGTTTACAGGAAGTTAAAAAAATACAGTACAATCAATTTACCATATAATCAATATGATGCAAAAGTATGCAGAATTTAAAACAACATTAATAGTTTCTGAGCTCTGTATGATGCCTAAGTGCTCTTTTGTTAGTTTGCTTTAACACATTGTGTTTGCCTTTGGAAGATGGAGGAATCATACTTGGGAAAAACTCTGCAGAAGGCATTAACACAAAGGGAATGGTCTCAGATGAGGGATGTGATTGTCATCTCAGTGTCGTAAACCTGAGAGAGATAAAGTGTCAAAAACAATTTTACAACTTGACTGTTGTTGCTAACTTTGGTATTTTCAGTTTAAGAATTGATTTTAAGGCAAAGAAATAACCTTTCCTTTTCATTCTTCCTTGACTTTGCTGAATGATAGTAGCTGGTTTTAAAATGAAATCTAGATGTCAGGAATTATTTAAAAGCAAGCCAATCATGTTTTCCATCAAAAGTATATTTGGGAGGTTGCCTTATTTACAATTAAACGATTTTATAAAGTTGCAATGTTCCATCATTTTATCTGATGATATATTTCATTACGGCTAGAATCATGCAAAATAGTATTGTCAGATTTTGCAAAACATTGCTTGCCTAAAGCAGGAGCCAGTTGGAAAAAAAACCAAGAAAGCAATCAACCCAATTTTCATTTTCAGGGAAATGACGACAGATGAAAATAATCAGTTAGAAATTCAATAAAAGCAACAAATGTTACTGCTCAATTAAAAAAACTGATTTGGAATTAAACTTGCTCTGGAAGGGACTGTATTCCTACTATCAGATTCACAAATTAGAATTGTTTTTTGATTCATTGCTGCCTCTGGATTTGCAGGCAGAGGACTTGATACAGGTGGCAGTTATATGCATTCAAAAATTACAATATCCATTGTGTGGTTTCATGATATTTAGATAACTGTGAATTTGCACCAGATTTTAAAATAATCTGGAAATTTCTATCAGTGCATCTATGGTATATCATAATAAACAGTACAAGAGGAAGCCTGAAATAATCTTATGCCTTCATAAAATAAGATCATATTGGGTTTATTTTCCTCAAATACTAACCATCTTATATGGCGAAAGCTTTTTATACCCTCCTTACTACAATACTAGAATTCTCAAGTCTGAATTTTAAAAAAAAAACCATTTTTATTACACTATGATTCTGTAATGAAATTGAACAAAAGATATATTATTTTTCTAATGTATGTTTATTTTTCATTTAGGTGAATTCATCCCTAATATAAAAGGTTGATAGCAGTCCAGCTATACCATATTCCCTGTCATTATTTGTGCCTAGCATTTAGAGTAATTTGATAGCAGTATTCCAGCTGTATTATATATGTCAGAAAAACATAGAATACCACCATGACCATTACAAAAATATCAAACCTTACATTATACAAAATACTATATACATAAGATTGTACAGAAAACCAGAGCAATACAGCACATTAAAGCAAGATGCAGTTGATGAAAACAAATTCCTCAGATTGTACATAGAACAATTTTTCTTTTCCATGTTTCTGAGTACACACTGTCATTTCAAGTAGTATATAGTTTCCCCAACACAAGAGATACTGTGAGGATAATGTGTGAAGAAATTAAGAAGTGTTGAAAAACATCGACTAAATTGTTACTCCTTATTTTGAAAAGCAGATCAATCTTTCTATCATGTATGCTTATGTACTAACAAGATGACACCTTATTCACTGAAACAAGCAATTCTTTAGGAATTATAGATATTGCTAAGTGTTTACAAATAATAGCAAATATTATTTAAAAAACTGTTAAAAGACTTTCACATGCATAGCGTATAAGCTTTTCCATGAATAATGCTGCAAGTATATTCAAGTTGAGAAGATGCTTTTAAAAAAGGAAGACTTCAAACTAGCATTAGATCCTATAGTATTCATTAAGACAATCCAGCAAGACTTTGATGCTCCACAAACTTAGCTTAATGCAGTAACACTGCAAAAGAGGCAATAAGCAAATAAGTATATGCAAAAAACCCTCTGAAGTGTGAAGAGGGACAAAATTAACTTTACTATTTATTTATTTTTATTTATTTATTAAATTTTTATACCGCCCTTCTCCCAAAGGACTCAGGGCGGTGTACAGCCAAAATAAAACACAATATATATACAGTTAAAATCAAAATTTAAAATAGAGCATATTACAAAAAGGCCAATAGTTAAAAATTTAAATTTAAAATTTCAAAAATTTAAAACCCCGAAACAATAAAACCCCCAGTTTAAAATATTAAAAAACTATTATGCCAGTCCCGCTTGAATAAATAAGTATGTTTTTAGCTCACGGCGAAAGGTCCGAAGATCAGGCACTTGGCATAGGCCAGGGGGAAGTTCATTCCAGAGCGTCGATGCTCCAACAGAGAAGGCCCTGCTCCTGGGGGCCGCCAGCCGACACTGTTTGGCGGATGGCACCCTGAGGAGACCCTCTCTGTGAGAGCGTACGGGCCGGTGGGAGGCATAAGGTAACAGCAGGCGGTCTCGTAAGTACCCGGGTCCTAAGCCATGGAGCGCTTTAAAGGTGGTGACCAAAATCTTGAAGCGCACCCGAAAGACCACAGGAAGCCAGTGCATTGTTAATTAATTAATGTTTAATGGCACAAATTAATGGACTGTTTGGAGTACCTTATCAAGAACTGCTCTACTTCGATGGCAATTTCTCTGAAAAGAAGACAGTGAAGAAATAAACTGATTTGTCAAGGCCTACATTCTGAATATGGGTTAAAAAAGGTTGACAACTATTTTTTCTAAGCCCTTTTATTTCTGATGCTGTTGAAATTTGGAAGGAACAGCAAACTGAAAGCCTTGAAAATAAAAATGGGTGATGACAAGAGTTAAACAAGCCAATGGTCTCCAACTCATTTTCTAACCAACATACTCAGTAAAAAGATCAATCCTTCATTGCTAAAGAAAAGTTGGCTGTTATGTAACATGGACTTCACACAATCATTGTTCTGATAATTCTTTAAAGAAAAGTTACTTCTTGGAAATCCCTTAAATATTTGGATTCAGAGACTACTATAATTAGAGATTACTGGACATTTCGGTTCAAAGACTACTGCCTTTTTAGAAGTAGCAGTTTCCTCTTCTGGTACAGAAAGAAATTTTCTTTCTTTGAACTAGCTTATTCAAAATTGAGAAACAGCATGAGAATTTAAAAAAAACAAAAAAGCATATTATCTTTTCCCAAAGTCTGCATAAAAAGAAAAGACACAAATGAATTCACAACCTATTCATGTACCACAAGCTTGATTACTTGATTTTTCTTAAAATAATATTCTTTTTCAGTTCATCAAATATTATTAGTAAAGTTTTAAAGCTTATAGGAAGTGCTCCAGAAGTACTTTAGGACAAAGGTATCTTTGAAGGCACGTTATTATGGATATTAATGTATCCATAACTGATTCAGTTCCTAATAACTCTGGATATATTTAACAGCTTGCCTAGCTTCTTCATTGTCTATTACTTTGTCTATTTTGTGGTCCCACAAAATTTGGTCCCAGTTCTTGCTTGTGCATTTCTTGCAGATATTCCAATGCACCATTGTGGCTACTTTGTCACGGGTTGTTTGAATTCAGTCTGTGTGATCTTGCCATGGTGGCCGCAGTGGTTAAAATGCGCTCTTGCAGGCTAATTCTGCTGACTGCCAGAAGTTTGATCCTTATCAGCTGAAGGTTGCCTCAGCCTTCCATCCTGAGGTGGGTAAAATGAGGACCCAGATTGTTGGGGGAAATAAGCTGACTCAGTAAACTCCTTAGAGAGGGCTGTAAAGCACTGTGAAGCGGTATATAAGTCCAAGTGATATTGTTATCTTCTTGAGCAGCTAACTAGGTGATCCACTATTTCTTCAGCTTCTTTGCAGAGTTGGCATTTGCTGACTATTGCTGTCTTCTTAACTTTGGCTTTATATAATTTGTTCTTTAGACTTGGGCTTGTGGAATCAAAACTTAGCTTCT
The DNA here is from genome assembly GCF_028640845.1 of Ahaetulla prasina. Lineage (NCBI taxonomy): Eukaryota > Metazoa > Chordata > Lepidosauria > Squamata > Colubridae > Ahaetulla > Ahaetulla prasina. The sequence goes on from NC_080539.1 coordinate 64,054,650, forward strand.
CTGTTTCTTTCTTCAACTTTCCTGCTCTTAGCCATTGCCTGCTATTTGTTATTTGCCTGCTAGTTTTTAACATACTGGTCATGTAATACTTTGCTTGTTTCTTTTCCATTCTTCATTTGGTCTTTCTTGTAGGCCAGTTTGGTCTGTCTAGTATTCAGTAAGCTTTCATGGGCTACTAACTCCAGTGCATCTTCTTCACTGTCCTTCAGGTACTCTTTCAATGCCTCCCCCCACCTTTTTCAACTGTATGATGCACTTGCAACATTACATAGTCACCTATGCTCCTTGGTAAACAGAGCCTGTCATCATTGCTGTGTGGATGAAGGGCATGATTGTCATTATTTTTCTGGCCTTTCTATCCAGAGTTTTTGTTCCACTTGATTCCAGTCCACTATTCCAGCTATGTATCTAATGATTGGAATTGCCCAAGTGTTAATTACCTTGATGGTATTTTCTCCACTGAGTTTGGATTGAACGATTCATCTCTTGATATTAACGCCTCCCACTCTATCACCATTGACCAGCAACGGTGGCTTCCATTGTGCTATCAATCTTTGCACAAAGCTTTTGATGTTTCTACTGATTCCTGTTATTTCTAAGCACTTCATTATCCATTCATGTGGCAGGGAGTTGAATGCCTTTTGGTAATCAATCCAACCTATATTCAAGTTGGTCTTCCTTCTCTTGCAGCTTTCCAAAATCATCTTGTCAATTAGGAACTAACTTGTTGTCCCTTTTCAATTTGGGCAATTCCCTTTCTACTCAGCTGGAAAGAGCTTGTTTTCAACTAGATCAGAGGTGTCAAAGGGACATTGACTTACCTGAACGTTGCTTTTCTGTGTGTTGCAACTTCCCACCCCCTTCTGCTAAATTGGGGGTGGGCGTGGCCAGTGCATCTGGCCCAGAGGCTGTGAGTTTGACACTCCTGAGCTAGATGCTGTTGGATGTTCTTTTACCTATTTTATCTTGGAAACAGACCTTGATTTTTACTTTTATTTTCTTTCATATGCTTGTAAGACTAATCAATCAATAAACTAAGTAGCATAAATGCTGGAATATATTCTTAATTCAGCTGTTTTTTATATTATTTTTTATTATTGGTGTACATTCAGGCAATCATCGATTTCTAGGTCAAAAATTATTAAAATGCTGTCTGTCTTGACTGAAAATTGTAGTGATTTTATAGCTATATAGGTAGTTCACTTTTATAAATTCAGAGTTGGACTCTGGTCCAGGTACTTTTTCTTATGCTTCCATTGCTGTGTCTTTGAATCATTTCCTCTTTCAAATTCTGTGCATAATAAGATATAGAAAATGCTATAGATCAGAAAATTTCCCTCTTTGCAGCGTTTGATTAGTGTTTCACATGCATTTACATTTTATTATTGTCCTTATAAACATTTTGAAAATTAACAATGGAAGGATAGTACAGTAATAAGGATATTAAGTGGCTTACAAAGCTTTGTACACTGATAGAGTATTATAAAGACTTATTATTTTTCAAATATGTAACACAAGTATATGTAATTAAAAACTCCAAGTACGTATTTTCTTGACTTTTTATCCACTTGTACTTCAGAAATATTGCTGAAAAAGATAAATAAATAATGACGTGCTCTCTAATAAACCCTGCTAGCTTTGGAAAAGGCAAATGTATAATAATGTAATGACAGGAAATTGTCAAATATTATTTGTGAGCTCTTTCTAAGTATTACAGGCTTCTTAACAGTTTTGTAATTGAATTATTAAGAGCGCAAAAGGTTCCCCAGCAAAGTTTAGTTGGAGCTGGGTGCTAGCCACTACTCGTCTTGCTCTTTATTCATTTAGTATAATATTCAAAACCCCAATATGATTATTTAAGTAGTTACTTGCTTGAAAGGTAAAGACCTGGAAAAGGGTGTTTTGTATTCCCCAGCTATAAGTACATTGGTTTTAGAGGTCTAATTGGCTCCAACCCTTTCTGCACATTATTTTAGTTTGGCCTTATAAATTGTTTTAATAATTTTTTATTATAGAAATCATTTTGTGATATGTAACAGCAGTAAGGAATAACCCTTAGCCTTATATACCACTAAATAGTGACTTACAGCACTCCCTTAATAATCTGGGTCCTCATTTTACCAACCTCGGAACGACAGAAGGCTGTGTCAACCTTGAACTGCTGGCAGTGAGCAGAGTCAGCCTGCAATACTGCATTCGAACCACTGCACCATCACAGCTCTTGTAACCACCAATTTACAGTATATTAATCAATTTGTAGGCAAACTGTAATTAATATACCTGTTTTATTATTTGCTCTCCTAAGTATTATTGATTGCAGAATGACAAAGCCAAAAAAACTATACATAAATATAGCCATGGACGTATCACTACTTCTTAGACTTTCCTATCTCACATGGTTGCTGCGAGATTAAAGAAAAAAAGTCATGAACGACAATCTAAGCTTATAGAAAATCTATATAAAATAAATTCTAAGAGCATAAACACTAGAGAATCTATTTACCGCAGAATATTTAAAGGTTGCCAATAAATTGACTTTACAGTAGTACTAATTTAACCCTCTTTTTGCATGTTTTGCATCTACATACATATAGCATGTATTACATACATACTGTAAAATATAAAAAGATGGAGGTAGGTTGCAGAAAGACAGTAAAAGAAAGAAATAATAAGATAATCAAAGAAAAAAGAATCAGAAAAAATAAGCAATTTCTGATCTTTGTTTCAACAATATAAACATATTTAATATGTTTATATTGTATTTATTTTATATGTATTTATTAAAAAAAGTAATTTAATACTGAATATTTAAGTATTCAACTCCTTATTCAATCATTTTTCAATAATCAACTTCAGAAATCATTTTTCTTTTTCTCCATTTTTACTAAGTGCACAAAGAGTTTCCAGGTTTTTTTTTAAATTGTTTTATTTTGTAAATAAACAAAACTTTCCCTGACCAAATAGGTCAGTTTTTCATTTCTACCAGTTTGGCCATCTTCACAAATTCATACCTCTATTGTGCATGTTTCAGTATTTCTCCATCATTTGGTATATAATAAATGGGGTTTAAATAGGGTTTTTATTGGACTTTATAGTTTCTAGCCAAATTCGAATATTTATCTTTTAAATTTGTTCTTAATTTTTGTATTTCGTTGTTTTATCCTGGCTGTAAACCGCCCTGAGTCCTTTGGGAGAAGGGCGGTATAGAAATTAAATAAACCTAAACCTAAACCTAATAATCTTACTGCAGTTATCTTTATATAATATCAATCTTCCATAGGTCTTTTCTAATTGGCTATCCATAAGTCGCAATAAAAAAGTTATGGTGTCTTTTCAATATAAATCTTTAACATTATTTATATCATTATATTTATTTTTGTATCCAAAAATGTCTTGCTTTTCTCCAAGTTCACCATGCATTTTACCATGTCATATTCATGTTTTTCACATTTCTAACATTGACTAGAAATGCCTTTGTATATTTTAGATAATTTCTGTGGTGTCTTATACCAACTGCACATTACTTTTTAAAACTTCTCTTTTAAATTATAATATGATGTGAATTTCATCCCTTTTTACTCAGTTTTCTCTTATTAATCCATGTATGTTATAAGCAAAATTAGCTCATTTTATCATTTCAAATCTCAAAAGTTGAATAGACTAGACTAGAATACTTTATTGGCCAAATGTGATTGTACACACAAGGAATTTGTCTCCAATGCATAAGTTCTCAGTTTACATAGAAGAAAGTGATAAATCATGATCAAATCATAAAATACAATCATCATAAATCATAAGCTACAACACTAGGTGATAGTCATAAGATACTAAATAAACAATCAACATAAATCATACAAGGATACTAAATAAAACAATCAATATAAATCATAAGATACAAGCAACAAAGTTATAGTCATAAGAAGATAATAGGCAATAGGAAAGATGAGAAGGGTAATAGTAATACAGCCCTACTAGGTAGTTTGACAGTGTTGTGGGAATTAGTTGTTTAGTAGAGTGAAGGCATGGGCAGCAAAACTGTTTTTATGTCTAGTTGTTTTGGCATGCAATGCCCTGTAGTGTTGTCTTGGGGGAAGAAGTTGAAACAGTTTATGTCCAGGATGTGAGGGGCCTGTGGATATTTTCACTGCCCTCTTTCTGGCTCGTGCAATATACAGGTCCTCAATGGAAGGCAGGCAGGTTGCAATTGTTTTTTTTTCTGCAGTTCTAGCTATCCATTGAAGTCTGTGTCTGTCTTGTTTGGTAGCAGTGCCAACTGGACAGTTATAGAGGTGCAAATGACAGACTCAGTAATTCCTTTGTAGAACTTTATCGCCAGATCCTTGGGCAGTCTGAGTTTTCTGGGTTGGTGCAAGAAGAACATTCTTTGTTGTGCTTGTTTGATGATGTTTTTGATGGTAAGTGTTCATTTTAAATCTTGAGATATTATAGAACCTAGAAACTTGAAGGTCTCTCTTGTTGATACTGTGTTGTCTAGTATTGTAAGAGGTAGTAGAATAGGAGGGCTTCTCCTAAAATCTACTATAATTTCTCCAGTTTTGAGTGTGTTGAGTTCAAGATTGTTCCAGTCACACCACAAGGCTAGTTACAATGTTCAAGTTCCCAGACTTGTCCTCTCGAATGAGATAAATCCAGGAGTGGGCTTCAAAAATTTTAGCACGGGGTTCTCTGCCCAGTTGCTGGGTGGGTGTGGCCATGGTGGGCGTGGCCTAGTCAGCCTAGTCGGGTTCCTGCACCATGGTGGAGGGGCATATTTGCCCTCTCGGGGCTCTGGAGGCTTTCGTCGAGCCTTCGGGAGGATGAAAATGGCCTCCACAGGCTCTGGAGCCAGAAACGTGTCCAAGCCTCCGTGCATGCCCTGCACTTACCTGCATCCAAAATGGGCTGCGTGGGGACTCCTGGGAGGGGAGGGGTGGATGGGTGAGGCCAGCCAAGAATGGGGTTTGGGGGTTCTCCAAACTGCACAGAATCTTAGCTAGAGATTCCCCCGAACCCCTGCAAACCCCCAGCAGCTGATCCCTGGATAAATCATTTTATACATTTTTATTCAGTTCTCTACCTTTCTGTATTAATAGATTTTGGTATATTAACCATTTCTATTTGCCCTTCCTCTTTTTTATAAAATGTTCCCAGTGCTGAGACGAATAAAGGTATTTTTGGGCATAACCTGGATTTGCATTTATTCCATACCTTTAATATGGCACATGAATTAGTTTCCTACCATGATTTATGCTGATTGCTTTTTAAATATCCTATGACTATCACTAAGTGTTGTATTTTATGATTTATGATCAATGTATTTTTATGATGACTATGATCATGATTTATCACTTATAGCTTTATGTATACTGAGAGCTTATGCACCGAAGACAAATTCCTTGTGTGTCCAATCACACTTGGGCAATAAATTTATTTATTTATTTATTTATTTATTTTATTTTATTTTTATACCGCCCTTCTCCCGAAGGACTCAGGGCGGTGTACAGGCATAATAAAACCGACAATATAATATACAAGTTTAAAATACGATTTAAAAAAACTTATTTAAATTAGCCCAATGATTAAAATTTACCATACTAAAACCCCGTTTAAAATTAATAAATTTAACATTAAAATCCCAATTTAAGCCAGCCCCGCGCGGATAAAAAGATGGGTTTTGAGTTCGCGACGAAATGTCCGAAGGTCAGGTATTTGGCGTAAACCCGGGGGAAGAATAAAGAATTCTATTTTATTCTATTCATTTACTTAGCATATTAAGTAAGGATTCTGCAGGAAAAAAATGAATCCCCAATTTCAGATTGTACCCTTAGAATTAAAAGTAACAAGCTTACTTTCAATCTGTTGAAGCTGCTTATCTCAACAAAATGTATTTTGTTTCCATGATTTTGTAAAGTGATTTTGGAAGTCTATATGTTTTAAAGCAACAGAACAATCAATGTCTGGCACAGAGATTCTCGATGTAAATTCTATGGAAACCCATGGATCCATAAGAGACTACTAGGGGTTCCCTGAAAGATCATGATTTATTTTTAAAAAGCACTGACCAAACGAAGATCCTCCCAAAACCCCTGGAACATGTATGAACCAAGGAGCAAAGAGTGAGTGGAGCTGAGAAGTGGGCAAAGAGTGAGGAAGACAGGATGGGGCAATAGTAGGGGGTGAGAGAGTGTACACAATAGAGAGACCATCCTGGTCTCTGGTACAGGGTTCTCCTTGCTGGTACATGCCTGCCTTTCTGCCGGCACAACAGCTCAGGAGGCTTTGTCTCAGGGTGGATGCAGGAGATCTGGTGCTGGGAGGGCCTACACATGAAACAAAATATATCAAGTTTGTAACTTCTGGCTAATATTTGAGCCTGGAATGTGCACAGATCCCCCAAGGCCTGACAAATGCTTCAAGGATTCCTCCAGACTCAAAAGGTTGCACTGGCATTATTTTGATTTCCAAGAATTTTTTGGTTTGGTCTACCTAAAATATCACTTTTATGATGTCATAAAAATGGTATTTAAGTACAGTGCAATCCAGAATTTATTACAACACTGCTCATTTGTCTTCCAAATATAATGGTAAATAATAGAAAATGATCTGAGAAATAGAAGGGTGAACAAATATTAGTCTTCAACTTATGACCACAATTGAGCCCAAAATTTCTGTTCCAAGGCAGTTGTTAAGTGAGTTTTGCCCCATTTTATGACCTTTGTTGCTATAACTGTTAAATGAATCACTGCAGTTGTTAAGTGAATCATGCGATCGTTAACAGAATTTGGCTTCCCCCATTACTTGTTGGAAACTGCCTGGGAAGGTGACATATGGTGATCACATGACCTCAGGACAATGCAACTGTCATAAATATATGCCAGTTGCCAAGTGCTTGAATTTTGATTGTGGAGATGTTGCAACAGTTGTTAGATGTGAAAACCAGTCGTAACTCACTTCTTTCTCACTTCAAAGTTATAGTCATTATAACTTTGAATGGATACTAAACAAATGGTCGTAAGCCAAAAACTATCTAAAATCTTATAATAAATGGTTTGTGATTGCTAAGACATATTATGGGAGCCATATTTCTGAATGAGAATTAATTTTTCAAGTCAGTCATCAGTCAAAGTAAGACTTACCCAGCTATAACTGATCTCAAAAACACTATGCTGGAATTAGCTAATATTTGGACAGAAAACCACCATGAATACCCAAGGCTTTCAAACTGAGAATTCTGTCTACCCACTCATCAATCCATCCAATCAATTCTGCAGGAAGACAATGATACATTTCCTCCAGGACAATCATAAGCCAAGAAAGTAATAAATGAAATATCCAAGACCAACTAAATATTACTTACTTCGAGCCTTCTGTGAAATTATTTTTAAAATTATAATCAGTCATAAAAATTTGAGAGAGCCTGATTTAGAGGACTTCAGTCATTGTGTGAGAAAATCCATTTTAAGAGGTTTAAACACGAAAATCAAATCCCAAGAAAATCAAACACTAAGTAATCAGGTTTTTACTTAAGTGAAAAATATTCTCAATTTTGCTTTGTTTTTTGAGTGCCTGAATGAATTGTCTCAGAAGATGACTGTAACATGGTGATGCCAAGCGAGCAACTGATTGAGATAAGTGTAAATACTTGGGGAGGAGTTTGGAGACTTCTTGTGGAAATCAGAGGGTTTGTCTAAGCCACCACATTCTATATACATGCACACAGTCCCATCACAAAGTTAAATTGTGACATGTAACAAATGGCATTTTAAACAGGAAATGATTAAAAACACTAAAAAATATATGGCCCAAACAGTCTCTGTAATGATATGTTGAAATGACCTTGGAAAAGGTGCGGGAAGAGAGAGAGAGGGATGATGCCTAGAAGTACCAGATAAGAGAGGGCATAGCTGGTAACTGCTAATAGGTAGGGAAAGAAACTCAGAAAAGAATCTTCCTAACTTCCTGGACTGTGAAAGAGATGGAATGAGATGTGATTCTTGTTAATGTATCCTTACAATAAAGTAGAAGTAGTTGTATTTCTTATCTACACTACCTGGGAAAGCTGACATTAACCTTGCAAGTCTCACAATACAAACCTCCATCTTTTTACAGCTTGAGAGGTTAAGGTGGTTCCTTTCTTTCTCTGCCTGTTAAGCAGCTGTGGGCCATGCCCTCTCTTATCTGATTGTTCCCTAGGCAGCATCTCTTCCTCCCCCCCCCGCCCCCCCCAAAAAAGATCATTCCCAAATGTCATTAGAGTTTCTTAGCTACAGGATTTCCTGAGGTTTTGTTCTTTACTATACAGTCACATAATAGACTATATTCAGCTGCCTAATACAAAGCAACAGAAACTGACTAATTGCACAAGGATGAGGAAAAGTTAGTCAAATGCTGATGGCAATGTAAATTTTCAGCAGCCAGTCAGAAGAATCTTGTTCCAAAGGAATAACTAGCAGAAAATTTAACCAGGTTAATTTTTTTTAACCATAAAAATTTAGAAGAAAAAAAACACATTTCTGTGTATTTAATTAATCAAAGTAGTCTAAATCTGAACAATGCAATATCGTAGACATATATAATCTTGTAATGGTACCAGAGGCTAACATTGACAATTTTTGCCTTGTTACTGCTTGAAGACAATGGTACATATTTTGGTAAAAATATGTCAGTCTGGTAAAAATTATCAATGTTAGGGCTAGTCGAAAAATTACATCAATTGTCAACACTTGAATATCAATTTTACCAACAAGAATAAAGCAACTGGGTGGTTATTTATGTTTCCTCTTCATTTAATAACAACAACTACTAGTACGAACAAAAGAAGTAATTAAAATATTGTTGAAGCCCACATCCCTAGGCCTCATATGACCCCTTTTCCATTTAATAAATTTCAAATTCAGTGAAATTCACATCCCTTTTTTCTTTCTTTCACTTTTCACTTTCTCCTTTGAATTCTCTCCCCATTTATTTTAATTCAAATATCTATTAAAGAAAGAAAAGCTTCTCTTCAATAAGATGGTGTGCAATCTGAGAGTCTTCCTGGATTCTTAAGACTCCTAAGTAGTAACAGATAGAAGCTGTGGCCAGGAGCTTCTAAACTTTAGAGTGCAACCCTTTTACTTTCGGATTTTGGAAAACTGTGTCCATAGTGAACCACTACTTAATGACCACAGCATTTATTTAATGACCACAGATCTGATTAACAACCACAACGAATTACTTAATGACAACCACAAAAAAGGTCATAAAATTGGGTCAATCACACAAGTGATCCAATTTGCAACTGTCACAAGTTACAACTGGGATGAGCTGATTACATTACAGTCATTACTCAAGAACTACCAGTAATCAGTGGATAACCATAAGTTTAAATAGTAACCTTTCAGGAAAAATTTCAAATGTACCAACAAATAAGTTCTGCTGAATTGAATTTTCCTCAATCCTATTGTATATTTATTGTATTGTATTGCATATTTATTGTATTGTAAATTTATTGTATTATGTATTGTATTGTTTACTGTAAAAATGACAGTTTTAACTTTCTTGAAAAGTTAAAATGATATTTTTCTTCTTCAGCGGAACAATATTGCAATGGAATCTTAGATATTTTCACCAACCAGTATGGGACTTATTCTAAATAACTGGAAGTAGAAATAGAATATTAGATTTGAAATATCATAATATTTCACTAACCAAAGAAATTTTATAAATGACTGCAGGGGAAAAATATAAGATAACAGAATTCAAAAAGATCATAAATTTCTCCAAAAGCTTGTCTGAAAAAAAACCCTTCCTAAGACCAAGTAATGAAAAGAAAACAAATGTTTACTTTATGTTAGTCAATGTAAGAATCTCAAGAAGGCATTTGCTCTTCTACGCATGCGCAAGATGGCGGCTTACTGAAACGCCGGATCATCGGCTGGTGGATCCCTGGCTGATGGCGATGGTTTGCGGTCGCCTATGCCGCTGGCTCCCCTCGGCCCGGTGAATAGTACATCTCAGCAATCGCGGGTGAGGTCTTTGGACCTCTTTGAACCCGCGGTTGCTGCGCTGGAGGCCGGAGGAACCGGAGACGGGGCGGATGAAGATGGCGGCCCTGCGGAGGTGCATGGGCGGCTGGCTGACCCTCAGCTGTTCTCAGTTGTTTGGCGGTGAGCGGCATGGGTTTCTAGTGCCGCTACCGCTTCCATCAGGCGACACCCACCCTGGACTAAGCCGCATGGACCCGGCTCCCCCGCTCTTGTTTTCATCTCCCTGTTGGTTACAGGGTGAGCGGTGGGAGACGAACGGCCATGTGGAGGTGTGGGGGGGGGCGGCGGATGCCAGCTTCGCCGCGACGCCCGGGTTGTGTGGCTCAGCATTTTGGCCCTCGCTTCTTCAAAACGTCTTTTCCATCGGCGGTGGAGGCTTGGCGGACTGGTGAAGGCGGCCTTGTGGAGATGGGGGGAGGGGGCTGCATGTTTTTCAGCTGAGATGGCGCTTATTCAGCTGCGCCTTGTTTGCACCCCTGGACTCCGCCTCCTTGGGCTTCTGGTTTCCAGCTTGTTAGATCATCTCTCCCACTGTGGATGGGGGCAAGTGATGGACATGATGACCATGTTGAGGCGTGGGGCAGGAAGGTGTATTCTTCAGCTGATACTGTGGCTACCTCTACCCCACCCCGGACCTCCTTCCTGGACTGCTGGAACATCTCTCCGCAGACGGCATACTCCGGTCCAGCGGAACATCTACCTGGTGGATGGGCTGAGACGGTTTACGATCTTTGTCTGCTAATCCATCAGGATATAAATGGACTTTACATCTTTTAGGACGGACTGCCTGTCTCTTTTTCCATCTCTTTTTCCATCCGTTACGGACTCCAGAATGACATCCCAGTATAACATCTCGGCTGCCAAATGGGACATAGTCAGCTGATGGTTGATTCTATGCTATTCGCAACAGGAACTCTTGCGCCTGCGAGGTGCCCCGCCGCAGGAATGGCCCACCACACTATCGAGGGCCGGCCTCTATGACGGGTCTTGGGACCCACAGAGGTGGCATGCTAAAAGAAGGGTTTATGGGGTTTTTTAGAAAGGGAATTTTTAAGGGGTGGGAGGGTAAGGGCGGGTAATGGGGGTAACCCGTCGGGTAGGGGGCCAGTTCCTGCACATGCTCGCGGCGGTTTTTCTTTATTAGGTCCAGAGGTTATGGGGGGAGTGTTCCTATCTGTGAGGGTGGTTCTATTGACACGGTAAGTGGGAGAGGCAGATATGGCGGAAGCGAGGGGTCATATCAAGTTCCGGGAGCGCGTGCTCGATGTTTGAAAGCGATCACGCGCTCCGACCCCTTGGACTTCACCCGTTTCCCGGATGGTCAGGATCCTCAGAGCTTGGGCCTCCGGCTGATGTTGTGCAATGCTCGGTCCGTGGTGAATAAAGCCCCCCTCGTTTGTGACCTTATACAGGGGGGTTCCGCGGACCTTATGGGCATTACGGAGACCTGGTTGGGCACTGAAGGGGGCGTGCCCCTGGTTGAGTTGTGCCCGCCGGGTTTCCGTGCATTCCATCAGCCGAGGGCCCAGGGTAGGGGTGGGGGGGTGGCGGTTGTGATTAGAGAGTCTAGAGCCGAGGGAGACCACTGTACCTCAGATTGCGGGTGCGAATCCTCTTTGTGAGATGGGGTCATAGGTGTCAGATGGGTATGCTGATCACGTACCTGGCTCCTTGCTGCGTGACAGCTGCCCTGCCCGAGCTCCTGGAGGTGCTGGCTGGGGTGGCAGTTGAGACCCCCAGACTTTTAGTCATGGGGGACTTTAACTTGCCATCGTCCGGCTCGTCATCGACGGCAGCTCGGGAGTTCATGGCTTCCATGACGGCCTTGGACATGACCCAAGTAGTTGATGGCCCTACTCACATTGGGGGTGGCACCCTGGACCTGATTTTTCTCTCTGGTCAGTGGTTGAGAGATCTGGACTTAAAGGAATTAGTCATTGAACCTTTGTCATGGTCAGATCACTCTCTTCTTCGCCTGGACTTTCTGACCGCCATTCACCACCGCAGGGAGACGGAGCCGATACGTTGGTTCCGTCCCAGGCGCCTGATGGACCGGATGGGTTCGGACGGAGCTTGGGCCATTTCCTGAGGGTCTGGCTCACGGCTCGACTGAGGAACTTGTTGCGGCCTGGGAACAGGCCGCGACGGGGCCTTGGACCGTGTCGTGCCTTTGCGGCCTCTGACCCGGCGCGGGTCCCAACCGGCTCCTTGGTTCTCCGAGGAGCTGAGAGGATGAAGCGCGGAGAAGGCGCCTGGAGAGTCTTTGGAGGTCTAGCCGTTCGAAGCTGATCGGACACTAGTGAAGTCCTATACTAGGACTTACCTAGTGGCATTGAGGAAGCGGCGTAGCTCGCCTCCTCCCTCATTGCATCGGCAGATAACCGCCCAGCCGCCCTGTTTGGGTGACTCGCTCCCTCTTACACCAGGAGGCGGGATGACCCGTTGCAGGGACGTGCTGAGGAGTTTAACGGTTATCTATACGATAAAATCGTTCAACGGGATGGTCTGGACCAAGATTGCAGTAATCTGGGCGAGATGTGTGAGGCGGTCTTGGTGACATTGTGTGGGATGAGTTTGACCCTGTGGCTCCGAGGACATGGACAGGTTGTTGGGTAGGTTGAATGCCACCACGTGTTTACTGGACCCGTGCCCTCTTGGCTGGTGCTGGCCACTCGAGAGGTGACACGAGGCTGGCTCAGGCGATTCGACCGCTTCTTTGGTGGAGGTGTCTTCCGGCCGCCTTGAAAGAGGCGGTGGTGAGGCCCTCCTTAAGAAGCCTTCCTGGACCTGGCTGTTTTAGGTAATTATCGTCCGGTCTCCAACCTTCGCTTCGCGGCGAAGGTTGTAGAGAGTATGGTGGCATATCAATTTCCCTTGCACCTGGATGAAACTGTCTATCTAGACCCGTTCCAGTCCGGTTTTCGGCCCGGTTACAGCACGGAGACGGCTTTGGTCGCGTTGGTGGATGATCTCTGGAGGGCCAGGGACAGGGGTTGCTCCTCTGCCCTGGTCCTATTAGACCTCTCAGCGGCTTTCGATACCATCGACCATGGTATCCTGCTGCGCCGGTTGGAGGGATTGGGAGTGGGAGGCACCGTTTATCGGTGGTTCTCCTCCTATCTCTCCGACCGGCCGCAGTCGGTGTTGACGGGGGGGCAGAGGTCGGCCCCGAGGCGCCTCACTTGTGGGGTGCCGCAGGGGTCGATCCTCTCGCCCCTTCTGTTTAACATCTACATGAAGCCGCTGGGTGAGATCATCAGTGGTTTCGGTGTGAAGTACCAGCTGTATGCGGATGACACCCAGCTGTACTTTTCTACACCGACCACCCCAACGGTTATCAAGTGCTGTCCCGGTGCCTGGAGGCCGGCGGGGACGGGATGGGGAGAAATAGGCTCAACCTCAATCCCTCCAAGACAGAGTGGCTGTGGATGCCGGCATCCCGATACAGTCAGCTAAATCCGCGGCTGACCATCGGTGGCGAGTCATTGGCCCCGATGGAAAGGGTCCGCAACTTAGGCGTCCTCCTGGATGAACGGCTGTCTCTAGAAGACCATTTGACGGCCGCTCCAGGAGAGCGTTCTACCAGGTTCGCCTGGTACGCCAGTTGCGCCTTTCTGGACCGGGATGCCCTATGCACGGTCACCACGCACTCGTGACGTCTCGCCTGGATTACTGCAATGCTCTCTACATGGGGCTCCCTTGAAGGGCATCCGGAGGCTGCAGTTAGTCCAGAATGCGGCTGCGCTGGTGATAGATGGAGCCCTCGTGGCTCCCGTGATAACACCCATCCTGCGCAGGCTGCACTGGCTACCTGTGGCTTTCCGGTGCGCTTCAAGGTTTTGGTGACCACCTTTAAAGCGCCCATGGCATTGGGCCGGGCTACTTACGGGACCGCCTACTGCTACCGAATATCTCTCACCGACCCGTGCGCTCTCACAGAGAGGGTCTCTCAGGGTGCCGTCGGTAGCGGCAATGTCGTCTGGCGACGCCCAGGAAGGGCCTTCTGTGGGGCCCCACCTCTGGAATGAACTACCCCGGACTTCGCCAGCTGGACCTCCGGACCTTCCGCCGCGGGCTTAAAACGTATTTATTTAATTGTGCAGGGCTGAGCTAGATTTTAAATTATTGGTTTTAAATTGGGTTTTATTTGATATTTTAATTCTAAATTTACGGGCTTGTTAGAATCAGTTTTTTAATTGTTTTATATTGTATTTATATGTCTTTTAAATGCCTGTACACCGCCCTGAGTCCTTCGGGAGATAGGGCGGTATATAAATTTGAATAAATAAATAAATAATAAATAATAAGAAATTCTTTTTTAAATTAGACCCAAAAAGGATATTTAATGCAGAGCTTTGCAAGGGATGGATGAAATGGCACAGCATTTCTATGTCTGTTAAGAAAAATAAACACAAAGCAAACAGGGTAAAATGCTCTAATCTCTGAACTGCCCTGTGGCATTTTCTGTCTGAAATTGCAAGCCCAAATTTGGGTGTGTTGAAATTATTAAAAGGAATTGCCCAGCAGCTATACAACCCATTCATGAATATAGGCATATTATATAAGAATCTAAGAGTACTATGTATCATTCTTGTAATCTACCATGAAATAACAATTCGACTGGTGTAAAAAACAAAACATTATCAGTGTTAGGGCTAGTCGAGAATGAAGCAGGTATGATACTGCCTACTATAGTTAAAATTGTGAATAAACATATATAACATCTGTGAACTAGAAGCATTTCTACCTGTGTCCTATGTTCCTCTATAAAAACACAAAAAAGCAATTTAGCAAAAAGATCAAATTTGACTACATAAGATAGTATTTTAGAAGATAATTCAGAAAATACTCCTCTTGAGACCACATAATTGGATTTATTTATTTATTTATTTATTTAGCCTACAGCAGTGGTACAATTAGCCAAGAGACTACATAGTTAGTACAAAGTAGTTATTTGGCTACTAAAGAGCACTAGTCTGTTTAGTTTGCACTTGCATGCTATCCAGGGTACACCACTTGCATGCTATCCAGGGTACATCCAGGGAACTAACGGAACATCCGAAAGACAAGTGGCATCCTGCAGTGTCATTTGGGGCCTTCTTTCACTACTGATGTCCCTCATAATTGGGTGCTGGCATCTGGATATGTCCAGCACCAGCAGGGGTCCCACTGTCTGCACAAAATGCCAACTAGTTTCCAAAGTGGTACCTATTTATCTACTCACATGTAGCATGATTCGAACTGCTAGGTGAGCAGAAGTGATGGGAGCTCACTCTGCTATGCAATGCTAGGACTTGAGCCACCAGAGCAAAACCATCTCCAGCATCTTTAAGTCAAAGAGGCTCCGCACCTCTTATACATTTGGAAATTGGTTTTGATTTATATTGGGACACTCACACCTTCTTATGTTGGTAATACCACAATTTGAATTGACTTGATGTAGAGGACAAATCCAAGCACTCCAAACCACTATAAGGATCCAAACTGTATTTAAATACTCCCAATACCCTTCTGTTTTGGACAGAAAGAATAAATGTAAGTATTATTCTATAGAATTTTATAGTACTATTTCTATAAACTTAGAAATACTTTAAAAGCAGAATATTGATAGGAATTTTAAAAGTTTCCAATTATTGGCTGTTAAAAGCTACTTACTCAGTCTACAGTGGATTTTAACTGTTAAAAACTATGAAGTTTATAATTCTTCATCCTATTGTACTTCTCAGTATTATTAAGTATCATTGAATAAAACATATGTCTACATTACCAGTTAAGGACAGGAGTTTGAGGCAGTACTATGCAATTGCTCTATTTCTTCCTAAATGGGTGATTCCAATTGGAAAGGAAGGAGAAGTCAACTTGATGGACATTCATTTGAAAGATACTCCTTTTGTTCATTATTTACATGACACCATTGGAAAAGTTATCCATTATATACAGGTGCATATACATACCTAACTATGTATCGCTACCAAGGGTGAGAGGACCTAATTGTGCTTATTATAGGACTATCTCATTAATACAAATACTAAGATCTTAACTGCCATACTGGCTAAATACTTGCAGAAAGTCTTACCAAATATACTTTCTTTTTCTTACTAAAGTTTATCAAAAATTATCAGGCACTAGTCAATTTGCAGTTATTAATTGATACACTAGATATAGTTAAGGACAGAAAAAGGTTTTGATTTGATTCAGATTAAATTATTAAAGAAATTGATTAGATATGGGTTTCCACAGGGTTTTGTTCAGTGGATTGAGATTTATTACTTGCAACACATCCCCAAAATTATCACAAATCGAATTATTTCAGACTCTCTTAACAATGTAACATTTTTCAGAGCTACCCACTTTTTCCCTTGTTAATTTGTTCCCTGGTCCTTTGTCCACTGTGGTAAGTCAGTCTTTAGTCATTAAGGATATTATATTATAGGATCTCCTCCTCTTTCAATGAATCAGGGAGTCATCTGCCGGAACTACTCCTAAATGTTATCTCATTGTTCTGAACTTTAAAAATGTTTCGTCCCCTTTTACAGTTTTGCATTTCTATCAAGTTAATTTTTTTTATTTTCTCAGGCCTAAATCACCACAAGCATTGTACTGCAATGAGCTTTTGACGAGACTACCTCTGAAGACAATTTGGAAACCAGAACTAGAAGAGAAAGAATATTTCTCTATATTTTATATTCTGTATAACGTGTTATTGCTGAATGAGATTTGCTCTAATTATCTTACACCACAGAGCAGCTGAACCTGAGCTAGTTCATTAATTAAACTGATATGTTCATCCACCTCAAATTCATGACTCTAACAATACAGATAGTCCTTGTTTAATGACCAACTCTGCCACTAAGTGAAGAGATTGTTAAATGGGAAGTCTCATAAGGACAATTGTTCTTTCCTGTTGGAAAGAGATAAGACTAATCAGTTTCACACCTTTGGCTATTCTTTGCCTCTCCCAACCACTCCCTTGTCCCCTTAGGATGCTCCTGTCTTGTATATCTCAAAAACACTACAATCAAACTGCAATTCAAGGGTGGGAGTCATAGGAAAGCTATGCAAGCAGTTTATAGTACTCTCCAGAAATCTTTCCCCCTCCATTCTCTCTGCTCTGGGAGTGGGAGGGTCAAGCAAAAGAGGATTGTTACAGAAAGAGAGGAGAGTAGAGAAGCTCGGAAGGGTAGTAAGAGCCAGTGGGTGTTAGGCAGCTAAAGGGGTGTGGATGGGGGAAGATAGGTAGGAGGGAGGATTTGAAACTACTTATTGTTATAAATGCAGGTGGGCTGCCAAGTACCTAAATTCTGATCATGACTGCAGGGGCACTCTAACGACGGTAACTTTGGACATGGATCCTAAGTTCCTTCATTTAGCACAGCCGCATCTTTGAATGATGTCACGGAACGAATAGTTGTAAGTGAAGGACTGTTAGCTGTTTGCTCTTGAATACAACGAGAGCAATGAGATTGCACTGGCAACTGGGAAAGGGTCAGGCAAAGGAGTGATGTCCATGGAAATGGCTTATTTTTTTCAACAACTCCCAGCCCCTTAGCATAGCAGAGAATGAGTTGCCGGCACAATCACATTGCTTTTTATGTGTAGAAAAGCACTCAGCTTACTTTCTTGCAGTTTCTTTCCCTCCAATCAATCTGCTCTGCAACGGGGAGGGGGAAGAAAAGAAAAAAAACCTCCATATGTCAGGCATAGGACAATGCATACTGACTGTGATAACGATCACATGATTGAGGAATGCTGTAAAGGTAGTAAAGCTATTTTTTCAGCACTGTCATAACTTTGAACAGTTGCTGAACAAAATGATGGGTTAACTAGAATTACCGGTAGTTAAAAAAAAAACATGAAATGGCAACCACATAAATACATATAAATGGCAGTGAAGGTAAAAGCAAATTCATCAATAACAAATTAAAGCAATCATTGTATGGGCTCTGCCACATGAGCCTAATCCCCAGACCTGACGACAGAACCAGGTCTTTAAGGCTAATGAAATGCCGAAGGACTGAGCCCACCTAATCTGGGGCAATGATATTCCAAAGTGTGGGTGTCATGAGAGAAAAGCTCTTGCCAATGGGTTTCTGGATGCAATTCAAAGGGCTTGCTATAATGCCTGTATCATTTGGTTCTCAGGCATTTGTTTGCTTGACTGCCTTCTCCAACTGATACGTCCAATATATTCTTTTTGATCAAATTTACTAAAAGTCCACTACTACTGTTAGGAGTTTAAGAGAGTCGTGAGCAGGTTTCCACTGGCAGTCCCATGTTTCATGAAATAGCCTGCCTCTCAAAGCTAGATTAGTATCCATTCTGGTAATCTTCCAAAAGCTGGTAAAAACAGGTTTTCAGAGAATGTTTTAAGTGTAAGGCTGGTACCATTAGGGATTATCAGCATTATGGTATTTGAGATATATGTTAATGTTTTATTGAAGTTATCTGCTAGGTTTCTCTGATGTTTATAGTATATATGTTTATAATAAACTTTTTGAAAATGTATTTCCCACTCAGGGCTTTTTTAATTCCTAGAATTTAATCCTGTTCCTATTCAGATCTAAATATAGTTATCTGATTCAAATAGCATGGGTATAAAAAGGCAGTTTTAAGATATGTATTAAGTTTCACTCCATGAAAAATTTATCCACAGTAACTTTTAGTTATAAAGGTTTGTTAGGTGGCAGTACAAACAAAGAACAAAACTGCTCTGACCGAAATATTTTTCTTCTCTCTTAACACGGCATAAAACAGCAAGAAATAAAATCTTGAAATTACGGCTGACTTTATTGAATCATAATTAGGAAGTGTTATATTAGAAGTATTTCCTCCAATCGGATATTTTAAAACAGGGCTGCTGTTTGTTTGGAACTGAGTCATGCAAATGGTGGGTAAGCGCACGCAGTTGCAATTGAGCAAGTGGTGGGTGCCTACGCAAGCAAGCACATGAAGCACAAGCCCACTCTCCCGCTGCTTGTGTGGAAACATCCCCTTTCCCGCCCCACAAACCCAGAAATGTTAGGGACCGCTGCTTTAAATAAATAGTAAGACAATTATATAGACATTAAAAAAAACCTACACTTTTAGTATAATTTTAACAGTATTTCTAAAAGTCACTCGTGAACTCTTTCGTATTCTTCCTATGAATAAAACACAGAACTGAATATAGTAAACTATTCTTTCTGCAGGCTAGGTGATAAAAACAAAAGGTATTCATTCCAATGATGTAATGTAATACAATGACATAAACAGTTGAAAAATAGGTCTATTAGCAATAGCAGTAGGTGAAGTTAATAAAAACATTGACACACAAAATGGCAGTCATGGGCATGGCCAGATGTAGGACATGCATTTCAACAGAAAGCCACCTCTTCTCCTAGATGCTGTACTAATATTTTTTTTTTTTGGAGTAGAAGACAACAGAGAAACAAATCACTGAGTTTGTTTATTTAATTTCTATGGCTGCCCATCTCAATCAGGTGATTCTGGGTGGCTTACAATTCTTTGAGCTGTAGCCATCCATTCTTGTAAACAAAGATGCTGCTGAAGACAAATCGCAATGAAAAAACCTATGAGCATATTGCTGTCCACCAAACATCATACACATGTTGTATATGCTTGTATGCCTGCATGTGTGTGTGTGTATACAGGCACACATATACACATCACTGACTGAGCTGTAATAGATTTGTTATAAAAAATAAAAAATAAATACTTTGCAGTTTGTATTTACAGTATGACAGAATACAGTTAAAACAAATTAAATTAATGAAAAAAGTTATTGACACTATTGTACAAAGAACACCATCCTTACAAGAAATTCTTGATTTACGACCATTCATTTAACCACAAAGTTATGGCAGCATTAAAAAAGTGACTTAAGGCCCATCCTTGAAGGTATTACCTTCATACTACCCCTGTGGTTACATGATTGCGATTTAGGCCTTCACATTTACAATGGTGGCAGCACCCTGTGGCCACAACTTCCTAACTTCTGACAAGCAAAGTCAATGGGGAAGCTGGCAGGGGAAGTTGCAAATCACAATCACATGATATTTCACTCATTGAGTTGATTCGAGAGATCTACCTTAACCATTGCTCTGTTTAACGATTTTTGTTCCTAATTGGGGTCCTAAATCAAGGAATAAGGTAAAGGTAAAGGTTCCCCTCGCACATACAAGCTAATCGTTGCCGACTCTAGGGGGCGGTGCTCATCTCTGTTTCAAAGCCGAAGAGCCAGCGCTGTCCGAAGACGTCTCCGTGCTCATGTGACCGGCATGACTCAATGCCAAAGGCACACGGAACGCTGTTACCTTCCCACCAAGGTGGTCCCTATTTTTTCTACTTGCATTTTTAGGTGCTTTCGAAACTGCTAGGTTGGCAGAAGCTGGGACAAGTAACGGGAGCTCATCCCGTTGCACGGCAGCACTAGGAATTCGAACCGCTGAGCTGCTGACCTTTTGATCGACAAGCTCAACGTCCTAGCCCCTGAGCCACCGCGTCCCAATAAATCAAGGAATACCTATACTGTAACATAGTATAGAGCTATGGTGGCACGGTGGCTAGAATGAAGTATTGCAAACTAACTCTGTCCAGAGTCAGGAGTTTGATCCTGACTGGCCCAAGGTTGACTTGGGGGGCGAGTTATCCTTCTGAGGTTGGTAAAATGAGGACCCAGATTGTTGGGAACAATACATTGACTCTGTAAACCACTTAGAGAGGACTGTAAAACACTATGAAGTGATATATAAGTCTAAGTGATATTGCTATTATAGAGTTATAAATTAAGATATTTCAGTTATCTATTTTCTGTGTTAAGATAAATGTGAAGAACTATACATGGCAAGCCCAAATAAAACTTTTTGTACCTTTTGTAACATTACACATAAGCAGAAGCTATGAAAATATCTGTCAGGTTTACTTTAATTTGGATTTCAAATTGAGCAAAAGACAGGATTCACTGTCCCCCTTCAGTATAGTGACATTATGTAGAAACGCCGGAGAAGACGCCTAGAGAGTTCTTGAAGGTCTAGCCGTTCCGAAGCTGATTGGACACTAGTGAGATCTTTTACTAAGACCTACCTAGTGGCAATGAGGGAGGCGAAACGTTCCTACGTTTCCACTCTCATTGCATCGGCAGATAACCGCCCAGCCACCCTGTTTCGGGTGACTCGCTCCCTCCTTCACCAGGGGGGGCGGGAGGACCCCTACAGGGACGTGCTGAGGAGTTTAACGGTTATCTATACGATAAAATCGTTCAGCTTCGGGATAGCTTAGACCAAAATTGCGATGATCCAGGCGGGATGACGGATGTACGTCTTGTTGAGGTCGTTTGGGATGAGTTTGAGTCTGTGGCTCCCGAGGACGTACACAGGTTGCTGGGGAGATTACATGCAACCACATGTTTACTGGACCCGTGTCCTTCCTGGCTGGTGCTGGCCACTCAGGAAGTGACACGAGGCTGGCTCCAGGGAATTATAAATGCTTCATTGTTGGAAGGGGTTTTCCCCACTGCCTTGAAAGAGGCGGTGGTGAGACCCCTCCTCAAGAAGCCTTCCCTGGACCCAGCTATTTTGGGAAATTATCGTCCAGTCTCCAACCTTCGCTTTGTGGCAAAGGTTGTAGAGAGTGTGGTTGCGTGGCAGCTTCCTCGGTACCTGGATGAAGCCGTCTATCTAGACCCGTTCCAGTCCGGCTTCCGGTCCGGACATAGTACGGAGACAGCTTTGGTCGCGTTGGTGGATGACCTCTGGAGGGCCAGGGATAGAGGTTGTTCCTCTGCCCTGGTCCTATTAGACCTCTCAGCGGCTTTCGATACCATCGACCATGGTATCTTGCTGCACCGGTTGGAGAGCTTGGGGGTGGGAGGCACCGTTTATCGGTGGTTCTCCTCCTATCTCTCCAACCGGTCGCAGACGGTGTTGACAGGGGGGCAGAGGTCGACCGCGAGGCGCCTTACTTGTGGGGTGCCTCAGGGGTCGATTCTCTCGCCCCTCCTGTTCAACATCTATATGAAGCCGCTGGGTGAGGTCATCAGTGGTTTCAGGGTGAGTTATCATCTGTACGCTGATGACACGCAGCTGTACTTTTCCACCCCGGACCACCCCAACGAAGCTGTCGAAGTGCTATCCCGGTGTCTGGAAGCCGTACGGGTCTGGATGGGGAGAAACAGACTCAAGCTCAATCCCTCCAAGACGGAGTGGCTGTGGATGCCGGCACCCCGGTACAGTCAGCTGCAGCCGCTGCTAACTGTGGGGGGCGAGTTATTGGCCCCAATGGAAAGGGTGCGCAACTTGGGTGTCCTCTTGGATGGGCGGCTGTCATTTGACGATCATTTGGCGGCCGTCTCCAAGAGGGCCTTTTACCAAGTTCGCTTGGTCCGCCAGTTGCGCCCCTTCCTTGACCGGGATGCCTTATGCATGGTCACTCATGCTCTTGTCACTTCCCGTTTGGATTATTGCAATGCTCTCTACATGGGGCTGCCCTTGAAGTGCACCCGGAGGCTGCAGCTAGTCCAGAATGCAGCTGCGGGCGTAGTAACGGGAGCCACTCATGGCTCCCATGTAACACCACTCCTGCGCAGTTTGCACTGGCTCCCTGTGGTCTTCCGGGTGCGTTTCAATATTTTGGTTACCACCTTTAAAGTGCTCCATGGCTTAGGACCCGGGTACTTACGGGACCGCCTGCTGTTACCTTTTGCCTCCCACCGACCCGTACGCTCACACAGAGAGGGCCTTCTCAGGGTGCCTTCCGCCAAGCAATGTCGGTTGGCGGCCCCCAGGGGAAGGGCCTTCTCTGTGGGAGCTCCTACGCTCTGGAATGAACTTCCCCCTGGTTTACGTCAAGTGCCTGATCTTCGGACTTTTCGCCGTGAGCTGAAAACGCACCTATTTATTCAAGCGGGACTGGATTAAAATTTTATTGGGGTTATTTATATTTTTAGATTTTAAATTGTTTTAAATTTTTCGGCCACATCATAATATGTTCCTTTTAAATTTCTTTTAATTTGTATACAGTGTATTTTTACTTGGCTGTACACCGCCCTGAGTCCTTCGGGAGAAGGGCGGTATAAAAATCGAAATAAATAAATAAATAGATAGATAATATATCATTCAGCAATGGTATAATTCATACAATTCAGCATAAAATATCTTAAATAAAACTTCAGGGTCCACATGTAAATTCAAAATAAGCAAATGTTCTAGTCATTTTAATACATTAAAAGCATAAACATTCTTATAACCGATACCAATAAGGAGGGAGAAGACCTAAGAGTTTAAAAAAATAGAGCTTCTGATAATGTTTGGTTACAATGTTCACATCCCTTGTATCTCTTCCAGGGACCATGAAATAAATAAAACCCTTAGCTAAAGCTGAATGGGCTTTTCATGCCTTTTTCATCTATTCTGCTTTAACAAACTATATTGCCTCTTTCTCATCCCTTCCTTTTAGTTCCTTCTCATTATTGAAACAGTTCATAAGCTTTAAATTACTTTTCACTAGACTGATGAGATTTCAAAGCCCATATTCCTGATCTCTAAAATCTCTTCAATTCGAAATTAAACTATGCCATAAAAAGAGAAAATGATTCTCAGATTCCCACTGGTTCCTAGAAAATATATGCAGATTTAAAATTTAAAATCTAGATGAGCACAGATCCAGGGCTATACATTGCTCTAAAGTCTTTCAATACTGGTCATCTTGCAGTCAAAGTAATTTTCAGAATCGATAACTCTGTATATGTATGGATGAGGACATTCATAATGGTAGGCACATAGATATTTTCAAGGCATTTTGTAATATAACTAACTCTGATAAAATTAATCATAGTTGCGTAGCTGATAGAAATGGCTACCTCCAGTGCAATCCTATGTACATTCTTTTTGAAATAAATCCCAGAGAAATATGCAAAGGATTACAGCCTGAGGATCTGAAAAAGGTTCATCATGGAACAGCACGAGTTTTCTTGAAATCAAAACTCAATTATGAAGCTAGAAAGTATTACCATACAGGTGATTCAGAATATACAGAAGTAGGTACAAAACACTACTTTTCAAATCTTTAAAGTTGCCATTATCTTTTTACAGCTTGCTGGCTTTTTCAGAAGCTGCTCCCAGCTGTCTCTCTAAGCATGTGTGTGCACAACCACAGAGACAGCCAAGTCAGACACCCAGGACTCTGGAAGACCTTCCAATACTAAATAGAATTTAGCAAACCCTATGAAGACAAATCCAAAATAAATCTGTAGGTGTGTTGCAGACTAGGCCAAAAAACACTGGAAAATAATATGCTGAAGCTAGTACAGTAATATTCCTAATTACATATTTGCTCTGCTAGTTGTTATTCTTACTTAAAATTGTAACTTTAAGCTGACAATCTAAAGTTCATATATGGGATACTCCCATGCTTTCCATCATTTACAATTTAATGCTAAATATTTACAGTACAAGGTAAGCCAGATCTTTATTAAATCATATTTATGAATGAGCAAAAATTTAATTAATATGTGCATTAAATGTACTAATGTAAATGGATGGAATCTCAAATTAGTTATGTAGTAAATGTGCATAACCAATCATATAAAAATTGTATATCATCCTCCAATCCTGAGAAAACTATGTGTGTAATCATATGAAATACACGCTGGAAATCATCTCTTTATATGCTATATTTAAATTTAATATTTGTGTACTTTGATAAAGTCATTTATTAGTAGTTTAATTTCAATTCAATCCATAATTTTATTACATTTAAGAAATGGACACAAAATATAATTTCCAGATAATATTATTCAAAAGCTACCAAATCTCTATAAAAGACTGAAGTAAAAAATATTCAGAATTAGATGAGTAATTGAGAGTTACTGTATTGCCAGTGAAATAACAATGGCATAATAATGAAGGTATAGTATCATTTTCTTACATTCTAGTTTATAAAATTCAACAATTATTAATAATCTTGGTTATTGTATTATACATACTTCATAAAATTTAACTTTCTTTGAAGTGCTCAAAATATATTACAATACATAAATGCTAAGTAATAGGATTATTTAATACATTTGGAACAACTCCTTTTGACGTGAATGTGACTAACAAATGCAATAAGACTAGGACTGCAGCCTTTAAAGTTTTCTAACTATAGTTTTCAATCAAAATCAAGATATCCTGCTGATAATTTATCTTCCATTTTAAAAAGTGTTCTGCATTAAGTATTAACATACTTTTAGCATCTCTTCGCTGCTGTAGTTTTTCATTTTATCTTCTACATCCTGCCCTATATTTCCTTATCCAGAGTCACCAGTGACAAGGTAGAAATAAAGGACAACATACTTAGTCCTTTCAAATTTTTCCAGGCTCCATTTATTACAAGAAAGCACTTACTTTTTCCACTTTTTAGTCTAAGTAATAGTGAAGCACAAAGTAATCCTATATAAATGGAATATATTAAGTAACTATTGTGCAGTAGCTTAATACCAAAATTGTTATAAATTTTCAAGATTGTTCCTCAGAAGATAAAGCAAATAACAAAAATTGAATTTTTGTCACTTATAGTTCCACATCAAAAACAGTAAGCATATTTGAATGTGTTTTCCATAAAATATCTACATATAAAGTACATGTATAATCAAAAGCAGATTATTATAAAAATAATTACATTGGTTAAAAAAAAAGTCAGTTCTGTTTTCCCTCCAACTCTGCCATAATAAATACTTACAAATCTGAAATAATGGAGAATTGTATCTGTTAAACTGTATAATTTTCAATGACCAAGCTATACTGAATACAACTCCTGAAAGAATTCAAAACTGCATAGGAAATTTATATGGCTATACTTAACATTTCAAAAGTAAATTCTAACATTTGCATTAATTCTAACATTTACTTTAATACATCAATTGATAAAAATATGTTTGAAGATCTCTCCAATTGATTTAGTATGTATTATGAATCCTACACTGAAAAGGGAACATACCACAAAGTTAATTCTAAATTAAATATAAACATAGTTACCTAAATATGTTGTCCAAAATACTATTTTATATGAACATCTCTATGCACTTTGCAGATATATTATAGCAGTTACAAAAGTTTTATATTCTTATTACTGAGGATAACGTGCCTTACAATGTATGATGATTGTATTTTATGATTATGATCATGATTTATCACTTGTTGCTCGTACATACACTGAGCGCTTATGCACCGGAGACAAATTCCTTGTGTCCAATCACACTTGGCCAATAAAGTATTCTATTCTATTCTATTCTATTCTATTCTATTCTATTCTATTCTATTCTATTCTATTCTATTCTATTCCATTCCATTCCATTCTCTATTCTATTCATGAAGGGGCTGCTGCAGTGAGAATGGGCCATTTCATAGGTATTGTGGAGAGTCCAGTTGTGTTTGGTACTGTCTTTCAACTGACAATCAGCAACAGTCATTCTATTAGACTACCTTTGAGGGAAAGATGGAAGGCAGAGCTACTTCCATCTGCTCTATTGAGACCATCTTATCAGACACCACCTGTCCATGAAATGTTTCTGTTCAAGCCTGTCATGAAAACATTGTATTGTCCAAATAAGTACCTAATTTTCCTTCTTTTTCTTTTCATTGTTTGTTCTTGCTTATATGCAAACTACCTTGGAAGTTTTGTAGCAGAAATGTTGTAAAAGTGAACAAAAGTTATGCCAAGCCTATCTTACTCACTGTTTTTTTTTCATCCTATGGGTATGGATCTACAATGCATGTCTGACACCAAAAAACATGGCTAAAGAAAATAATTTAGAAACTGCAGAAAAACATGAATTACTATGTTAATAATAACATATTTTAATATTTTATTTTTCAGCAGTATCCACCCAGTGCTTGGTTAGTGTAATAAGTCTGGGGAAAAAAGCTTTCAAGTGCTTTGGCAAACATATTAAATAAAATAATAAAAGTTATTTCACTATGCTGGAACAACACATTTACTTCCCAAAGTATAATAGAAATTACAGTCAACATGTGGTTATTACATTAATATTGATATAACTGTTATCAAATTCAATGTTTACAATATAATTATATCCTGTACAGTATCTATTATATGTATGGGCATGTATAGAGTGGGCGGTATATTAAAAATATAAATTAAAAAACATACATATAAGTTTTAATGGCAACTATGCTGCAGTTTTATCAAGCAAGAAACGTTCTCAAAGATTACAAAAAAGTTAAGGGATAATGTCTAAGCAACTGTTAGGTTTGTCATCCTAAAGCACACTACATTACACCATGTTATACTATATTAAACACTAGATCTAAATAACTTCGTGATATTGAATAAACCTGTTTAAAAGTGCACTGATAATTCTATAGCTGCTCTGAATATTTTTAAATGAAATATGCATGAAAATTCAGTCTGCTTTACTTCTTTTGATTGTAAGATATAAACACAATAGTTTTCTTTCAGATATTTTCATATAAGGATCTTAGAAAAAAACACTGTATGTTCTCTAACTTCAAATAGCTTGCTGTAAAAATCCTATAATATCTTACAGACCTTTTTTGAATCATTTCAAATATATACAGTATGTTTTTAATGCGAGGTCACACAATAACTATTCTCATGTGACTTAAACTCCTGTACTCTTAACTATTATGCACTAAGAAGGAAATAAATAATCACTCTTGTCATCATGCCAATATTATCTAGCTACCAATTGTTTGACATTTCAATTTTCTAAAAGCCTGATTTATTACTGTATGGATAGTGAGCAAAAGCAAACTTGGGTCCTTTGTTTTCTATCACAGCCAAATCAACAGTAGTTTAGAATATATCTAACTTCCACCTTCATTATTTTTACATAATATACATAAAATAGTGATTTCATTATTTCCCCCCAAAATACACACATCTCAACTCAAACAGTATTTTCCATCATCTTTCTGTATTAGGCCTTAAAAAGTCAAGTTTACACAGGTTGACAGGACCAAGACCAGTTAAAATTCCTTAGTCCTTGAAATCAGATATTCCCAATATAAAATCATAGTTACTGATAAATTCAAAACTATAAAATAGATGCATGCCTAATTTATTTATCAACAGCAATACCAATGAATATAAATCATTAGCATAAATATAAGTCACATAAAAAATGAACAAATTGTGGAGAAATATGCAATTGTTAAAAGAGTATATATGGTTAAACTTACCCCATTCTAGAAACTCCAGAATATTCTTCTCTCTTCTCAAGGGTGAATTATTACATTCATCATAAAGGCAGATGAGTATATCCAACAAGGTTTCCACACTAAAGCATTGCCCATTGGTCTGAGTTGGCCCATCCAAAATAAACTGTTCCAACTGTCTCAAGCGCACCTCTCCAGACATGGCTGCTTCAGTTTTTAACAGACTTTTCTTCTTTATTTTTCTGTGCTATCTTTGACAAATCTAGCACATTAGAATATATTACAGTTTATAAAAAGAATTTTGAAAAGTCAGTGCTTTAAAGATGGTGCTGAAGGTATAATCCATCTCAGAACTGCCATTCTGAGAACTGTAACTTGGTCAGTCACACATACATCTACAATATATACAGAGTATTACAGAAAAATAATTACCCTAAAATCTCTTTTAATAACATTTAAAAGAGAAAATATATACATTTAAATAATAATAATTAAAATTTAATCCCAGGACTGAATCCACTCTTCTGTCATCCATATAGATTTTTAAAGGTCTTTTCCTTCATTCGAAATTCAGATCATGAAACCCAATCCCGAAATGAATCCTTCTGCATCATTAAAGTGTAAAGTCCCCCTTCCATTTGCATCAACAATTCACTTTCAAGGAAAGAGCAGCAGGAAGAAAGCTATTTGAAAGTGGGAGGACAAAAAATAAAAAGCACAGGATTCTGACGATCTAGTGCTGGAGAATATCTACCACCTCCACCACCTTCTTCTCCACCTTCTCCACCACCTCCACCTCCACCTCCACCACCTCTTAGAAAATGCATTAGTGGCAACTCTTCAGAAAGTGGGGAGTGGGAAGAAGAGGGGAAGAGGAAGAAAAGTCCTCAGAAACAGAATCCTTCCTTAGGGCAATCAGTGCCACTCTTCCCTTAAGGCTCTTCACCATGCCAAAAAATAATGTATAGTCCGAATTTCCTTAACCTCCCTCCCTACTGGGGAGGGGGAGCATGTGGAGGGGGAAAGTCACACCCCTCTTTAAATATCAGGGAAAGTAATAATTGTCCTCTCTTTAAATACGGTATCAGCACATCCAGTCAAAGGAAGAAGGGTAGGCTGGGCTGGTAATAATCCTAGCAAATCCTCTCCATATCGCTGCACGTCCTCTAGCTCCTTGTTTCTCTTGACAGGGCGACAGGATATTGCCTTTCTCAATCCACACACATCTCCCACTCCGCTTGCGCGCTTCCTCCAAAAGATGCTGTGCTGCTGCTGCTGCTGCTGCTGTTTTCTAGTGCAAGAGATGAAAAGATGCTGCCCGCCTTTCGGTCCACCATGCTTAGGGCATCTTCTTCGAGTGGCGAACAGTGATAGCCTGTGCTCCCCCTGCCCCGACTCCTTCCTCCGTTTCCTCTTCCTCGTCGTGGTTGTTTTCCTCCTCTTCTTTCACCGTCCGCCCTCCTTGACTCCACACAGCTTCATGCATAAGCTCCGGCTGCTACCACTGAAGTCACCGGATCCAACATGGCGGCCTCTTCACCCTCCCTCCTTAAGCTCTGGAGCGAGCGGAGCTGCAGAGAGGCAAACGAGGCTGCAAGCTGTCGGGAATGAGAGGGAGAGAGGGAGGGAGCGAGCGAGCGCTGGAGAGATGCTTATACGGCAGCACGGAATGCAGGGATACAGGCGGACCTGAGGGGAGGGAACAGCAGCCGCACGGAAACGCCCTGCGGGCTACTGCAGGACCAGGTTGCTAAGCGAAGTTTGGGGCTCTTCTGGCTGCGTCAAGGGCTCGCGCCCAACCCGCAAGAAACATACCTGTGCTCTGAAACCCCATCTCGCCCTTGGGACTTTTAAAACTCCGTGGCTAGTTTGCATTTGATCCAGCCGACCGCTTAAAAGCGCTTCTCCCACAATTTCTTAACAGTCGCGGTTTGTTCCCTCCCCACCCACTCCCCCCTTCTTTTCTGCGTTTTTAAAGGGAAAGTATTTGACGATGGGAAACTGGAAAGAACGCCCATTTTTCTTCCAAAACTGTAAAGCTGCCTGTGATACCTACTGATTGATTGACACTTAGATAGGTAATAATAACAGAAAAGGAACATCTGATGTTATCAACCCTTTGCATCCCCATTTAAGAGCATGGCTGTTGAAAATGTAGGATTGGTACAGTTGGTGACTAACCCTACTTCCTAGTTTTAACATTCCCAGGCTACCCACTTATTGAACCTTTTGCTGATGTTCTCTCCAGCATTTTCCATTTTTCCACTTTCCACTTGTTATCTTTTTAAAAACCAATGTGCTTAGATAGGAGTAAAGCATAGGATTAAGGGGTCCAAAGTTGTGAAACTCAGTGGGTAACTTTGGATCAGTAATTCCTAATTTAGGATCACTACTTCCTCATTGCCTTCCACATCACACAAGTTTGCAGTGATGATAGAAGCAATAAAATTCCAAAATTCTGGGTGAATAATCCCCCTATCCTTTTTTTTGGCTTCTAGTAGCTTGTGTTCCAGAACTGTCTTACAGCTTTGTGACAGATATCACGTGTTGTTTCATAATGCAAAGATTTGGTAAATCCATATATGTAAAGTGTGTTATGTATAGTATTTCAATTTTCAAAAAAGATTTTTGGTTATATAGTGTTCTGTAAGTTATGTAGTGTGTCATGCAGAATTCTGTACTCAAAACATAATAACTTTTGTTTCTCAATCTGTACATTAAATTATTCAAATCAGTTATGGGTCCATTCTATGATTACTACTACTGTAGCTAACTCAGTCTGAAACAATGTTTCAAAATAAAAAGTATCTAGGAATGAAAGCAAGGCTTATGGTATGAAATAACCAACTATCATTGTTAGTGAAATCAAAGATCTATGTCATTTAAATCAGTATTCAATAATTTTCTCTTAAATCGCTTTCTTTTAAGAAGTTTTTTTCCTCCAGCAAAATAGCAACAACAACAATATAATTCAGAGCCCTAAACTATTCAGACAATGACTTATGGGACTAAAAACATTCCTTTTTATATGGCTAATGGGCTGTCCCCTCTTCTTAAACAGCCAGTCAGGAGGCAGAATAATGAGACATCTTTCCCAGAGTTTACATTTGGGAATTGTTCTCCCACTTTTTCTTCTTACTGCAGTTTACTGATCCTGCTCCATTCTCAAACATTAGCAGTTTTTTGGTTTGTTTGTTTTTTGCTGCTTCTGGGTATGATGGAAATGGTATGAAAATGGGAAGTATCCCCCCAAAAATCAGGAGCTATGGTGGTTATTCATATGTATTCCATAATATCGTTCCGTTTTCAACATGCTAAGAAAATAACAAGCTAACCAATATGAATAGAATGACATGGAATATCAAGAATGAATGAATAGAATGACATGGAAGATCAAGTCCAATTGAGTTTAGTTTTAGATTAGGGCTGCAGTTTAAAGCTGTTTTTCCTTGTTTTTAATGCTGTCTACATTATTATGATGAAGCAATCAACTTGAAATGTGAACTGATTTGGAGATTTGATGAAAAGATTGCTTGAAAGATGAATTCTATATTTTAAATGGAAAAATTGCAAAGACAGTCTAAGTGCCTCTTCCCAGGAAACAAAAATGATACAAATCAAAAATATTTGTAGCTCAGGGTTGAATTGTGCGTCCTTGGTGCTCTTTGAGCTTGGTTGTTTTCTTGCAAATGTTTTATTACCCAGCTAGGTAACATCTTTAATGTTACAAGAAAGTGAGGTTTGCATTCTATTTTTATAGCAGTCAAATGATGTGATGAAGATTCTTTAATTGCATGACATATGGACAAACTTAACCATAGTTAAGTAGTACAGAAGTAGCTTTGGACCAGTCCACTATGAAAGCATCAGTTCTTTTCATAAAATGAACTTCATTATTCTGGTTCCATTCTGACTTGTCAAAAACTAGAATAATATTTTTCTTTTGTTGTGCTACAAAAGAAGTTTGTAAATGCTGACAGAAACCGTTGCCTTGTCTTGCCTTCCAATTTCTGAATTGATTCACAAGTTATCAATTCAATGGTCTTCCAGGGTAAAAAACTGGTTTGCTGGTTTTGTAGCTACCCCTCAGAGTTTTTTTCATATATAATCAGATAGATTCACACAAAATCATTGGATGAGGAAGCATGCTATCAATTTTATTTTCTTCCATGGGTTTGGGTAGAATAAAAGTGAGGAGATTTTTGTTCCCTTTGTTTTTCCATGACAGACAGTTCAGTTCTTTATGAGATAAGCCTTCATTTTGGAAGATTTGAAGACTGATGAATTGCTTTAACAATATTTTTTAGAAGTGTAGGAATTTAATTTTCTTTTAATGCCCTATTCTATATTTTGTAGAAGAATAATCCACTATTTAATTCCACTCGAAATATTTACCTGTTTGAATTAAATTGTATTTCAATCAATTTATCAATTATAAGTTCAGACATTAGAGAAATATGCATATTAGAAAACTATGCATGTTGGAAAACAATGCAAAGTTCTAATAAAATAATCCTTTTACATATTGAAGAGGTTTTAAACAGAGCAGTTTTAGTAGACAACTAATTGGAAAAGAATTCCAGAAGTATTGAAAGAAAACGGGTACTGAAGACATGTAGTGGTCCAGGCCTTATTGGATTCATATTCTGTGGGATCTCAACCGATTTTCAGGCCAATAGGTTGCTTTTCTGATCCCTCTTAGTAGGGAGACTCCAATCACTACCACATGGGTGTAGGCAGGAATCTTTCCTTTTCTCAGTCCCTTAAAACGTATGGCAGCTGCTCTTCATCCAAGAGTCCATAAACCTTTTCTCTGGGAATCTATCTGAAGCTCCAGAGAAAATGAGCCCTTCTTGCAAAGCAAGCCCTTTATGCTGATTTGTTCATCTCTAGCATAGAATAGAATAGAATAGAATAGAATAGAATAGAATAGAACAGAATAGAATAGAATAGAAAAGAATTGAATTGAATTTTATTGGCCAAGTGTGATTGGACACACAAGGAATTTGTCTTGGTGCATATGCTCTCAGTGTACATAAAAGAAAAGATACCTTCATCAAGGTACAACACCTAGTCATAGGGTACAAATTTAACACTTAATGATATAACTCTTAATGATAGTCATACGGTACAAATAAGCAATCAGGAAACAATCAATATCAATATAAATCATAAGGATACCAGCAACAAAGTTACATATTGCTTCTATTTGTTTTTCTTTTACGTTCTGTGATGCATCTTAATATTCTTCTGCTGCAAGCATTTCCTATGACAGATCTAAAATTTTCTTCCCGATGATAGGCTGGAAGGTTAATAGGAATGCCTCTAGCTCCTTCCCTTCTCTTTCAGGAGGGCAATCAGCATGCAGCATGTGTAGTTGTCATCATCTTCAGTGAGGAAAACAAACATGGCTCATCCCCGGAAAGACATGAGAGTAGTTCTCTCTGTTTCATGTTCCTCCGATGAACAAAAGAAGAAGAAAAACCTTTCTCACCAAATTCCTATTTGCTCTTCCTCTTTATTCACTCAGTGACCTTGTTTGAACCCAGTCATTTACAGATAATTTGATAAATCATGGTTAAACAAACCATTGCATGCTGAGACATATAAACTCAATCACTATATCTGAGCCTCAGTTCCTTAATCCATAAAAACTTAATAACATTTGCTACAATCTTGCTATGAGTTAGAAATGACTACACATAAAAAAGTTTGAAAAATGTTCCATATAAATTAATAAAAAAAACCCTACAAAATGACAAGAAAGAGCAAATATTGAATTTTTCTTCTTCTTGTGATTAAATTGTGCTGGAGAAAACTACTTGCTGGCAGGAAAGAAAATCATAATAAAATAGATGTTCCGAAAAATCAGATCTAACACTTTATACCAGTGGTCCCCAACCCCTGGGCTGTGGCCCATTACTAGGCTGTGGCATATTCAGAATTCGGCCACGCGACTGGATGACTGGCATGTGCGCATGCACAACTCAATTTGCTTGAGCAGTGGGCTGGTGGGCACTTGCACAAGGGCTTCATGTGCAGGCCCACCACTCGCGCAGCTCAATTCCCTTCTCCCCACAAGTGGGCCACCAAGCCTCAAAGGACCGCTGCTTTATACAGCTTCCCTTTAAAATACTGTTTTTTAAATAACTCTTATATTTTATTGAGAAGAATTCACATTCATCATTCAATTTATAGATAATATAAAGATTATTTCTAGATCAGAAAATGAAGTTGACTTGAATCTCTATTAAGAATAGCATACTTGTATATAAGATACCCAGTCACAGCTGCACCTCTAATGTAGTTGTCTGTCAATCTACCCATTATATGTGTATCTGATATATGTAAATGAATATGTCCTCATATTATAGCTATTTGTGGATATATACAGAGATAATATGGCAATATATGCATACTTAGGCATGATATAAGCACATTTTAATGCAGTGATTTAAATATAGTTAAAGTGATAGGGGGGAAAAATGTGTGCCATCTGCTTTCAATAAAAATAGCCTATTTTATATCAGTGATGATTAAACTGGAGGACCTTTGGATTCTTTGATTCCATTTCTGCTTCTGCCAGGGAACTAGTTTCCTCTTTGGGAATGCAACTTTCTTTCTCTGATTGCATTTAATTATGGAAAAGTTAAAAAGGGACTGCTGAACATGGAAACCATACAGCAAATAATATATCAGACAATGCTTTTGCAATGCAATATAATGCCTTCAGGTATTTTTTTTATTGCTCTTACTATAATAAAGGAATAATGTGCTCCTATAGGCATAAGCCACCACTGTCTATCTGTCTGTCCTCTTAACATATGTTAATATTTTTATTTCAGTGCAAGTGGTGGAATTGTTATAGGTAATTGCAATTCCATCTCTCTTACCGAACAAATGCAAGGTAAAAACTTAATTCTGCCTGCATAAAGTCTGATTGGTATATTTGTCAGAACTGACAAGATAGGAAGTGCAAATGACGCATAATTCATTTCTTCACATGCAAGGGCATAGCCTCTAAAGTGGAAGAGAGAGATGTGTTCTTCATAACGGAAGAATATTTCTCTCTTCATTTTATATATGATTTGAAACATGAGGAAATGGGATGGCTTTGGGAAAGTTAGGAGAACATTAGTGCTGTTCGGTTCTCAGTAAGCCCTTTGAATATTGTCTATCACGTGAGATACAACGGGGAAGCCCTGTTTCATCAGAAAATTTGCCTTGATTTAGTTTGCTATAAGATGGGATGGAGCAGTGGTAGAATTCAAATTTTTTTACCACCAGTTCTGTGGGCTTGGTGAGTGTGGTGTGGCTTGGTGGGCATGAGATACAACGGGGAAGCCCTGTTTCATCAGAAAATTTGCCTTGATTTAGTTTGCTATAAGATGGGATGGAGCAGTGGTAGAATTCAAATTTTTTTACCACCAGTTCTGTGGGCTTGGTGAGTGTGGTGTGGCTTGGTGGGCATGGCAGGGGATGGATACTGCAAAATCCCAATTCCCACCCCACTACAGGGGAGGGATACTGCAAAATCCCCATTCCCACCCCACTCTGGAGCCAGCCAGAGGTGGTATTTGCCGGTTTTCCGAACTAGTCAAAATTTCGCTACCAGTTCTCCAGAACCTGTTAGAACCTGCTGAATTTCACTCCTGGGATAGAGGGAGCCTTTGATAAGCTTTCAAAATTCTGTTATTCTGCCTTACAACAAGAAAGAGATTTCCTAAAACTTCAGCTGCTGTTTCTTCCTTAACTTTGCCTATTCTGAACACACTCTCCTTCCAGAGTCTAGAAACTATGGCCATTTTGGCTTGAGCTGCAGGCAGTGCCAGGCATCTGGCTTCTACAGAAGTATCTGCCTGCATAATACTTGACTGGATTTCCAAAATGCCTTTTGCCTTTGGACTGCCTTTCTAAAATGCTTGACAAGTTTTATGTAGAGTCTTTGTAACCATCAGTCAGCACTATTTTTAAAGTGCTAGACCTGTTTCCAAACATACTGTAGATATAGAGCTGTTTCAGACACTGTGCCCATAGTCCTGGGCTGCACAGAACTTTATTAAACTTAATCCATGTCTTACGAGCCACAAATTGCCAGTTTTATCATCTTTGGGTTCCTTACATTTTTTTTGCTGCTTTGGTTGACAAAGTTGTTGTTTTTTTCTTAGCTGTATTTTTACTGTTGTTATTACTCAGGGAAGGTACCATTTTATCTATTCTGTCCTAATTTTTGTACAGCTAGGTGTCATGGTAATACCTGTTGTTATTATGAATTGGCCAGTCAAAATGGCATGTTCTTGCTGGCTGGCTACTTCCAGAAGCTACTGAGCATGAAATTATAACTGGACTTGGTCACTAGCTGTCAGTGTTATTATCCCCGTGTAATACAAAGGAACATTGTTATACACCTGCTTGATACAGTTCCACCTCTTCTATACATGCTACTTATCAGCAGGGTTATTTTTTAAAAATGGCTTTAGTGCTCATTGAGAAAAATGGTAGATCCTCATGTTCAGAAATAACTTGACTGACAAAACACAAGGGCAACTGTCCGCATGTTCCTTTGGCTTCATGATTTTCTGTACCTTTGACCTGTTAGGCAACTTAAGAGGTGATTAAAGCTACTGTTTTAATCATTTTCACTCATCCAGCTCTATCCACCATCCATATTAGGAAGAATGATGGTTATTTTCCTGCAAGAGATAGAAGAGAAAATAAAACCAGGGAAAATAGCGAATCCTTTTCCTTAATTTGTTTTGTAGTAAGCATACTGTATAAACATCTTTTATCAGGCTTACTACTATTGCAGAATAGGTACCATCAAAGGGGACAGCACAATTTACAGTATGCTAGGATAGTTTTCTGCCAGCAACAGAAGTACCAAATAACATGGCCATCTAGAATATACTTTAGTTCGAATATTACTGGGGGGTGGGGGGTGGGAACGACTGTTAACATATATTAAACATTCTCATACTTGACTGATTTCTATGAAGGTGTTGTGTCTTGCCCGCTCTCACAGCAGCCGGGGCCTTCTTATCTGCTCCCGAACATGGAGGAATGTATGCCTCCCGGCCCCAGTCCTGGCTCCATGCCCAGACAAGCTGAAGAGGAGGGGGCACCTCCCGGTCCCAGCCCTGGCTCCATGCCCAAGCAGGCTGCAGAGGAGGGAGCACCCCCCGGCCCCAGCCCTGGCTCCATGCCCAGGCAAACGGAGCAGCTAGACCCCTCCCCCTCCTCCACAGCATGTGAGCCTGAGGAAAGTTTATTTCCAACAGCTGCTGACTGGAGTGACCCTCGCATCAGAAGACTGGATAGGTGGAGGCAACAGAAGGAAGGGAGGGGCAGGCCTTAATGAGTGCTGAGTCATGCAGCCACACCCCATGGCCTATATAAAGGATCTGCTTTCTGGCAGTCTCTGAGTCAGGCAAAGTCGAACTTATCTTGCTGAAGTCACTTTCTGGTCTCCTGCCTGCTCTGAGGACTTTGCTAGGACTTTGGGCAGAGCTGCAGAGGCAAGCCTGATTCGGATTTCCCTGACCCGGCCATCAGCGGAGGAGTGGGACACGACAGAAGGTATGATGGAATGTGGGTTTCACTCAAAAGAAGTGGAAGGGGAATTACAGAAGAGATATCTTAAGTCCAGGAGAGTAGAAAAAGTGAGAAAATAACTCACCTCAGATATAGGTTGAAGTGAAGGGGGGCTTTGAGATGCTTTTTAAGATTGTGTTATAATACCCTAGCTGGGGGTGTCAAACTTGCGATGCCACATCATCACGTGATGTATCATGACTTTTTTCCCCTTCGCTAAATCAGGGGTAGGAGTAGCCAGCGTGTGATGCATCTAGCCAGTGGGCCGCAAGTTTGACACCCCTGTCCTAGCTGTACATTCCAAAAGATTCAAAGGACTGACAGAATGTTAGTATAAGAAGGCAGATATTAGTTATCAAGTGAAATTATCTTTCTAATGTCATATAGCTCAAGATTCCTCAAATTAGTTTCTGAAGACTGGGAATTAGAGCTTGAAGTGCGAAAGACAGATACTGCTATTTGGTATAGCTTTAGGTTTTAGGGAACTCCTAGCAAGTCAGGGTTTACTCTACATTATAAAGTTGCAGCTGCCATTTATTTTTTATGAAATGCAATGCTCTGTTAAAGTCTTATGGTATTATAGGGAATAATTTCCTAGCTTTGGTTCTAATAGAATGTCAGAGCTCTAGCAGATGTCCAAGAATATTAAGTCCTAAGAAATCTGTTGACAAGGCAATGAGGAACATAAAGTAATCAAAATTGCTGTCTGAACTAGATCCTAGCCTTATGCTATGAATTTCCTGGTTCACAGACTGGGCATCCTGAAAACACCAGACAGCAGTTTTCTGTTATTATAAATCAGTGTATGTTTAAATGTCTGCATATTCCAAACCACAGTCTTCCTAACATTTTTATTGTTCCAAGTCAAAAGGTTTGAAATGCCAAGGAAAAGAAAGAAAGAAGGAAGGAAGGAAGGAAGGAAGGAAGGAAGGAAGGAAGGAAGGAAGGAAGGAAGGAAGGAGGGAGGGAGGGAGACAGGAGGGGAGAGGAGGGGAGGGGAAGGAAAGGAAGGGAAAGGAAAGGAAATCTGCTTCTCTTCTGAAAACTTTCAAGGTATATAACAAATTCTCTCAACTTTTTTAAAAGAAGATTTAAAGGGTCAGCTTATCCATGGATGGGCTTGTTATTGGGTAACAAAAAAAAAATGAAGTGAATGCAATAGGAATTACTTACTTAAATATATGTAGGAAACAAAAAAGATAAGGTAAAGAATGAATTAATACTGAATGAATGTGGATTAGGTACAGAAGAGAATTATTAGTACAAAACAAATAATAGGACAAAGGCAAAAAATAGGACTGAATTTCAAAATAAATATATAAATGGAGAGTGAATTGCTATAGAGCACGGGTGTCAAACTCTCCACGTCACGTAGCCATCATGTGACATGAAGCTTCTGCCACATGGGGGTAATGACTGGAAGCTACTGCCTGCTGTGATCATGTACTGACCAGTACAATGCTTATGAATTGGGGCTTATGCAAGTGGTACTACTGCTGCTACTGTTGTGCTCTCTATTTTGGAGCACGTTTGTGCGCTTATGCACGCCCCTTATGGTCCTCTTAGGAATGGGGTGAGGTCAATGGTAGAAAGTTTTTGGATAAAACTTTTGGGATTATGGGAAGAGACCACAGAGTCAGGTAAAGTATTCCAAGCACTGATGATTCTGTTACAGAAGTCATATTTTCTGCAATCTAGATTAAAGCGGTTGACATTAAGTTTAAATCTATTAGTTGCTCTAGTATTATTGCAATTAAAGCTGAAGTAGTCTTTAACAGGAAGGACATTACAATAGATGATTCTGTGAGTTAAGCTTAGGTCTTGTCGAAGGCGATGGAGTTCCAAGTTTTCTCAACAAATCCTTAGAGGAGCAGATGCGTTTCCTGCTTTGACAACAGGACACAAAGCAAAAGCTAGGGGTTCTAAATTGATAAACATGCTCACATGATTTACTCTTAATGTTTTCTTACAGGAAGGTATTGGGGAGGGGCAAGTTGTACAGGGCGTTTTGGTGTCTATAATAACCTCTCAGAAAGAATTACAGAGAAAAAACATTGATGATAGAAATGGAATGTGTTTAATTGAAGCAAGTATTTCAAAAACACAGTGGATAATGTTTATCTTGATCTATTTTCTGATACCTATGAGCAAGACGGGGCCTTAATAGGAACTTTTTCTGTATGGTTTCCTTTTCTTGAAACTATTAGATGATTGCACACCAATATTAGAATGCAGAAAGTGAATGAAAGATGCTGTTTCATTTTCTTAGCTGAACAGATGACTGTAAGAAGGAGGTGGAAATAGAATAAGTTTAAAGAGGGACCCAAAGTTGCTGACTACAAAAGTAGACCTGAGTGTTCAGTAAATTTGATTTGTCTTATCTTAGAATAATGAATTGGAAGTAATCTTAAAGATCAACTACTCCACCTCCATTACTTAATGGATGAAACTATTATTTCAGTATCCCCAACAAATGGCCATCCAGTTTCTGTTGAAAGTCCTCCAGAGAAGGAGAATCCATTACCTCCTAAGGTAGTTTCTTCCATTATTGAATAATTCTTTCTCTTAGGAAACTTTTCATGAAGTTTGACCTACATTTATTTCCTTGTAGCTTACTTCTCCCACTTTTTTTAGAGCCTTCTGAAATAACCCTGAAAAATGTGATCTATTTTTTTACATGAGACACCTTCAGATACTTGAAGACTGCCATATAGTTATTCTGTTTTTTGTCCTTCTACATTCAAAACTATATGTGGGAAAGACTTGGGAGACAAGGTGAAGAGATGTTGCCTTAGGAACATCAGATAAGAGAGGACATAGCTCACAGATACATTGTGGGCTGAGCAAGAGGCTCAGAAGGGACCCTTCCTAAGTTCTTGGGTGTCATGGATCCATCCCAGAACCCCTATGCAGATGCAAGTTTAGAGGAGGATACAGAGTCTACAGAGGAAAGTGTGGAACTGAGTATTGGTCAGGATCGGGGCTCAGAGAATGCTAGCCTTATGGAGAAGTCTCAGTTGGGTCACAGGCTGGGCCACAGGCTGAGGAGCAGTCTCAGCTGGGTCCATCAGACTGAGGCTGAGGGAGGTGAGCCACAGCTGCAGCAAGTTGGTCAGGAGGCTCTGGCTAGGACCGGGAGCAGCTGCCACCCAATAGCAATGAGGAGGAGGAGGAGTCTACACCTCCTCCTGATCCAAGGACACATAGAACAGAGAGGAGACAGGCATAATACTGGTCAATTAGACTAGTAATGAGGATGCAACCTTTCCTCTTATGAGGAAAGTACTGCACTGGCATTGCCTACTTAACCCTGCCCTGAAGACTTGAGTGCCACTGGAGCAACATGCCCAGTTCTGTGCCTTGTGTGCTTGTGCTGTGCATCCTTTGACTCTTGGACTGCTTTCCTGGACTTTGTGCCCATTGGATTTGGTTACCCAGTGACTCTTGCTGTACTCTTGCTGTACTGAATTTGGAATCTGGACCTGTGCAACAGAGGTGCTTTCTAAGGACCTGTTTGGATGATTTGAATAAACACCTATAGAACTCTTGCTGCATGTGAGTGTGTGTATGGGGGCAGCACATTGCTTTATAAAGATGACAGTGGGAGAATTGTATTTTCAGATTTGCAAGATTATGCTAATGTAGCTTTATAATAATGTTGAATTAGTTTATCTATTTGAGTTTCCTATCTGATCTATCTGGTAAGGCTGACAAAAGCATATGCAGCACATCCAGATGTTTAATGAAAGGGTGAAAGTGATGCACAAGATGAACCTGCTTTGTTGATTTCCACAAAAGATCCAGCAAAGTTGCTATTTCCTTACAGATACTCAACTTCCCACCACAATTGGGACTGGAACTTCCATCACTAAGCAATACAGACAAGTGAGTTGTGCCCAATTTTACAACCTTTTTTGACAATGGTTATTAAGTGACTCATGGTTGTTAAGTGAACCTGGATTCTATTGATTTTGCTTGTCAGAAGCTGCCTAGGAAAGTAGCATATGGTGATCCCTTGAGCCCAGAATATTGCAACCATCATAAATACATGCCAGCTGTCAAGAGTCAAAATTTTGATCATGTGACTGCATTGCTGATGCAATGGTTATAAATGTGAGAACCAATTGCAGGTCACTCTTTTCAGTACTGCTGTAACTTTGAATAGTCACTAAAGGAATGGCCATAAGTTGAAGGCTATCTCTACATACCCCTTACTGGGAGCTTGAAAAATGTTTGTTTCTTTCAAGTAAACAGCTTGACTTCCTTTTCTTAATTTATGATGCATTGCTGGACTTGGGTCCTTGCTAGCTCAACTCTGGATCAGCACTCAATTTGCACGTGTGATTCCTTAGATATGCTCTCTTCAGGTAAATCCTGGGATGTAGGCTGAACTCGGTCTAGTCCAGGGGTCTGCAAACTTGGCTCCTTTAAGACTTGTGGACTTCAACTCCCAGAGTTCCTCAGCCAGCTTTGCTCATGTGGGTTATCACAGATTCGTAGGGCTTGAAGGAACCTTGGAGGTCTTCCAGTTCAACCTTCTGCCCAAGGCAGGAATCCTTATACCAGAGGTAGAGAATCTTGGCAACTTTAAGACTTGTGGACTTCAACTCCCAGAGTTCCTCAATGAAGCTGGCTGAGGAACTCTGGGAGTTGAAGTCCACAAGTTTTAAAGGAGCCAAGTTTGCAGACCCCTGGTCTGGTCACATTTTTTAGCTTCTAAGACCTAGACTTAAAATAGCATTTCTCATACAATGTAAGTATATTGAAGAGCATAAGACTTAGAACTGAGCCCTGAAACATTTGCTTATCATTTCAATCCAGACACAGGCAGAGCTATTGATATACCTTTGGTATACAAGTGGTTCTTGACTTACAACAATTCACTTAGTGACCATTTGAAGTTACAATGACACTGAAAAAATGACTTACAACCATTTTTCATACTTATGATTTTTGCAGCATCCCCATGGTCACATGATTTACATTCGGATGCTTGACAACTGATTCCTATTTATGATGGTTGCCGTGTCCCGGGGTCATGTGATCCCCTTTTGCGACCTTCTGACAAGCAAAGTCAATGGGGAAGCCAGTTTCACTTAACAGCCACGCTACTAATTTAACAACTGCAGTGAGTCACTTAACAATTGTGGCAAGAAAAATCACAAAATGGGGCAGAACTCAATAAATTTCTCTCTTAGTAACACACATTTTGGGCTCAATTGTAAGTTGAGGACAGCTGTAATCAGCTACCTTTGAATAAGACTTTGTCTAATGTTGTACTTAAGTCAAGGTCCATTGCATTTCTGTGGTCAGCTGACCTGCTAAATCTAACAAAAGAGATCAGTTTGAATAGCTTGTTCCTGATGAACTGCCATAAATGAATGATGCAGCCTCTAAAACAATGAAAATGAACACAAAGCATAGAAATCTCAGGTCTTGTTCTTGCCTGATGAAATTCCCCATAATAATGCCATCCCATGAGTTATCAGTCTCATTCATATATTATGTAAACTCTCTTATAGACCATTGCAGAAGCAGAGATTTTGCCAAATGGGAGCTGCAGGAGTCTATACCGAGAGTGAAGAGTTTGGAACTTTTCTATGGGCTTTTAAGATACCAAAAGTCAAGCTGGAGGAAAGCAATTTTCAAATTGTTCCAAAGCTGCTTTTAGTCGGCAGTTTGATAAATTTGTTAAGGCATCGGAGTCTAAATATATTCTCACGTTGCAATCAGAGTTTTGCATAATGAACAAAAAAATAATACTGTAGGTCCGTGATGGCGAACATATGGCACGTGTGCTAGTAGTAGCACGGAGAGCCATCTCTCTGGGCACATGAGCCATCACCTGATGCTCTTCTGGATTCCGGCACACCGGGCAGCTGCTCTTCACACGTTCGGGAGTGCTGGAAACTGGAAGAACAGCTGCCCAGAGGATATGCACGCGCCAGGCGGCTGCTCTTCTGGTTTCCACTGTGCGCATACGCACCTGGCGGCTGCTTCTCCAGTTTCTGGCACGCGTGCTCATGCACGTTCTCATTTCAGCATTCAGTGCCAAAAAGGTTCACCAACACTGCTATAGGTTCTTGAACTTCTTATTTGGCTTTCAGTGCTTCCATTCCCAGAAGCTTCTCTTTAATCTGGCCAGGAACTAATACA
This sequence comes from Ahaetulla prasina, assembly GCF_028640845.1. NCBI lineage: Eukaryota > Metazoa > Chordata > Lepidosauria > Squamata > Colubridae > Ahaetulla > Ahaetulla prasina. The sequence goes on from NC_080539.1 coordinate 64,098,601, forward strand.
ATACCTCAGATTACGGATGCATTTTATATTTAGTCATTACAGTATTACAGAGCATGAGGTGATTCTTTTTAAAGGAAAAGCATGTAAAAGTAAAACAAATTGCCAGAAGTAAAATCTACACAAATCCAAATAAAATCATGTCAAAAGCAAAAACACTAAAATTCTTAATCACTCTAGCTATGCATAGCATTCTTTTTAAAGATATTTCCCTTGTCATTTGTAACAGCAGGTAAGAAAGTACAATTTTTTATTTATTATGAAACAAATAAATTCATTCTCCTGAATGACACTCACCACCCTTTTCTGAAAACTGAACTTAATATTGCTCCTTTCCTGTGCTGTGCAAAGAGTACTGTTGTATTAGTATGTGCAAAATAAATACTATAAGTTATTATTACCCTTTGTACTCGTTAATGGTGTATGATTCACCAATGATAAAACAGTTGTATTATAATATTATGGCAACACCTATCTGGCCCAAAGTTATAAGATCTGATAAACATACTATTTAAATATGCTTTAAGTATGTTTACAACATAAAACGTATCTAAAAAAACAGAAAACAAAACACTCTGTTCCGTAAAGTTGGTTAAAAATAATGTGTGTCAATATTAGCATTTGGTACTTGTTTCAAGAACTGATTTTCTAAAATATTTCTAATCACATAAAAATAAAATGCCAGTTTTAAACTTTTTCTCCTAGGTAATAATAGCACATTTGTTCATGTCAAATTGCCGGAATCTTTTGTTACACATGCTAGAGGGAATCATACTGAAAAAGGCTTCATTTAAAATGTTTGTAAAGAACATTTGGAACAAATTATTGGAAAAAAAAAAGAAAATCCAGATTTGCACCTAGTATTGAAATAGAGTAAAAAGAGCCTACTTGTGCCTAACTGAAAAATTATTCTATAAGCATTGAACTCATAGAAATTAAAGTTTGATAAAGGTTAGTATTGTTGTCAAATTCAGAAACATCTGTAAATTGTAATTCAATTCTAGAATCTAAATAATCTGAACAACCTGGCAGTGAATTTGAGTTGATCAACCTCCTGAAGGAATTGTGTCTATTTGGCATGCTTCTTTATGATGCCAAGTGGCATTAAGAATGTATTCCAGAGACTGGTGGAATATAATACCCCAGTTATAGCTGAGCTATAATTTCTAGCCCAAAGGTGTTTTTTCAAGAGGCGACTGGACTTTCTGGTTTTTCTTTGAAGACGTTTCGCTTCTCATCCAAGAACTTTTTCAGCTCTGACTGGATGATGGAGAATGGAAGGATTTATACTCCTTGCAGACATTTGCATTCTTTTAGCGAGTTGTTAAGGTCACCTGGAGGTTTATCTGTGTCATCAGGGTCACCTGAGCGGGGCCATCCAATCAAAGCTGAAGCAGCTTCTTGGATGAGAAGCGAAACATCTTTGCGTCAGCTTTGGAAGCCATACTAGGCTGAAGGCTTCCGCACTGCCACTTTCTCCTGTGTGGGAAAGTAGGAGGGTGGGGATTTAGTAGAAGGGGCCATTAGACATAATAACATTCTTCCTGCCGGCCAAGGTCAGGCCAGGACTGCAACTGGAGAAGGAGTGGTCGGAGTGATGTCTCGATATGGGATGGTTGGCGATTGGAGCATGTGATCGGCAGAGGGATCGGGGTGGTGGTTTTGGAGTGTGTTTCTCTGAGGAAAGACCCAGATCTCCCAGATTCGGATTTCCCCGGTTGTGCCAGTTTACCTATACTAGTAAAAGAACTTTGAAAGATGCTTGCTTCAGAGTTTTTACTTGAAGAGGGGGTTTTCTGGAATACTGACATTAACCTGAGATGCCTAAAGGTCCTCCTGGAGGGGAGAGAGGGGGTTAGGAGAGGGAGTACGGAGGACAGTGTGTACTGGTCGTTAACCCCATCTTTTGTATTTTGTCTGTTTTGTTTTCCAGGGTGTCTTTTCTTCTATGGGGGGGGGGGGGCGCCTGTCAGTTTTGGAAGTCATACTAGACCAAAGGTTCCGTGCTGCCACTTTCTCCTGTGTGGAAAGGGTGGGGGTTTAGTAGAAGAGGCCATTAGACATAATAACATTCTTCCTGCCGGTCAAGGTCAGGCCAGGACTGCATCTGGAGAAGGAGTGGTCAGAGTGATGTCTCGAGATGGGACGATTGGAGCATGTGATCAGCAGAGGGGTCGGGGGTGGTGGTTTTGGAGTGTGTTTCTCTGAGGAAGACCCGTATCTCCCAGATCCAGATATTCCCCAGTTTACCTATCTTAGTAAAAGAACTTTGAAAGATGCTTGCTTTGGAATCTTTACTTGAAGAGGGGGTTTTCTGGAACGCTGACACTTTGAAGAAAAACCAGAAAGTCCAGCTGCCTCTTGAAAAAGCACCTTTGGGACAGCCATGACCTGGATGATTGATAATCTCCATAGGTATTTAGTTATAACAATTACTATCATCTCTAGAAAATATAGTCAATGGTGTGGAAGCCTAGCTCATTCTGATATATACAAAATTTCGCTATTCACCGAATGTTAACTTTCACAGTTCTGGATATACCATATGAAAGGGAAACTATCTGGAGTGAAACCATTTCAATTTTTTATAAATTGGACAATGCCAAGTATCAATGTAGATCTTCTCAGGTATAAAAGCAATAGGCATGAAGCAAGAAAGAATTCTAGGTGAATTCAGACCAAGTCATGTATGCATACCAACGCCTGAAGAATTCAGGATAGATCGAATTAAAACTGAAGATTTTCAACTTCTACTAAATAAGGTAAAGGTTCCCCTCGCACATATGTGCTCATCTAGGGGGCGGTGCTCATCTTTGTTTCAAAGCCAAAGAGCCAGCGTTGTCCAAAGACATCTCTGAAGTCACGTGGCCGGCATGACTAAACGCCAAAAGCGCATGGAACTAAGGTGGTCCCTATTTTTCTACTTGCTTTTTTACATGCTTTCGAACTGCTAGGTTGGCACAAGTAACTGGAGCTCATATTGAGATGCATTTCTTGCCTTTTCAGGAGTTGCCTTCAGTTGCTCCTGTGTGGTATTTTCCAGTTCCTGTCTTATGTCTTATGTAGATATATACCTGTAATGACAGCTTATCAGGGCTTTTCGATTCGAACCGCTGAACCTTTTGATCGACAAGCTCAGTGTCTTTGCCACTGAGCCACCTCTCCTACTAAATAGTAGCTGTTTTTTAAAAAAAGTATATTTAGTATTTCCTTGGAATAAATTAACCCATCCCTGTTGAAGTACTAGTCAAGACCAAACAGAGCATATTGTCAGCGAAAGAAGCAAATTGAACTGATAGTACTAACATTTTACAAAGTTTTTGAGAATATACATGCCACTTGAATATGGGGCAACAAAGCATTTTTCACACCATTTTTACTTCTGCAATATTCTACAAGAACAAGCCTTGCTGGATCACTTCAGCTTAGTGGCATTGCCTACCCAATATATACTGATATATATATATATATTCCAAAACTAAATGCATGTTGATCGAAGTAATGCTTTTTATTTCCTTTTTGTTTCTTCAAATGAATTCCGCAGGTCATGTTTATGTATTATAAAAACCAAGGGAATGCAATGTACTGTTCATAAAGGGAGTGGATCCCCCAGCCATTTAAGCCATTTTAAATGGAACAATTGTTTTTTTTTCCCTCTCAAGTTTCCTTAGGGCATTTTACAAGAAAAAGCTCAATGGTTTCTGTTGACTACAGCAGGAAACCGGGGAGATGTCTGCCCAGCAGACTGAAGCCAGATTTTGGCAGCAAAGCTGATTTAACTCTGGGAAATCAGTAATGCAAAGCCCTTCCGCAGCTTTAATTTTTCAGCCTTCCTCCACTTTTCATTGTATCACACTACAGATACAGCCTGATATTATCAGTCCCCATATTTTATTTCATTGTACTTGGAAAGCACGTGGTTGCTAGATGCAGTGCAAAGCTATAGGGACTGAAATTATCTTTTGTGGATAAGGCCAGCATAAAGTTTACAAACTTTTTAAATAATTCAAACTCTGAAGTCAGCTTAAATAATATAAAATACTTTGTACTGGCTCTTTGTGCAGGAGGAATCTAAAACTGGTCAAATGAGGTTATTTAACCATCCCGTCTTTTTTCTTCTTATTATTATGACTGGTTTAGAAAAGTAGATCTATATGTATTAGGAGTGACTACAAAACCAATGTGACTGGGCATTTTGCTTTCAGAACAGTGGCCAGGAAAAAAATTATTTTTTTCCTGGTAGTTTTCCCATTTCATCTCAAACAGGAACAGTGGCTTAGAAGTGATCCTATCATTTTGTAGGGCACCTTTCTGGCAATATGAAACAGAATCATCATAAACCATGCTACTGAAATTCCTTCCCTAAACTGAGGAAATGCAGTTTTTATACAAAGGAATGCTTTACAGACTCCACTTATATCCTGTTCGCAGTTGCTTTGGCATTCTGGAAAAAAACCAAAAGTACTTCTTTTTGAAAACTGCTTTCATTTGGCCTTAGACAGCTAGTCATATACCACCAGTGCAGCTAAATGTTGCTAGCATTATACAGTTCTGCAAAAACACTGATAGTTATTATTTTAGACGTGATGTGAGATTACAGGTAGTCCTCAATTTACAAAGCTCATTTAGTGACCGTTTGAAGTTATAACGGCACTGAAAAAAGGATGACAATTTTTTTTTTGTTTTTTTTTTGTTTACATTTATATCCCGCCCTTCTCCGAAGACTCAGGGCGGCTTACAGTGTGTAAGGCAATAGTCTCATTCTATTTGTATATTTACAAAGTCAACTTATTGCCCCCCCAACAATCTGGGTCCTTTGTTTATTAATTTTTAATTAATTTTTAATTTTTCACACTTACGATCATTGTAGCATCCCCATGGTCACACATGATTTACATTTGGATGCTTGACTCACATTTATGACGGTTGCAGTGTCTCAGCGTCATGTGATCCTCTTTTGCAACCTCTGACAAGCAAAGTCAATGGGGAAATCAGTGTCACTTAACAACCGGGTTACTAATTTAACAACTGCAGTGATTCAGTCAGCAAATGTGACAAGAAAAGTCATAAAATGGGACAAAACTCACTTAACAATTTTCTCACTTAGCAACATAAATTTTGGGCTCAGTTGTGGTCATACATCAATGACTACCTATATGTACAATGAAAGAACAGTTATACATGTTCCTGTTAAAATATCACTATACCCAATGGAATATGTGGCAAATATATCTAGATAATGTCAAGGCACTTGTCTAATAAGAAATAGCCATGCAAATGTGTGAGTCTTGCTTATTTATCCTTAATTTCTACAATATATCAACCTGTCCTTCATCTCTCCAATAACTGCTTGATACATATGTTTTTGGATTATAATGTTATTATTTTGAACATCAAATATCAGGTTTAAGTATTCTTTCCATTTTCTTGACTTTGGTATTCTTAGCAGTTTCCTTCTCCAGATGTCTGATGCATTTCAAATCTGTTTTAGAGAGGGGTGAGAAATTTAGCCAAGAGAATTTTTAGATTACTGGACACAACAGCCATATTTAATTTCCAAACTTTTGCAATGAACTTTACAGTTTAGTAATAATCATAAAATGGAAAAAATATGTCCATAATATATATATATGTTGGAGAAATACACAAATTTTAAATGCATTTTCCTATGGGAAAATTACAAAACAAAAACTGGTAGAGAATGCATATCTTTCAAACTGAAAATGGTAGTATTGGTCTGTTCTACTTTTGTCTCTTTAGTTATGGCAGCTAGTAAATAATAAACAACTAATGGTTCTTATGTTACTAAAATGAGATTTTACTCCAAGTAATCTGGTGGCTTTTCACTTTACTAAATTTTCATATTAGTGTTGTCACCTGAAATTTAAACGGTATGTATCTCTATACATAAATATTTTAATTCAGCACAGGTAGTCCTGGAGTTATGAGCATTTGTTCAGTGACTGTTCAAAGTTATGGCGGCACCCAACAAATCATACTTTAGCCTAGTTCCCAAAGTTACAGATGTTTCAGCACCCCTACAAACATGTGTTACAGATGTGATTCAGTACCCCTACAATCATGTGATCAAAATTTGGATGTTGGATGCAACCCACACACGCTTATGTCCCATCTCTGCCCTTTTGGACCTTTACACTCTGTGGCCCCTGCTGCCCTTTGTTGCTCTGCCCTCAGATCAGTGGTGGGTTGTTACCAGTTCACCCTGGTTTGGGCGAATCGGTAGTGACGGTGGGGAGGCTCATATGCCCATGAGTGAACTGGTAGCGATGAGTTTTGAAATCCACCCCTGCCTCAGATGGTCTTCACCGTCTTTTTTGGTCCTGCTGCTGACCAAGCAAATCCATCCTGGCACTTGGCATTAATTGAACTGATGAGGTTCAGTTAATGAGAGCAGCAGGGAATGCCAGGATAGCCATCATCACTAAGCGATGTGGTCATGTAACGAGGAGCTTTACAATTGCATCACTCAGTGATATAAATTCCGGTCCGACTGCCATTGTAACTGGAGGACTGCTTGTATATAAAGCAGATCTGGAACAGAGAGAGATAGACTTTTAGTATATATCTGTTGGCAAATTTTAAAATAGTAGTATGAAATAAGAAAAGAAAGAGATGGTACCCAGGATTAATTTCTCTCAAGTTGGATGAGGGACCCTTGTTGAATGCTCTTTGAATACAATTTTCAAACCCGAAATATATCAATTCCTTTCTTTTTTACCTTCCAGTTCAAATTTATTTACTGCTTGTCGTTAATTAGTATATCATAGTGTCATTTATTATCATTTTCCTAAGAACAAAGAGCAATATGGGAAATTCAACAGTTCCCACAAATCATGATCTTTGTATTCATGAATATCCATATTAAGAAAAGGAAGGTGTCTTATTTGTTAAATATTGTACTTATTTCTGTGTCTCCTTTTTCTCCCTCTGTTTAACAAAGTAATGTAACAGTGCTGATTGAATTGAAAACTTTTGTCATTATATCATCAACTAATCATGCCTTTGAATAAAAAAGGGGTGGATTTTGAATAAGTAAGCAATGTTGATGGGATTCTAGCATTTTTCTAGTTGTAGTATAACTTCTTGAGGAACAGTGACCCTGTTTAATAAGTTTGTTTATCTGAGTGCAAGTAAATCTCATTAATTTTATTTTGGCTTCTTATGAATGCAGGATATTGGAGAGAAATGGCAAATGCAAAGCATGGCTAATTATACATTGGATTATGTGTTGTACATGGAAGGAATTAGGAGACTACAGCTTTGCCTGAAGTAGCCTTCTGTCCTAATTCACAAAAAGCTCTAAGTACTGTGGATAATTTGTTGAAAAGATAATGTAACAAAACAGTATCAACACAAATTTCATAATTCCCCATGTCTGAATTATGAAATATAAACTACTTCAGGATAAATAATTTTTATCTATTTGAAACCCCTTGTTAAAGCAGGTTATAAATACTAACAAACACTTTTATTCTAAAATGCATTAAAAATGAGCATACCATTGACCTGATTTAATGAATTACTATGATTGTTTGCTTTTTAGGTTTGTTCTGCTTTTATTGCTTTATAAATAATTCAAGGCGGTGAACACACCTAATATTCCTTCCTCCTATTTTCCACATAACAACAGTGCTATGAGGTAGGTTGGGCTGAGAGGGAGTGACTGTCTCAAAGACACCCACCTGGCTTTCTTGCCCAAGGTGGGACTAGAACTCATGATCTCTGGTTTCTAGCCTGGTGCCTTAACCATTAGACTAAACTGAATCTTAATGTGAAATTAAGTAGACAAGACAGACAACGAAATTAAATACTTATAAGCACATCTTTAACTCTCACGTTGACTTTTAAATGCATGTTAACTCTTGACACTTAAAAGTGTTTTTGTGAGAGCAGTTTGTATTAAAAATGCTGCATGTGGTATTGCTCAATAGCTAGCAGGAGTGCCAGAGGGCTTGATCCTCTTTATGTACTGTGTTCCCAAGTGCTAATTTGTTTTTAAAAGATCAGAGAATTTATATTTTTTTGGAGTGGGAGTTACTTACAGCCTGGTCTGGTAACAGAGTGTCATTTTGAGATGTAGAATTGTGATTGTACTATGAATTGATACAGATTCTGAACCAGCATTCCTAAATTACTGTAATATGTTTAGTTCTGGATCATATTCTTCTCTTTAATTAATGTTCAATTAATACGTTCTGATCCAAGATATATTATCCCTCCTTGCTTTAATGATGTATGTTAATTACGTTACGTTATTTCCTGTATTTATCTCCAGACCTTTTCATTATGGAAAGTGGTGTTTTGAAGCATAACATCATCTTTTTTTTCTTGGCGCAACACAATAATTTGCTGCCTTCCTTACCTGTAAACATTATTTTCACCCTCTTGGCAAATGCAGCATATGGTATAATTATCCTCAATTTATTCATGTTTTAGATATAGCCAGAATTCTATCCTGCAAGCTCAGGCGTTATACTTTAAAATACGTACAATCAAAGGTAACTAAATGTAAGAATGACATTTATTTAACTCAGTTGTCTCACATAGTTTATGTTTGCGTGTGTGCATGTGCGCGCATGGTTTCAAACATACAGAACTTATGAATTCTGAACATGAACAAAGCTAATAAGTGTATGTAATAAATTAGAGAATCAAGACAAATAGACGGTAGCTGGGATTGGACAGAATTTATTTTTGGATTATAGTAGATCATGAGCTGATTTGTGACAATTTGGAAGGACTTCTGACTTCTACTTTTTCAGCAAAAACAGCAGCAGAATTGCTCTCATCACCCACACACTAGATTTGTTCTGCTGAAACAAAGAAAGCTTGAGGATTGAATTTATGCAATGGAAGTGTTGTGGGCCCTATATAGTGGCAAGTGCTAACAAGTAGCCGAGGATTGTCTTAAATGTATGACTTTTGCATCGGTTGATCTTGGAGAGCTAGAAATAAACAAAGTCAGTCCTGCTAATTTGGAGTATGGCTCTTATGAAGGAAAGTTTATGTTATAGTAAACCTATTATTACAGGTTTCTGTAACTTAAAGTCCACTGTCACACTCTCGTCAAATGGATGCAGCTCCACATCAAAGGACTATGTTTCCATCGGATAATTGGCACTACGTAATTCTAGTTAAGTAAACTTAGACTCAGTAAAAGGCGCTGTCGACAGTTCTCTTTTCATGGAAAGATTTCCACCTTAACTAGTTTTCCAGAAATGAAATGCTAGAAATTGTTATTGGCATTTTTAGAATCTCTGAAAGAGTCTGACCACAACAGCTAAAGTTTGTAAACCTTTATTTGAGCAATTAATGTAGATACATTTCTGAATGAAATCCTAATAATAATGTTGCTTCAATAACAATCTGTGAATGTGCATAAATTTCCATTTATGACTGTATGACTATAACTTGTTGCTGGCAATCCTTATGATTTATATTGATATATTGACCATCAATTGTGTTGTAAATGTTGTACCTTGATGAACGTATCTTTTTCTTTTATGTACACTGAGAGCATATGCACCAAGACAAATTCCTTGTGTGTCCAATCACACTTGGCCAATAAAAATTCTATTCTATTCTATTCTATTCTATTCTATTCTATTCTATTCTATTCTATTCTATTCTATTCTATTCTATGTGCATAAAAGACTATTATTATAAAGGAAAATAAATGTATAAAGCAGTGGTGGGATTCAGCCAGTTCGCACCACTTCGGGAGAACCGGTTGTTAACTTTCTGAGCAGTTTGGCAAACTGGTTGTTGGAAGAAATCATTAGGGCAGAGAACCGGTTGTTAAATTACTTGAATCCCACCACTAGTATAAAGATATATTAAGCGGTTATTGTCTTCTTCTTTTTTTTAACTTTTAAAATAGCCCAGCTACTTACCCAGTTCTTAATGAAGTACAAGTATTAATTTTCACAAGTAAGGCAAAGGTTCTTAAAGTTTATAAAAACACTTCCCTAAAGTGATGAGTGATAAATTTGTAAGAACTGGGCAAAAATAAATATATCACATACTAAAAGATGTTATTTTCAGCATACTTTCTCTTATTACTCCATAAGACTTTTTCCATTTTGGGTTGGAATTTTAAAATAATGTATGAAAGTATTGAACTACTTTAAAACATATGCCTCTTCAGATAGACTAAAGATTGTATATTACGATAGAAGTCACAGACCAATGAGAACCACCCCCCGTTTACTGTCCTGCTGTGAATACAGTGAAGAAAACAGTACAATAAAACATCCATGATAAAATAAATCAATAGTTTAAATCCAAAGTTTTCAGTTAAATAAACAAACCAATAAACTGATGGCATAACTGTAAACACTCTTCAAAATAATTCAATTTGTATAATTTGCAGAAAATCAACAGCATAGGAATTATGATTCTTCTTTGTATCAGGATTAATTGGCGGCACTGTCTAAAAAACCAACTGCTTCAACTTTTTCAATTTTCTGTTTGAAATGGAATAAACCAATGAGTGAATTATAAGACACTTTTTTTTGTCATAAGCTTTTGTGGCTCTAACCCACAAAAGTGTACTGTATGCCATAATTTATTGTGTGTGTGTGTGTGTGTGTGTGTGTGTGTGTGTGTTTAAGATTCTGGTACACTGCTATTCCATATTTTTATCTGATGTTTTTGACAATCCACTTGAGAAAAATACAACTCAGGGAGAAAGACAAATATGATACAATAAAATGAAGGCTGTTCACACTTATTGGACAGTTGCCTCTAATGCAGTTCATCTCAAAATAATAGTTGTGGCCCAATGTGCCCATTGTGTCCTAAGGCCAAAGGCAGGTTTAGAAAATAATTCAAACTTCCCAGTGTTCTGATCCTTTGACTTAACAATAAATGGAGGAGTACATCAGAAGCACTTGAAGCCCCAGTTTCAATTCTAATTCTAAACCTCATCAATTTCTTGTCTCTGGCATACTGCACAGATCAACACTAAGTTAGTTGTTTGAGAAAAAAGTTTTTTTGACATTTATATAAAACACTACAGTGAGGAACAGAGGGACGAGAAAGTATAGGTTTGGTAACATAGACTCTAGGTAATAATATATAACCACAATAAGTTTGGATAAGACCTGATGCTTCACTGCTGCTATTGCTAATTGTAGGCCTGAATGTGATCCTTACTAGGATATAGTGTTGGATCCACTTTTGGCTTTTCATCACTATTGCTCTAGATCAGGGGTGTCAAACTCGATTTCACCAATGGGCTGCATCAGGGTTGTGTTTGATCTTGGGGGACTGGGGGGGAGGGCTGGCCAGGATGGGTGTGGCCCAGAGGTGAGTTTCAGCAGGTTCTGACCAGTTCTGGAGAACTGGTAGTGGAAATTTTGGGTAGTTCGGAGAACCGGTAGTAAAAATTCTGACTGACCCCGCCCCCCATCTATTCTCTGCCTCCCAAGTCCCAGCTGATCGGGAGGAAATGGGGATTTTGCAGTAACCTTCCCCTGGATTGGGGTGGGAATGGAAATTTTACAATATCCTTCCCCTGCCATGCCCACCAAGCCACACCCACAGAACCAGCAGTAAAAAAATTAAAACCCACCACTGGTGTGACCAGCTCAGGGTCACTCATTGAGGGTCCATTTTCAGCCGTGACGGCCTCCTGAAGCCCTCTGCCAGTGAAAAGGGAGCTTGCGGGGGGCCACATGCGGCCTCCCCAAGCTCCCTTTTCACTGGCAGACGGTTGCAGAGGCTGTTGTGATCCAAAACACATGGCCCTCCCGAGCTCCCTTTTCACAGGCACTGCAGGCCGGTCCTTCGCTGTTTCCAGGGCAGACCCATGGGCCAGATCTGAGCACCCTGTGGGCTGGAACTGGCCCCTGGGCCTTGAGTTTGATACCCCTGCTCTAGGCTGTCTTTCAGTTACATCTTTAATTTTCTGCAGCTCCTTGATAAAACCAGGTGTTGCTTGGGAATGGTAATTGGGCAGAGGCATCACAGGAACAATCTCATTCATTATTTTAGTTATCTTTGCTTTTCACAGATTATCCAGGTGCAAGATGGAATTGCCTGTCAGGCTGAGCTACAAACACCTGGGAGCATTTAATAATGACTGAGACAGAGACAGAGTCTACCAATCTTTCATGGTCCAGGGTGACTGCGATCTGCTATATGATTTTGCAACTGAGATGTGCTAATGTCCTTCATTTTCATATAGGTTTTATGCACTCCAAAGTGAAAGACTATATCAAGGATGTGCTCACACATAAATGTCAAGGCTATAATACCTGTGACAGTCCTATGGTTGCCACAGAAGCTATAAACTCATGAGCTAGACTGCAGCCATTCCCCAAGGCATGGAAGTCACCCAAACCCCAGAGATTTTGAGAAATCCAACACCAGTCCCAGGATAAAGTTCAGGAGCATATAGAGAAAGCTAGCTGATTCATAAATCACCAAAGGCCTAATCACTTCTGGGGCAGAGGTCACCACAAGGTATTCATGAAGAATTACAAAAACCCTTCTTCCCTAGCCTTGGCATCATGGCAACTATAATAATTGAAGTCCAGGTGGCTAGATTTGCAACAAGGCTACAATCACTTCCAACCAAGTATTGATAAGAGATGCTAAGTCTACAAATACCAGGTAATAAATGTAACTACCACTTGAATCATTAAAAATTGCCTTTACTAAATGGGGATAGATAGCTATTAGTTCCTTTTCAACTAGGGCTTTCAGCTAGCAACAAGCTAATAAAAACAACCACACTTAAACCTAATCCACCCCAATTACCATATGTGTGATAAACAAATTCCATTTGACAGTTAATAGACAGATCCTTCTTTAAAATTGCTGTTTGTTGTTATTATTATGAATTTTAGACTATGCAATGATATGTCATAGTTGTTAGCTTCTATCTTTATAATATTGGATCCCAATTTGCTTCATTTAAGTTATTCATGTGTGATTTTAGAATAGAATAGAATTTTTTATTGGCCAAGTGCGATTGGACACACAAGGAATTTGTCTTGATGCATATGCTCTCAGTGTACATAAAAGAAAAGATACGTTCGTCAAGGTACAACATTTACAACACAAATGATGGTCAATATATCAATATAAATCATAAGAATTGCCAGCAACAAAGTTACAGTCATACAGTCACAAGTGGAAAGAGATTGGTGATGGGAACGATGAGAAGATTAATAGTGCAGATTTAGTAAATAGTTTAACAGTGTTGAGGGAATTATTTGTTTAGCAGAGTGATGGCCTTTGGGAAAAAACTGTTCTTGTGTCTAGTTGTTCTGGTGTGCAGTGCTCTATAGCGTCGTTTTGAGGGTAGGAGTTGAAACAGTTTATGTCCAGGATGCGAGGGATCTGCAAATATTTTCACGGCCCTCTTCTTGATTCGTGCAGTATACAGGTCCTCAATGGAAGGCAGGTTGGTAGCAATGACTTTTTTTGCAGTTCTAATTATCCTCTGAAGTCTGTGTCTTTCTTGTTGGGTTGGAGAACCGAACCACACCGTTATAGAGGTGCAAATGACAGACTCAATAATTCCTCTGTAGAACTGAATCAGCAGCTCCTTGGGCAGTTTGAGCTTACTGAGTTGGTGCAGAAAGAACATTCTTTTTTGTCCTTTTTTGATGATGTTTTTGATGTTAGCTGTCCATTTGAGATCTTGTGATATGATAGAACCTAGAAATTTAAAGGTTTCTACTGTTGATACTGTGTTGTCTAGTATTGTGAGAGGTGGAAGTATGGAAGGGTTTCTCCTAAAGTCTACCACCATTTCTACGGTTTTGAGTGTGTTCAGTTCCAGATTGTTTTGGTTGCACCACAAGGCTAGTCGTTCAACCTCTCGTCTATATGTGGATTCGTCATTGTCTCGAATGAGACCAATCACTGTTGTGTCATCTGCGAACTTCAGTAGCTTAACAGATGGATTATTGGAGATGCAGTCATTGGTATACAGAGAGAAGAGAAGTGGGGAGAGCACACAGCTTTGGTGGGCCCCTGTGCTAATTGTACAGGTATTTGATGTGATCTTGCTTAGCTTCACCTGCTGTTTCTTGTTTGTTAGGAAGCTTGTGATCCACTTACAAGTCTGTTCCGGTACCTGTAGCTGGTTTAGCTTAGTTAGAAGAGTGTCTGGAATGATGGTATTGAATGCTGAACTAAAGTCTACAAAGAGGACTCTTGCATAGGTCTTTGGAGACTCAAGATGTTGTAGGATGTAGTGCAGAGCCATATTAACAGCATCATCTGTTGATCTATTTGCTCGGTATGCAAATTGCAAGGGGTCTAACAGCGGATCTGTGATGGTTTTCAAGTAGGAAAGCACTAGCCTTTCAAAGGTTTTCATGACTACAGATGTTAAAGCAACTGGTCTGTAGTCATTCAGTTCCTTGATGGTGAGCTTCTTCGGCACTGGGATGATGGTAGAGCGTTTGAAGCAAGAAGGAACATAGCACATCTCTAGTGATTTATTGAAAATATGGGTGAAAATGGGTGCCAATTGGTCAGCACAGACTTTTAAGCAAGAAGGAGTTATCTTGTCTGGGCCTGGAGCTTTTCCTGGCTTTTGTCTGTGAAATAGGTCCTGCACTTCCTTTTCTGTGATCACTAGGGGTTGTGAACCCAATGAAATGGGGTCAGTTGTAGGAGGCTTGGCTGTTGTTGGTGTGTCTGAGATGGAGATTGTGGAGATAGGTGGCTGTAGTTTCCTTTCAAACCTTCAGTAAAACTCATTCAGGTCATCGGCCAGTTGTTGATTACCTTCAGCCTGGGAAGGAGGTTTGCCATAGCCGGTGATATTTTTAAGAGTTTTCCACATGTTTGCTGGTTCATTTGCTGAAAACTGATTCTTTAGCTTCTCAGAGTAGCTTCTTTTTGCTGCTCTGATCTCCCTTGTTAGTGCATTTCTGGCCTGATTGTACAGCATTTTATCATCTTATCTGTAGGCTTCCTCTTTGGAATGTCGTAGCTGCTTAAGTTTAGGTGTGAACCAAGGTTTGTTGTTACTGTATATTCGCAAGTTCCTTGTAGTTCTATTGATTTCAAAGCAAGAATTCAATTGTCCTCACAACTCCACCCTATGCCTACTTTTAAATAATCCTCTCTAAACCCTGCCATTAGCTTTACATACTTGCCCTACCATCGAATTAAATAACTTAAATAACTATTGACTATAATAAAAATAAACCACTAAACTAATTACCACCCTGTTAATGGTTTGCTTCTTTTTCCTCTCAGAGTTAAAATATGCCACTTTGGTAGTTTTCTGAGCTACAGCTTAACATTTTTCCATTTGGAAATTAGGATTCTTACCTTGGATAAGAAAAATAAACAAGAATTCTAATTATGCCTTTTTCTGTAAGATATATAGTGAACTAATAAAAATATACTCCAAGAGCTTCTTGTGGCAGTGCCTTTAAAACAGGGGTCTCCAACCATGGCAACTTTAAGCCAGGCGGACTTCAACGGGAACTCTGGGAGTTGAAGTCCGCCTGGCTTAAAGTTGCCAAGGTTGGAGATCCCTGCTTTAAAACATATTATGATGAATCTTAATTGTCTCTGAGAGATTCCCTTTTTGTTACAAGTTTTTCCTAAAGGCCAGACAATGTATAGTCATATTTCTGATGGTAAATTTAAATTAGTGCTTTGAGCAAACATTTAAATGTGTGTGGTCTTAATAAGATGCATCTTACATGTACAATGTTATTTTAATGTGGGGAAAGAAGAGCTAAATTATGAGCCTTAATTTGCATGTCATTATTATGTCAATGAAATTATTGATATAATGTGAATGTCGGCATCATAAACAGTCAAGCATGACCATTGCCCCCCATCTGTAGGTTAAATGGGGGTCCAGTGGTTTGGTTTGTCCCTAAAGCCCATCACCTGAGATCATAACATATAATATTGCTTCTTGAGTGAATCAAACTTGAATGTATACCTCAAACTCTGAGGGGCAGTGATTTGGCCATGAGGGCTTCAAATGACCGATAGATTTGTAGCTTTGAAAAACTTGTGCAACTCTGTGATATTGATATGGCAGGAATGAAAGAGAAGCATTAGGAATGAGATTGATTATGAGGCCCAAAACCGAGAATGATACGTAGCAATTCTTTCCAAGCTGATTTCTCCATTGTCTCACACCTATAGACAGAATCTTGCTGGAATAAAGACTCAACTGTCTGCAGTATACAATATACCCTGTGAACTACTAGGGAGAGGTTGTCTTCACTTTTTTTCTCTCACACATACTATCTGGGCCGAGTTACCTCTCACTCCTCTGATATGCACACCCACCCTCCTGGCACCCACTTCTTGATTACATTCTACCACCTCATCCATGGACTGGTAGCTAGCAGGCAGAATGGAACCTATGTGGGCTGCCTGGGTTAGAAGAAGTAACTGCAGTGAGGATAAGAATATTCAATGAAGGAAGATCTTACATAAGCACACTAGACAGGATCAGCAGATGCTTTTGATTATTAGAAACATTTAAATCAGGCTTCTTCATTATCTGCGCAACAAAGAAACCTAAATACATTCCTTATTGATGGCAAGTGGGTAACAATATGGTTTATAAATTAATCTGGATTACAAATCCTAGTTTGCATAGGATAAGTTAAAACCTCAGTTACAATCCTTGTTTATTGTTATTCATTATGTTTTTGGCATACTCACCAAAATATGTCAGAATGGACAGACACTATGTGTGCTGTTAGCAAGCGATACTGCAATGGCTTGGCTATGACTAAGGGCTGGTAACCACCCTTTGTATCTTATCAAATTATTATGCAAAAGCTTTAATTAACTAAAATCTTGATGGGTGGCCAGGGCCAAAAAATCTATGGGAATGATCACAGTCTAAAGAAGATAGAATAGAATAGAATAGAATAGAATTTTATTGGCCAAGTGTGATTGGACACACAAGGAATTTGTCTTGGTGCATATGCTCTCAGTGTACATAAAAGAAAAGATACGTTCATCAAGGTACAACATTTACAACACAATTGATGATCAATATATCAATATAAATCATAAGGATTGCCAGCAACAAGTTATAGTCATACAGTCATAAGTGGAAAGAGATTGGTGATGGGAACTATGAAACGATTAATAGTAGTGCAGATTCAGTAAATAGTCTGACAGTGTTGAGGGAATTATTTGTTTAGCAGAGTGATGGCCTTCGGGAAAAAACTGTTCTTGTGTCTAGTTGTTCTGGTGTGCAGTGCTCTATAGCGTCGTTTTGAGGGTAGGAGTTGAAACAGTTTATGTCCAGGATGCGAGGGATCTGCAAATATTTTCATGGCTCTCTTCTTGATTCGTGCAGTATACAGGTCCTCAATGGAAGGCAAGTTGGTAGCAATTATTTTTTCTGCAGTTCTAATTATCCTCGGAAGTCTGTGTCTTTCTTGTTGGGTTGCAGAACCGAACCAGACAGTTATAGAGGTGCAAATGACAGACTCAATAATTCCTCTGTAGAACTGAATCAGCAGCTCCTTGGGCAGTTTGAGCTTACTGAGTTGGCGCAGAAAGAACATTCTTTGTTGTCCTTTTTTAATGATGTTTTTGATGTTAGCTGTCCATTTGAGATCTTGCGATATGATAGAACCCAGAAATTTGAAGGTTTCTACTGTTGATACTGTGTTGTCAAGTATTGTGAGAGGTGGAAGTATGGAAGGGTTTTTCCTAAAATCTACCACCATTTCTACGGTTTTGAGTGTGTTCAGTTCCAGATTGTTTTGGTTGCACCACCAGGCTAGTCGTTCGACCTCTCGTCTATATGCGGATTCGTCATTGTCTCGAATGAGACCAATCACTGTTGTGTCATCTGCGAACTTCAGTAGCTTAACAAATGGATCATTGGAGATGCAGTCATTGGTATACAGAGAGAAGAGAAGTGGGGAGAGCACACAGCCTTGGGGGGCCCCTGTGCTAATTGTACAGGTATTTGATGTGATCTTGCTTAGCTTCACCTGCTGCTTCCTGTTTGTTAGGAAGCTTGTGATCCACTTACAAGTCTGTTCCGGTACCTGTAGCTGGTTTAGCTTAGTTAGAAGAATGTCTGGAATGATGGTATTGAATGCTGAACTAAAGTCTACAAAAAGGACCCTTGCATAGGTCTTTGGAGACTCAAGATGTTGTAGGATGTAGTGCAGAGCCATATTAACAGCATCATCTGTTGATCTATTTGCTCGGTATGCAAATTGCAAGGGTCTAAAAGCGGATTCGTGATGGTTTTCAGGTAGGAAAGCACTAGCCTTTCAAAGGTTTTCATGACTACAGATGTTAGAGCAACTGGTCTGTAGTCATTCAGTTCCTTGATGGTGGGCTTCTTCGGCACTGGGATGATGGTAGGCGTTTGAAGCAAGAAGGTACAGAGCACATCTCTAGTGATTCATTGAAAATATGGGTGAAGATGGGGCGAATTGGTCAGCACAGACTTTTAAGCAAGGAGTTATCTTGTCTGGGCCTGGAGCTTTTCTGGCTTTTGTCTGTGAAATAGGTCCTGCACTTCCTTTTCTGTGATCACTAGGGGTTGTGAACCCAATGAAATGGGGTCAGTTGTAGGAGGCTTGGCTGTTGTTGCTGTGTCTGAGATGGGGGTTGTGGAGATAGGTGGCTGTAGTTTCCTTTCAAACCTGCAGTAAAACTCATTCAGGTCATCTGCCAGTTGTTGATTACCTTCAGCCTGGGAAGGAGGTTTGCCATAGCCGGTGATATTTTTAAGAGTTTTCCACATGTTTGCTGGTTCATTTGCTGAAAATTGATTCTTTAGCTTTTCAGAGTAGCTTCTTTTTGCTGCTCTTATCTCCCTTGTTAGTGCATTTCTGGCCTGATTGTACAGCATTTTATCACCTTTTCTGTAGGCTTCCTCTTTGGAATGTCGTAGCTGCTTAAGTTTAGGTGTAAACCAAGGTTTGTTATTACTGTGTATTCGCAAGTTCCTTGTAGGTACACATAGGTCTTCACAGAAGCTGACATATGATGTTACAGTATCTGTGAGTTCATCCAGGTCTGCAGAGGTCCAAGATTGGACCATAAGAGGAATAACTATTAAAGAAGGAAAGGAAATGACACATGTTGTGTGTTTGTAAAACTAAGGTTATTTTTCCCACTAGTGTCTCTATAGCATGGATGTATTGATTTTGCACTATATAAGTAAAATAGATGAATAAATATCACTAAAGCCATCAATTATATAATGCCTGTCCTCATTATTGTTGTTTTGGCACAACTGTGGCTAGAAGACTTTAAAAGTCACCATAAGCCACTAGTAGGAAAATTACTTAAGAGAAAGGGGAAGAATATTATTATTTGAATGAAGGTAGTTGATCTTATGGGATGGAGTTCATGAATACATCTAGGGAAATAAAGGCAAAAATTTAATTATGTTATGGAATGCCACAAACATTATGAAGTTACACAAATGGGAAGTTGAATAAAAAACTGGAGAAGGGGAAAATGCATATAAGAGGAATAATTGGTACAGAAAAAGAAGATGAGATGTTATATTATTAAGGAATATGGATAAAAAGATAATTGAAATAATTAAAATTAAAAGAAACAGAGAATATGCAGAGCAATTTTGATAAAAATAGAGAAATTATTCTGGAGGGTCTGAAAAAGGCTAAACAAGGAGCCTCTATCTATATGAAAGATATGAAAAATGATAAAATGATGTGAAATTAATTTCATATCAATTGGAAAAGTGAAATAATTTAATTTTAAAAAGTAGAACCAAAATTACTGGTATAACAGTTATTATGAAGTCTACCATCTGTGATTAAATGTTCACAGAAGCGAGAGCCACATGGATTGTAGAAAGGCATTTTTAATAATAGTCAGGGATAAAAATATATTCTTAAAAACTGTAAGAATAAATCCCCAGATGGACTTAAAACAAGCCAATTAAGGCAGTCTCTTTGCAATGTTCCTTTCCCACAGCCACTTCCACTTGTGCTTCCTCTTGTCAATCCAACCAAACGCCTATTTATTTATTTATTTATTTTGTCACAACAGTATATATAAGCATAAGCATGAAAGTAACTATATAATATATAAGCATATATATAAGCATAAGTATGTAATAACTATATTAATTGGATATAATGAAAGGAAACAATAGGACAGGAACGGTAGGCATGTTTGTACTCTTATGCACGCCCCTTACAGACCTCTTAGGAATGGGGTGAAGTCAATAGTAGACAGTTTTTGGGTAAAGCTCTTCCACCCTGTCTTCCACACTCATAATAGAGATCAATCATTTGATAATTGCCTTTATTTTATTTTTGGTTATCCCAGAAAGAAAGCAAAACCAGGAATTTTATTTAGCACTTAGGAATGCTTAGTGAGATCTATAAGAACAATTCTACAGACCTCCCAGGAGAAAATCACATCTCTTGCCATTGGTGCCCTCATGATATGGGAAAAGCAGGTATTTACAGATACCTGCCTAGTTTTCCTTATTGTCTGCCTCTTGTCCTAATCTCCAGGTACCTGATGAAATAAGAAGTAAAAATAGAAAACAAATTAAAGCAAAATACTAGTTTGTGCTTGTTTGGCAATGAATTTGAGTCATCTGGCTTCAAGGATGGAAATAATGACTGAGAATAATTTAACAAAGCGCTCTGAGAACTTATCAGCCAAACATAAGAAAGTAGGAAGTGCCATAATTGGTTGGGCTCTTGGCAAGAAAATGCCTTTCTTTTCCACAGTAATTCCTAACCACGAAAATCATTCCAGACTCCCATGAGCACTAACTATGCACAAATATCAAACCTCATCCATGGAAGTCAGAGGTGACTTGGCCATGTGGGCTTGAATCATAAATCTTTCCTAATGCCTATGAGATAATGTCAGGAGCCCCTAGCAGATCATTACAACAGGCTTTTCAATTCCTTCAAGAACTTTTGCCTGAAGAGTCAATTGTCCTCTTCATCAATTCTTCATATCATTCATGCTGTATATTTTATTCCATAAAGCCAAGGTCCAGTCATCTATAAGTCTAATTCCAATCTGCTGTTGCTGGTGGGATTGGAGACTTATTGTGCAGAGCTCTGCATCCACTGAATTCAGGTCTTTATTAGTAACAGATGAACAGACATTAGTGCTGCCAAGTGAACTCCTGGTTGTTTAGGAAAGCTAGTACTGACATAGATAAGTATCAATGTTGCTAAGGCTGCATTGAGAGCATGGAGACCATCTCATGTATGCAACCAAGATAGTTTATATAAATAGATATAGTTAAAATACCAGATGGGTGAAGCAACTGATGGAAAAAAGTTTGCCAACTTTTAAATTCCAGCTGAGACAAAAAAAACAACAACAAAAAACCTAGTTAAAAAATAGTACATCTATGGAGCCACTGTGTAGAGAACTTCTGAAACACTCCAGGCCATATGGAAAGCCCATCAGTGAATTTGGCTACAATTAATTTGCATAGTACATTGGGCTGTAATATGTCACAGTTGGTACATAATTTCCACGAACATTATGGATGCCAAGAAATATTTATGGCATGTTGCACTTGGTCCATGATGTGCACATTCTGAAATTATTTACTAGCAAACCTCCATCACACTCCAATTCTAGATTTCTGAGCATGATTTGTGAGTGTGCATTGTTGCCAAGTTAACATTAAATAACACAGCAGAAACACAATCACTTTTTAGCAGATTTAAAAAAAAAAAGATCATAAGATTTCAGTGACTGTACTACAAGTGCGAATAAATCTAGATCCAATCCATCATAGTCATTTATTTAGTTTATTGCTGGTAATTTTAAAATATATAAACTTAAGACAAACTTTTCTAGATCATATCCAAACTCATATTTAACTGAGGCTAAATTGTATGATGAATTGCTAAGGGAACTAGGTATGTTTAGCCTAACAAAGAGAAGGCTTAGGAGAGGCATGATGGAAATCTTCCAATAACTGAAGAGCTATCACAGGGAAGGAGGGCATTGATTTATTTTCCATAGCACCTAAGGGTAGGGCAAAAAGCTATAAGTGGAATATATGGAGATCCTACCTGAAAATAAGGAGGAATTTTCTGACAGTGAGAACGATTAATCAGTGGAACAACTTGCCCTCCAGAGTTGTGGGTATTCCATTGCTAGAGATTTTCAAGAAAAGATTGGATAACCATTTATCTGGATGCTATAAGGCAGGGGTCTCCAACCTTGGCAACTTTAAGACTTGTGGACTTCAGCTCTCAGATATCCTCAGCCAGCTTTGCTGAGGAACTCTGGGAATTGAAGTCCACAAGTCTTAAAGTTGCCAAGGTGGAGACTCCTGGTATATCCTGCCTTGGGCAGAGGGTTGAACTGGAAGCCCTCCAAGGTTCCTTCAAGCCCTACGAATCTGTGATAACCCACGTGATTCATTTTATTATTTATTTAACAAATAAATAATAACGGTTGTTTCCCACCTTTATTATTTTTACAAATAACTCAAGGCAGTGAACATATCCAACACACCTTCCTCTTCAGCTTGACTAGGTGGCTCAGTAGCTAAGACACCGAGCTTGTCGATCAGAAAGGTCGGCAGTTCGGCGGTTCGAATCCCTAGGTCTCCTGGGTGAGCAGCAGTTGGACTACTATAGATGGCATCCAAGGTTCCTTCCAACTCTGTTACTGTTAAAGCTCTTATTTTCCCCACAACAACAGCCCTGTGAGGTGAGTAACTGAGAGTAACAGTAAGACAGAGAGAAAGAGTAACTACTTTCTCTCTCACTGAGAGAGTAAGATTACCCAGCTGGCTTCATTGGGCGGACTTGAACTCACAGTCTCCTGCTTTCTAGCCTGGTGCCTTAATCAGTAGACCAGTTTGTGTTGTCAAACTGTGTTGTGTAGACCAAAATCTATGTTGATGTTGATGGAGTCATTCATCAGTATCAATCTCATCTATGGCATGGTTATTCAAAAGGATGCTATTGGATGTATTAGAACCACAAAGAAGCATTATTCATATGATGAAGATTCTCAGCCATCCAGGATTCATATGATGTTTATGTGAAGAGACCCTCCAGCAAGACAATATTGAAAACTGTAGTTTGTGGGAGATTTGTTGAATGTAACGTGTTGCACTTGAATATCTGAAAGGGATAATAAAACACAACCTCAGTGGCTCAATGACTAATACACTGAGCTGGTTGACCAGAAAAGTCAGCAATTCAGCGGTTCAAATCCTTAGTACAGGCCTCCTGTGTGAGCAGGGCATTGGATTAGATGACCTCCAAGGTCCCTTCCAAATCTATTACTCTTAAATCAGATGAATTTGGAAGAGGGCATGAGAAAAATACACGTCTATCTCCCATGCAACAGAAGTCCTAGTTTAAGAAATTACTGGGACAAATTTAGGGGGTCTAAGAAGTAGCTGAGCTAAATCATGCAACAATAGTCATGCCAACCAGAGGTTATAAAATGGCCCTGGTGTTCAGTAATTACAAGCTGCATACCTAAAGAACCCAGAATGTATATAAAATAAATGGATACATTCCAAACATAGTCACATTTTAATTCTTTTGAAAGCATTTGAGAGAAAAGGAAAGATTCCCCACGGCAAATAATCATGCTATAAGCAATGGGGAGAGGCAAAGTATGGTATGCTTACTGCTGCTTATGTATTCAGTTTTACAAATGAGCAAGCTGTTATTAAAAGATTTTGTGCCAAATGCAGGAATATTTTTTACAAATTATGAGCACACTTTGCTGAATGCAGTGGATCTATTCATCCAGGGCTGAGAACAAAGGAAAGGTATACAATATGCCAAGTTGGTATACAATGTACCAACTTTATATTGGTATCACTTTATAAGGTGTTGTAAGACCACACTTGGAGTACTTTTGCCACAATGTAAAAAAGTTGTTGAAACTCTAGAAAGAGTGCAGAGAAGAGCGACAAAAATGATTAGGGGACTGGAGGCTAAAACATATAAAAAGTGGTTGCTGGAACTGGGTATGTCTAGTTTGATGAAAAGAAGGACTAGGAGTGACATGATAGCCGTGTCCCAATATCTAAAGGTTGCCACATAGAAAAAGGGGGTCAACCTATTCTCCAAAACATTTGAAGGCAGGACAAGAAGCAGTGAATGGAAACTAATCAAGGAAAGAAGCAACCTAGAACTAAGGAGAAATTTCCTGGCAGTTAGAACAATTGTAACAACCTGACTCCAGAAGTTGTGGATGCTGTAACAATGGAAGTTTAAAAGAAGAGATTGGACAACCATTTGTCGGAAATGGTGTAGGGTTTCCTGCTTGAGCAGGGGGTTGGACTAGAAGACCTCCAAGGTTCCTTCCAATTCTGTTACTCTGCAGCTGCCATAAGGCCAGCAAGTTAATGCAGTTCAGAGAACATTGCACACCTGCTCAAAATGAGAGACTAGATGAAAAAGAGACGAAGCAAATGCTAAAATTAAGGATCTTCCTCGATCTCCAGCTTTTCTCCATCGATAAGAAACTGCAAGTGTCCTGTGGACACTCTGGTTTGAAAGCAGACGTGCTGATCACAACACTCTCCCTGCCACTCCTCACCTTGGCATTTTACCTAAACAATGAATTTTGTTTTTCCTTTTTTGGCTGCCTTTATTCCTCATAGCATAGTTCACACACCCATCTATCCCGTGCTGGCAAAATAATAATAATAAAAAATATGTTCCCAATCAGTTCACTTAACAATCTGGGTTTTGCCCAAATGGGATGCATAAATATTATGTTACCTCCAAGATCAGTTACAATATGCCTTTATGAGATGCAAGGGAGCACCAGCAGAATGTTTTTGCCATCATACTGCGCTTATGGGCTTCAAACATCTGGGTAGATCTGTGGGAAACAGTATACTAATGTAGAAATGAATTCTCACTTCCTGAGGTCCAGCAGAGTTCTGCTCATGCAGCCTTTTCCAGCCTGGATGACTTCTACAGTTCTGTGAATTGTGATTGTCAGAATTAACAGGCAATTGAAATGCTACCTGTAGATCTCTGAGAATTGAAGTCCAGATAACTAGAAGAGAAACTGGATGAAAATATGCTTCATTACATATTTTACATATGTAATTACATCCTATAACACTGGAAAGGGGATAACAAAGAAGTGAGAGGGTTGACTAACTGAATAAAAGAACAGTAGAGAGAACCAGATTAGTTCCTACATAACCTGTCCTACATTTTGCTTGTCAGGGTGTTAAACTATTGGTAAAGAATGGGAAAATCAAGGGAAATTTAAAGAGTGAGGAGGATGGAAAGTTAGAGAAACTTGGTTCTCTGAGTAAAAATGATTAAATGGTAATTTAAGGCCATTTAACCAATTGATTACTTACCTACCACTAGGTGGCAGGACAAAACTAGTCAATCCATGGCCGGTTTGATCATAAACACTACCAAATGACAAATAAAAACATCAAATCAAACTGTTGTTAATAGAGGGAATAAAATCTGGAGAAAGCTTTCAGTAAGGGCATTTCTGTGATATGTGTACGATTGCTATCCCCTAGCAGATTTCTGAGTGGGGAGGCGAGGCGGGAGAGAAACAGTAGTGGCAGTTGTGGTAAAAGAAAGCATAACTCCACCCAACCCAGGCATGCAGCCCCTGACAGACTATATCCAAAGGAATGCAGCCATTGATGGGAAAAAAAATCCCTGCTATAAATATAGCATCTCTCTCTCTCTCTCTCTCTCTCCTCTCTGTATATGATTGCAGATTTAAATTTTTCCTTCTGTTCTGGCAGCCCAGTCATGTGTTTGAACTGTGTGAGAACAAACTTTGGGGGATAAATTGTGTGTGTGCGCCTGTGTGCGCAGTATGTCCTGTTTTCTTCTCAATGGCATCCGAATAAAGCAAGCTGCAGAAGGAACTTCATTCTTCCTTGCCCTGAACCACTCTCTCCCTCTCCTTTATTACTCATACACTTATGTGGTTAGCAATGTGAAGAATGTGCCAACGGCTGTGGTAGCCTTCAATATTTACATAAGCTAAGAACAGCTTCCCTTGGCCTCTTTTGGTCATCTCCCTCCTCCATAACCAAATTCTGGACATTGTTCCCATATGAAATAGTCCTGCGGAGTCTGACACTACTGCTGACGCTGATATATCATCCCTTTGCTCCCCAGAAGATGGTGAATAATTGCTGCTATGCATCGGCTGAAGCAGTTTTATTTTAATAGGAAACATGCTTCTAATTAACTTAGGAGACTCAGTTATAAATGTTATTTGCCCGGTCAGCTACAGTAATGCAAATGTTTCAAGTGAAGGGCGCCATCAAGTGGTTTTTAAATGAACTGCAACCAAGATTCCAAATAAATCGAGCCTCTATCTACTCCTGTATATAGAATAGAATAGAATAGAATAGAATTTTTTATTGGCCAAGTGTGATTGGACACTCAAGGAATTTGTCTTGGTGCATAAGCTCTCAGTGTACATAAAAGCAAAGATACGTTCATCAAGAATTGTAAGATACAACACTTAATGATAATCATAGGGTACAAATAAGCAATCAAGAAACAATATCAATATAAATTGTAAGGATACAAGCAACAAAGATACAGTGATACGTGGAAGGAGATGGGTGATGGGAACGATGAGAAGATTAATAAGCAGATTTAGTAAATAGTTTGACAGTGTTGAGGGAATTATTTGTTTAGCAGATACATCCTTTTCTCAGGGATTTAAAGATTGATTGCACATAAAAAATGGATTTGAAGAAACTAAAGGATCACCAGGTGAACTATGCATTTCTGACTCAACTGGCAATGCAAACCAGTTTTCTGAAATCAGAATTTTTGATGTGCTCATCAGAAATTTTGGGACTACAAAGTTCAGAATTCTCATCAAGCATTTCCTTTGATGATTGGCTATTCCTGACATTGTAGTCCTACATATCCAAAAGACATCTAGCTATAGAAGGTTGACATATGCACATTTGTTTACTTTAAACTATATCATTTTTAAACAAATTTTGATATGTTTATTGTTTTATATATTGTTGATCTATACTACCCAAAGTCACTTTTTGTTTGATGGGTAGCCCCATAAACAAACTAACAAATAAATAACTGGAATCACTATTTCCAATGTGTCCATTGGCTCAGTATTATTTAAAGTTATCCTTATATGTATGGAATATTGCTGTAAATCTTGTGGCTGGTTTTTTTTGATGCAAGTTGTGAACTTATTCTTACCCATTCAAAAGTTTCCAGGATGCCCAGGGGAAGAGTGAGATTTTCCTCAAAGGAAGGGCCCTTTGAGTCCTTCCGCTAGCTGAAGACTGGCTGGAGGCCCGATTAAAGAGAATTACAAAAGAAGTTGGCTAGCTTTTCAAACTTAGGGCAAGTTTCTGTTTTAAATAACTATTATATTTGCTTTTGGTAGACAGGTATAACAAGGTAAGCTGTGTTTAAAATTAAGGCAGCTACAATACTTTGTTTCTTAAAGCAATGAGACATGGATGTAAACCAGTTCAACTTGTTTTCTTTTGCTGTTTTTCCTCATTCACTCTTTCGTGACTTTATTGCATTTCCCCTAACTAGAAAACAAGGGAGTTAAATGTTTATCTTGCTTGTGCATTTGTTGTGAAACAATGCACCTTAAGTTTTGTTATTGGAAGAATGCAATACACTGATTCTGCAGATAAAGTTGATGACCTCACAAATATATGAATTAGTTGACTACAGTTCAATACATGAAGTAGAACCAGGGCCGGGTTTCAAAACCCATCACTATTGGTTTGCTTGTGGGTGCGCGCTTGCACGCACATGCAACACTTCTGCAAATGTGCAGAAGCGTCTGGTTGGGTGGGCGGAGCCTGCCACTGCCTCTGCTACCGGTTCACCAGATCCTGTGTGAACTGGTAGCAACCCACCACTGAGTAGAACCATTAAGGTATCAAATGAGATGATATTATTGCTGGATCCAGATTTTTGCTGAATTGCAAATCTCTTTGAGAACACTTGGGAAGAATAATTATTTCTTTTTTACTTTTTTGATATAATGCGGAGTCTCAGAAATTGAGAACTTTTGTGGTAAATTGCAGGGAACTCTAGACGTTTTGGAGTGCAAAAGTAATGGAGGAACCTGAAACCACTGCAACTTCTGCCTCCTCTGTTTAGAAAATTTGTGGCTTTAGGTAATGCAGTATTATTGGAGTGAGGGCCACATATTTTCCATATGTGCTAGAGCCAGGTAGGTTGGATTGAGAGAGAATGACTGATACATTCAGTAGTCACTAACGAGCTCCATGTGGCAATTTAAATCTATATTTCTCTGATCAAAAACTCAACACTTTACCCGATATAGTGTATAATATTGGATCCTAATCATGGTCACAAAGCACAGCTTCCCTCTAGAAATTCTTTTAAATTCATGGATAAGGTAGAAAAAGTAGGGATGTGAGCAGTTATGCAATGTTTTTGAAGATATGTTTCACATCATGTGGAACTGTTGGCTCAACATATCTCCCCATTAAAGCAGCACACAGAATTTCATGTGATGCTAAAAAAGAAGCTAGAAATCTCAATAACTTTTAACTGTCCCCTTAAAACAATGGTATTTATTTTCAGTAAGTCAATCAATCAATTTGCTTTCAATCTTTGGCCATCGCTAAGTTTAGAACAATGCAAAAGCAAGGATTTTAGCATGAAATCTTCCTATAACCTAAAAGCATCCTGCAATAATAAGTACAGTATTAATAAGATAAAACTGCAAAATTTACTGCAAAATATTTTGAGAATAAACTGTATAAACCGATTACAAGAATGAATTTAAAATGTATTCTGCAGGCTAGTTCTCGCCCTAAAATAATACCATAGTAACTGGGTTAAAATTATATTTTGCTTGGGAATGCTTTAAATAATAAATCCAACTTTCTAGAAAGTAAGGACAAAATAGAAATACTGAGAATTTCTAGCACAATGTGTACTGGTTGTTAGATTTTATATCCTGCCACACAGAACATGGCTACACTGTAGATAAAAAAGCATTATTCAGATACAATAAATGAGCATATGGTGGTTCTTATGGCCTAGTATCCTTGGAAGTAGGGGTGAATAAATGTATTACAAATGCCTGTATAATGTGGAAGAAAACATATTCAATACTCTATACTTGGCCATTACTGAAGGAGAAAATTTCAACATGACCCAATTTATCAGTGGAAACCACACAAATCTGCTTGAGTTATGTTTATTTGAGCAGCATTGGGAAGGCCCTACACACTTAAGGAGAGTGCATACAAACTTTATATAGGCTATATAATAAATCCTGATCAGTAATAATGACAAATGTTAATTATCTTATTTTTGATAACATCCATTAGATTTTCTGATTATAATGACAATGCACATTTAATAAAATGGAAGTTGGAGCAAGTCATCTCTTGTATTTAGTTACTTCCTAGGTATCCACTTAAAAATACAAGTACTGGAAATGGTTTTATAAATACCAGAGAAATACAGTTCTTCCACTTGTGTAAAGTTTCTTCTAAGCATTTCTCACAAATCATTTTCAGAACATGCTTAGTGCTAGGAATGGCTGCAACATGAGTAGATTCAACGAATATACTTCCCTTTCCCAAATTATGCAATTATTCATACCCAGGAATTGAATGCCTGAATAAGACTAGTATTTGTGAATGTATTAACACCATCCTGACCTTATCTTGGCTCAGGCACTAAGAACAGTTAAGCCTCTAGTACATTCACAGGAATCCATCATCTGTTGACCAGACTAGTCTAAACAATAATCTGTATTATTAAGGCTGACTCTTTATTTTCTATATCTGTAGAGAATTCTAACGTAACCAAGAAGGATATGTGGTCCATCTCATGTTAGTAAGGGAGGTCATGACTGAATGAAGGCTTTCTCAAGGCTGGTTTCCAGAATTTTCTTTGTTATCATGTTAGCTTTCTGTAAAAAGTGATCTGCTTAACATAACCTCAGATGTATAGCTTCAATTACAGCCTAACTGGTGGAACAATGGGCAGCCTAACAGAAGTATTTCCAGATCTAACATGCATAGATAAACCGGAACTGAATGAACACTGATGGAAAATTGGCTGCAAAGACATTTATGGTTTCTACCTTTGGTTCAATGAAAAATTATCTGATGGGCAGAGATGGAACCTGGGAAATACTGTATAGCTACTGTTGACCAGATAAAGCATTTGATGGCAGGGGTGCTGCTTAGAACAGAATTCTATAACTTACCACCCCCCAACCATCTGGGCACCAGGGACTGGTTTCACATGCTGGCTGCAACCCGCAGATGGGACTTTGCTCATTTGTGCAGCCTGGTTGCTGGCATGCTATGGACTGGTGCCAGTCCATGGACCCCTGTAGCTGTGGTAATGCGACTTATTATTACAAAAAAAAAAATAAGGCAGGTTTATATAAAAAAAAGATCCCATGAAGCATCATAGCTGCATCTAAAATGTGGAACAGAGAGTCAAGAGACTGGGGGTATTATAATTAGAGGAAAGTAATATGGACATTATACAGGGACGTGGTGGCTCAGTGGCTAAGACACTGAGATTGTCAATCGAAAGGCAGTTCAGCAGTTCGAATCCCTAGTGCCACGTAACCGATTGAGCTCCCGTTATTTGTCCCAGCTTCTGCCAACCTAGCAGTTCAAAGCACATAAAAATGCAAGTAGAAAAATAGAGACCACCTTTGGTGGGAAGGTAACAGTGTTTTGTGTGCCTTTGATATTTAGTCATGCTGGCCACATGACCATGTAGACATCTTCGGACAGCGCTGGCTCTTTGGCTTTGAAACAGAGATGAACACCACCCCTAGAGTTGAGAGCGACTAGCACATCTGTGCGAGGGGAACCTTTACCTTTTAATATGGACACCTCTTTAGTTATTCTCAGAATATACCTGTAATAGGTAGGGCCAAAATTTTGGTTTATTTTTTGTAATGGTATGTAGGAATGACCCTGGGAGGCAGGAAGAAGACCCACAGACTAGCATGTAAAAGCCATCTCAGTTCACAGAAAGAAGGGAAGGGGGTCATGGGAAACATTTCACAAGGGACCTTCCCTGGTTTTCCAAAGAATAAAAGGAAAGGTGGGAAAATACTTTCAGTCTTGCAAGATTCTGTTAATGTAACTTTAAAGATAGCTCTGGCATTTGTTTTTGTGCACTTTGTTTGGACTACCTGAAAGGGCTAACATTTTTGCTCTATTTTGTGTTCTGGACTAGTTTTGGAGAGCAAAATAATTGACTCCATTTCCTCATCAATTCTCTCTTTACACAGTAAACAGGTTGTACTTCATTGACTTTAGAATATCATTGATGAAACCTGCTTTGACCCTTGGAGGCCATTGATTTTTAGAAACTGTGCCCATAGGAACAAGTTGCACAATCTTTTTCACTCTGATATAGACTGCACAAGATGGATCAATGAAGATGAAGTGAGGCAAGTTCACATGGATTTTTCAATGGGGAACTGAGAAATGAAGGGTACTACACGAAACACATTGCAAAGGACATGAGAGCAATCTGTGGCCTGCAGAACACATAAAGCCCTCCATTTTGTAGGTTCTAGAGCAGTGTTTCTCAACCTTGGTAGTTTGAAGATGTATGGGCTTCAACTCTCAGAATTCCCCATCCAGCATGGGGGATTCTGGGAGTTGAAGTCCAGACATCTTCAAGTTTCCAGATACTGCTCTAAAGGCCCAACAGCCTTTCTTATTTTTACTCTCAGGTGATAAGCAACTGTTTCCCTACCGTTAATGGGAGAGAGGAAGGAATAAGTTGGAGAAGGATTCTGTGAGGGTGATTTTGCTTTCCCTTGCAAACCTGTGGGGAATTTATGTACAAACAAAGAGGCAGCTCCTGACCCATGGTTAGTACTGCGTGTGACACTTAGAAATGTAAAAAAAATCACTTCTAGGATTATGCCTAATGGGCTTGTTAATAGACCCAGTATTCTGGAATAGAAGGATCACATTCTTGAGGTAATGTATCCAATTTCATATAGTTATTATATATATGCTTATATATCGTATAGTTATTTCATGCTTATGCTTATATATACTGTTGTGACAAAATAAATAAATAGAAATAAAATAAAAAAAATGTATGCAGGTGTCATGATAGTGAATCCCTGCAGGGCTGAATCTCATGGTTATGCCAAGCAGACAAGCACAAACATGTTCTTCCAAAAGGCAATATTCCCTTGAGATCAGAAACAATATGACATATAGGGAAACCAAATATAATTTACAAACTCAAGGATTGAAATAGGCCAGTTGTTTTAATTGTGGATTTTTTTCCTCAAAATGCACTGACTGATAACTTTAATTAGCTACAGTGCATAGCTATAGGAAAGATAGTTGATGTGTCCCAATGTAACTTTTTGATCTGTCATAAACAATGCAAACAGTTTCAATTACACAATGTGGATTTCCTGGTTAATCATTTTTAACTTGGAAGGCCATTTAACGACACTACTGATACAATGTCAAACTACCAGCCTTTCTACAGAGTTAACAGTGGAATAATGAAACTATGCCAAAACATAGAAATTCAAGTGTTTTCCTTCTCTTAAGTCTAGGAAGCTTAGATATCCTTTCCAAAGCAATTTTCCTACACCAGTCAAGGTCAAATTCTTTAGAGGTATATCGTCTATTGTGGCTTCTTTATTTATGAGAGTTACATATTGGCAGGCACAGTTTCATAACAGAATTGTTATTAATATTTGCCCATCTCCGCTGCATGCATTTCCAGGAGAAGCCACTAGATGGCCTAGTGACTATCAATTAAATCAAGACACCAGGAAAAATAATATTATGATCAATCTTACTCATTTTGTCTTGGTAAGTTAAGATCAAGCTTGACAGGATACTGTTCATGCATATAGCCCGTGACTAATAGTCCCTACCCAATGAAAAGTCGAAATGTGCATTTCCACACTTTGGTTATAACTCCCCACGCACCTCTTATTTCCAATTTATTTATTTATTTATTTATTTATTTATTTATTTATTTATTTATTTATTTATTTATTTATTTATTTATCGTATTTTTATACCGCCCTATCTCCCAAGGGACTCAGGGCGGTTTACAGCCAAGTAAAATATACACATAGATAAATACAAGTTAAAACCACAATTTAAAATACTTATTAAATACGGCCAAATATTAAAACCCCAATAAAATAATAAAACCTGATTAAAACCAAATTTAAAATTTAAAAATTCTAGTCCAGTCCTGCGCAAATGAACAGATGTGTCTTAAGCTCGCGGTGAAAGGTTCGAAGGTCAGGAAGTTGGCGAAGTCCTGGGGGAAGTTCGTTCCAGAGGGTGGGAGCCCCCACAGAAAAGACCCTTCCCCTGGGCGCCGCCAGCCGACACTTCCTGGCTGACGGCACCCTGAGGAGTCCCTCCCTGTGAGAGCGAACGGGTCGGTGAGAGGTATTCGGTAGCAGCAGACGGTCCCGTAAGTAACCCGGCCCAATGCCATGGAGCGCTTTAAAGATAATTACCAAAACCTTGAAGCGCACCCGAAAGGCCACAGGTAGCCAGTGCAGTCTGCGCAGGAGAGGTGTCATGTGGGAGCCACGAGGGGCTCCCTCTATCACCCGCGCAGCCGCATTCTGGACTAACTGGAGCCTCCGGGTGCTCTTCAAGGGGAGCCCCATGTAGAGAGCATTGCAGTAGTCCAGGCGAGATGTCACAAGCGCATGAGTGACCGTGCATAGGGCATACCGGTCTAGAAAGGGGCGCAACTGGCGAACCAGGCGAACCTGGTAAAAAGCTCTCCTGGTAACCCCAAATTACCAAATTGATTTTCAGATCTGAGCTTTTCCTGAGAAGTTAGAGCAAGCCATTTCTCTGAAATGGCGGAAGGATTATATTCAGCCAGAAAACATAACTTTTCACAAAGAACTCAGATTTGCAAAGGAAACACATATTCATGTTCCCTAGGGTCTGGAAACCCCAAATCACGTTTGATTTTCAGATCTGAGCTTTCTCCTTCAAAAGACAGCCATCCATCCAGGAGCACGCCCAAGTTGCGCACCCTCTCCATTGGGGCCAATGACTCGCCCCCAATAGTCAGAGGGAATAAGAGGGAAGCAGGGGTGAAATCTACTTACCTTCCCTACTGGTTCGGAAGTGTGTGCACCATCATCAGGTCCGATTTTTGACCCTCTGTGCATGCGCAGAAAGTGAAAAATGGGTTACTTTCCTGATTAAAACCAGGAAGTAATGACGTCCGGGCGGGTGGATGGAGCCTTGTGCTGCCGCCGCTACGATTTCGCCAAACTACACGCCAACCGCTGCTACCAGTTCACATGAGCCAGACAGAACCTTTCAAAAGGCAGGTCTTGCAACAAGCTGTTTGATTGTGGGAACCCAGAGCTCATCAACTCTACTAAGGAGTGGGCAGAGAGATCGTAAGAAAATTGCGTAAATTTATGACCCTTGTTTGCAACTGGCATAATTGAACCCCTGTTGAATATCAGCCAACTCAGAGCTAGAGATTGTGACATACTCTCATTTTGCACAGAACCAGTTGTCAAGGCCAGGCACAACTGTTTTGCAATGAAATTGATTTGAGTCATTCTTACGCTCAGTGCGCAGTGGCAAAGCATCCAGGGGAACTAAGAAAAGGAGAGATAAAAGTCTAGTAAGGAAAACATAATCAAATTAATTCTCACTAGTGGGGACCTGCCTACCCTATAGCTTCAGAGGAAATGCAGCAATGCCTTCGCTGTGCCTCTTTTACAACAGCAAACGAACTGATTAAATTCTGAAGTTCATTGGGCCAATATACGAAATCATTTTTCTGATTGAGTGAAGAACCTCAGGAGCTGTACAGAGGCTAAGATGGGTGCCTACTCACATCTGGAAAGCCTTTTACTTTCTGATTTTAGGGAATGAGCAGGTTGCCTCAAGAGGAAGCAATCCTTAGGCATCAAGCCAAGCCATTTATATCTTTTAACATATTTCATTATGTTAAATAGTGCAACAAATGTACATTTCCAAAATAAAGAAACATATACACAAACTAATTCAAAGAAATGGTGCCCTCTCTGTACCTATGCCACCCAAAAGAGGTGGGTATGTGTATAATATATATCTTTTAATTTTTCAAGTACTTATAACTTCTTTGACTTTAATTGCATTTAAAATGTGCAAGCGTGGAATTCATGCTTATTTGACCTTATTTATTGTTAAATTTGCATCCTGGTCCTGGGGAGCTTGAAGTGGCAAGTAAAATTACAAATTCCCACGTTATTCTTATAAAAACAATCTTGGGGTGTAGGTTGGGTTAAGAAAAAGAAAGAAACCAACCAACCCAAAGGCATCCACCTAAGTTAGGATTTTGAGATCTAAATGTCACCCAATTAAGATCCCCCCACCAAAGAATCCCGATTTTTCTTTCTTTAAGCTCCTTTTTATGTCCCACCACCTTTGATTTGACATATAGGTTCTCTCAATGTTCTTCCAATGCTGTTCTTCCAACCACCTCATTGTAAAATCAGCTGATCAGGTTGGAACATGGAAGAAGCAAGTAGATTGCGTTGAGTTGTCTATCAATTGGCCTCTTTTCAATGCACTATATTAGTATTATTCTCTTTCACAATGCAACAAAGGAACACAATAAAAGAAATACTTTGAGCAAGCAAAAATAATTATGAAGCATTATGGTAAAAGACGATCTGTTCTAAGCACACCAATAGGGAAGCAACCATGGAGTCATACTGTATGTTCAACTATGAGCAATGCAGGTTTAGATTTGAGGCTAAGAAATATTTCCCATGCTTTGGGAATTAGTTCAGAGATTAAAAATTTGTTTCCCCTGACATTTTAATTCCCACTAACTTCCTAATAAGCATTTATTCATTAGTCTCTTTGTCTTGCTCAGTTCTGATAGTATATAGCTATGGCCCAATATTAAGAAAGTAGGAAGAATTTACAATTTCCCAATCTGATCTCATTTCATTTTGTTCATTGCTCATTTATGAACAAATTAAGATTGGAAATTCTTTATATTGAATTGCAAGGGAATAAATGCTGGCTCTTTTGAAAAGATCGATGAAATGTCAAATTGGTTTCATAACAACTCTAGAAATAGTGATCAGATGTTCTGGTGACACAATAATGGTTTGATTCAAAAAGAAACTCTGTGGCTAACAAGGCATTGGATATGGTATCAGATGCTTCCATTCTTGGAAACATACCATGCAGTCTCAAAACACTGCTAAACAATAATACTTAGGGCTGTGTGTATTTCCGTGTGTATTTCACTAGGATTCGAAGGAAGTCCTTTGGAAATCTGATCTGGAGGTTTCAATCATCTGTCACTACATTATACACATGAAGGTGTAATGGTAGATGAGGCTTATCTTCAAACAGCTTCAGTTAACTATCAGTGTGACATGGCATTATCTTTAATTGTTCAGTAGTCCTACAATTAATTGTGTGTGTGTGTATATGTGTGTGTATACATTTCGAGCTCAAATGAATTTTTGGTTTTTGCATTCTGCAATGCGTACATTAAGTTATGGATTTTTCAACGAATAGTGGCTAAGGAAACAATTGTGCCTTACTGCACAGTTGCATAAGGTGTTTTTTTTTAAAAGCTGGGTCTAAAATTGTAGAAGTAAGCAAGGTCAGAATAGGAGCACATTGGCAAGAACAAACTGAATTTGATTTAATTCAACATATTTTTCAAATATAGTTCAGGTGCTCCCTATGAATTAGTTTCCCATCCCACTGGGCTATTTCATTTCAGAATAAGTAATGTTCAGCAAAATGCAGAAAAGGATCAAGAAATAATAAGCCAAGGAAACTAAGGAAACAGGGAGGAAAATGGAAAAAGAAATGCAATCAAATCTAATTTATTCAAACATCGTATACTTTTTGTTCTTGCAAAACATCCTTGCTTCCACCACATCTCTATCCCACACCATAAATTGCATTTTGTTTTTAAATGTTCTCTATCTGAGGGTCAGTATCACTCACCAAAGACGTTCTCAGTTTCCCTCCTGATCCATTCACTCTTCCTTAATTTTTTTTTTGGTAATTTGCCCAAATCTTCAATTCTTGTCATTTGTATCCCATTCACATAACATAACATAATGACAGAGTTGGAAGGGACCTTTGAGGTCTTCTAGTCCAACCTCCTGCCGAGGCAGGAAACCCTACACCATTTCAGACAAATGGCTATTCAACATTTTCTTAAAAATTTCCAGTGTTGGAGCAATCACAATTTCTGCAGGCAAGTTGTTCCACTGATTGATTGTTCTAACTGTCAGGAAATTATTCCTTAGTTCTAAGTTGCTTCTCTCCTTGATTAGTTTCCACCCATTGCGTCTTATTCTACCCTCAGGTGCTTTGGAGAATAGTTTGACTCCCTCTTCTTCGTGGCAACCCCTGAGATATTGGAACACTGCTACCATGTCTCCCCTAGTCCTTCTTTTCATTAAACTAGACATACCGAGTTCCTGCAACCGTTCTTCATATGTTTTATGCATTCATCATTGTTCATTCTTGACCGTGTCACTTGTTTTACCACATATATTTGAAAATACTACTAATTCAACTTAACTTTTTAATGTTTATTTATGTTTATTTTACTTTACTTATTTTAATTTTATTTTATTTTTCTGCTCTTTTATGATTAAGGCA
The DNA here is from genome assembly GCF_028640845.1 of Ahaetulla prasina. Lineage (NCBI taxonomy): Eukaryota > Metazoa > Chordata > Lepidosauria > Squamata > Colubridae > Ahaetulla > Ahaetulla prasina. Next base: position 64,136,243 of record NC_080539.1, read on the forward strand.
GCTTATATTGGCTAAAAAAATAGAAACTAACTAAAACTTGAAATGCCCAACAACACTATAACAATTAAAATTCAGATATAAATCAAACTTCACATTGTAATCACTTTCTAAAATTGCCTATTAATCGTCTCAAACCTTTCAGAGACTTTCAGAACAAACAAGTTTGAAAATAAGTTATCTTCAGCTTTGAGCAGCAACAACAAAAAATATAAGTTTAGGAATTCAAAGAATTTGAAATAAACAACAAAAAGTTAAATAAGGTTTTGATCTAATGATGCTATGAACAGGGTCCAGATAAATTTGGAGTATTTCTTTAAAATAATATTTTGGAATTAACTATAAAAAAATAAACAGTTTCTTATGGGAAACAGACTTATTTTGACTATCCTGGCTGCTGTAAATCATAACAAAGAAAAGTGATGATTTTAAAGACTGGACACTAAAATGGACTAAAGAATCTAAGCAGAAAAAAAAATACAAGCCTGTTCTTGATGTCAATTAATACTCAGACTTACCAAATGACACAAGTCAATGTTATATCATTAGAAATATTAGAGTCAGCAGTGTGTTGCAGCTGCCAAAAAAACCCAACAGGCTACAGAGTCCATCAGGATCAAAGGCTCTGTACTACACTGGTCACAACTGGCAGTGAGAACTATTAAGCAGTGGAACAACTTGTTTCCCGCAGTTGTGGATGCTCCATCAGTAGAGGTTTTAAGGAAAAGATTGAAAAAGCATTTGTCTAAGATGGTATGAATACTCCTCTCTTGGGTTGTGACCAGAGGTGGGTTTCAGCAAGTTCTGACCAGTTTAGTATTATTCTCTTTCACAATGCAACAAAATAAAACAATAAAAGAAATACTTTGAGCAAGCAACAATAATTATGAAGCATTATGGTAAAAGACGATCTGTTCTAAGCACACCCATAGGGAAGCAACCATGGAGTCATACTGTAAGTTCAACTATGAGCAATGCAGGTTTAGATTTGATGCTAAGAAATATTTCCCATGCTTTGGGAATTAGTTCAGAGATTAAAAATTTGTTTCCCCTGACATTTTAATTCCCACTAACTTCCTAATAAGCATTTATTCATTAGTCTCTTTGTCTTGCTCAGTTCTGATAGTATATAGCTATGGCCCAATATTAAGAAAGTAGGCAGAATTTTGCAATTTCCCAATCTGATCTCATTTCATTTTGTTCATTGCTCATTTATGAACAAATTAAGATTGGAAATTCTTTATATTGAATTGCAAGGGAATAAATGCTGGCTCTTTTGAAAAGATCGATGAAATGTCAAATTGGTTTCATAACAACTCTAGAAATAGTGATCAGATGTTCTGGTGACACAATAATGGTTTGATTCAAAAAGAAACTCTGTGGCTAACAAGGCATTGGATATGGTATCAGATGCTTCCATTCTTGGAAATACCATGCAGTCTCAAAACACTGCTAAACAATAATACTTAGGGCTGTGTGTATTTCAGTGTGTATTTCACTAGGATTCGGAGGTAGTCCTTTGGAAATCTGATCTGGAGGTTTCAATCATCTGTCACTACATTATACACATGAAGGTGTAATGGTAGATGAGGCTTATCTTCAAAAAGCTTCGTGTGACATGGCATTATCCTTAATTGTTCAGTAGTCCTACAATTAATTGTGTGTGTGTATGTGTGTGTGTATACATTTTGAGCTCAAATGAATTTTTGGTTTTTGCATTCTGCAATGCGTACATTAAGTTATGGATTTTTCAACGAATAGTGGCTAAGGAAACAATTGTGCCTTACTGCACAGTTGCATAAGGTGTTTTTTTTTAAAAGCTGGGTCTAAAATTGCAGAAGTAAGCAAGGTCAGAATATGAGCACATTGGCAAGAACAAACTGAATTTGATTTAATTCAACATATTTTTCAAATATAGTTCAGGTGCTCCCTATGAATTAGTTTTCCATCCCACTGGGCTGTTTCATTTCAGAATAAGTAATGTTCAGCAAAATGCAGAAAAGGATCAAGAAATAATAGGCCAAGGAAACTAAGGAAACAGGGAGGAAAGTGGAAAAAGAAATGCAATCAAATCTAATTTATTTTTATTTTTATTTATTTTGTCACAACAATATATATGTGTCATACAAAAAAATTATATAGTATTTAAACATATATATGAGTAAATATTAGGAGGTATAAGCATATATATATATATATAGGAAGAAGAAAAGAAAAAACAATATGACAGGAATGGTAGGCACATTTGTGCTTTTATGCACGCCCCTTATGGTCCTCTTAGGAAAGGGGTGAGGTCAATAGTAGAAAGTTTTTGGTTAAAGTTTTTAGGATTATGGGAAGAGACCACAGAGCCAGGTAAAGTGTTCCAAGTGTTCCAAGCACTTATGATTCTGTTACAGAAGTCATATTTTCTGCAATCTAGATTAAAGCGGTTAACATTACGTTTAAATCTATTGGTTGCTGTTGTATTATTGCAATTAAAGCTGAAGTACTCTTTAAAAGGAAGGACATTACAATAGATGATTCTATGAGTTAAACTTAGGTCTTGTCGAAGGTGACGGAGTTCCAAGTTTTCTAAGCCTAGGATTTCAAGTCTGGTGGGATAAGGTATTTTGTTGTTTTCAGAGAAATGGAGATTCTTGTAAAATATTTCTGGACACATTCAATTGTATTGATGTCAGAGATGTGGTGAGGGTTCCAAACAGGCGAGCTGTATTCTAGAATTGGTCTAGCAAATGTTTTATATGCTCTGGTTAGTAGTGTAGTGTTTTTGGAAAAGAAGCTACGCAACATTAGGTTAACAACTCTTAGAGCCTTTTTTGCGATGTAGTTGCAGTGGGCTTTGGCACTTAGATCATTTGACATGAAAACTCCAAGGTCTTTAACCGGATGGAGGTCATCTGTAAGGTAATGTCCATCAGGTATGTACTTAGTGTTTGGGTTCTTTTTTCCAATATGTAAGACTGAGCATTTGCTGGTTGAGATTTGGAATTTCCAAGTTTTAGACCAAGCGGATAGATGATCAAGGTCTTTTTGAATGATAGATGTATTGTCTGTGGTGTTAAATAGTTTGACATCGTCAGCAAAGAGAACACAATTACTTGAGATATGGTCACAAAGATCATTAATATATAGTATGAAGAGTGTTGGTCCAAGAATGCTGCCTTGAGGAACGCCACTCCTGACAGGAACAGGATTAGATAGAGCATTGCCAATTTTGACCACTTGTTGTCTGTTAGACAGAAAAGCAGATATCCATTTGTGAAGGGGTCCTGAAATGCCATAGGATTTTAGTTTTAGGAGAAGTTTATCGTGTACTACTGAGTCAAAAGCTTTGCAGAAGTCTATGTAGATTGCATCTATTGTTTTGCCTTGATCAAGATTTGTAGTCCATATTTAATTTATTCAAACATCGTATACTTTTTGTTCTTGTAAAACGTCGTTGCTTCCACCACATCTCTATCCCACACCATAAACTGCATTTTGTTTTTAAATTTTCTCTATCTGAGGGTCAGTATCACTCACCAAAGACGTTCTCAGTTTCCCTCCTGATCCATTCACTCTTCCTTAATTTTTTTTTGTAATTTGCCCAAATCTTCAGTTCTTGTCATTTGTATCCCATTCACATAACATAACATAATAACAGAGTTGGAAGGGACCTTTGAGGTCTTCTAGTCTAACCCCCTGCCGAGGCAGGAAACCCTACACCATTTCAGACAAATGGCTATCCAACATTTTCTTAAAAATTTCCAGTGTTGGAGCAATCACAACTTCTGCAGGCAAGTTGTTCCACTGATTGATTGTTCTAACTGTCAGGAAATTTCTCCTTAGTTCTAAGTTGCTTCTCTCCTTGATTAGTTTCCACCCATTGCGTCTTGTTCTACCCTCAGGTGCTTTGGAGAATAGTTTGACTCCCTCTTCTTTGTGGCAACCCCTGAGATATTGGAACACTGCTATCATGTCTCCCCTAGTCCTTCTTTTCATTAAATTAGACATACTGAGTTCCTGCAACCGTTCTTCATATGTTTTATGCATTCATCATTGTTCATTCTTGACCGTGTCACTTGTTTTACCACTTATATTTGAAATTACTACTAATTCAACTTACCTTTTTAATGTTTATTTATGTTTATTTTACTTTATTTTAATTTTATTTTATTTTTCTGCTCTTTGATGATTAAGGCAGCTTATATTGGTTAAAAAAATAGAAACTAACTAAAACTTGAAATGCCCAACAACACTATAACAATTAAAATTCAGATATAAATCAAACTTCACATTGTAATCACTTTCTAAAATTGCCTATTAATCGTCTCAAACCTTTCAGAGACTTTCAGAACAAACAAGTTTGAAAATAAGTTATCTTCAGCTTTGAGCAGCAACAACAAAAAATATAAGTTTAGGAATTCAAAGAATTTGAAATAAACAACAAAAAGTTAAATAAGGTTTTGATCTAATGATGTTATGAACAGGGTCCAGATAAATCTGGAGCATTTCTTTAGTATAATATTTTGGGATTAACTATAAAAAAATAACAGTTTCTTATGGGAAACAGACTTATTTTGACTATCCTGGCTGCTGTAAATCATAACGAAGAAAAGTGATGATTTTAAAGACTGGAAACTAAAATGGACTAAAGAATCTAAGCAGAAAAAAAAATACAAGCCTGTTCTTGATGTCAATTAATACTGAGACTTACAAAATGACACAAGTCAATGTTACATCATTAGAAATACTAGAGTCAGCAGTGTGTTGCAGCTGCCAAAAAAACCCAACAGGCAACAGAGTCCTGAGTTACATCAGGACTCTGGTCACAACTGGCAGTGAGAACATGCAGAGCACAATAGTGCCTACCGTTCCTGTCCTATTGTTCCCTTCATTATATCAAATCAAATTAATGCATCAAATTAATATAGTTGATGCATATATTTTTTTTACTTATATATATATATATTCTTCAAGATACGTTGTTTTATCTATGACAATTGTTTGTGTATACTGTTGTGACAAAAATAAATAAATAAAAAAAAAAAAAAGCAGTGGAACAACTTGTTTCCCGCAGTTGTGGATGCTCCATCAGTAGAGGTTTCAAGGAAAAGATTGAAAAAGCATTTGTCTAAGATGGTATGAATACTTCTCTCTTGGGTTGTGACCAGAGGTGGGTTTCAGCAAGTTCTGACCAGTTTGGAGAACCGGTAGTGGAAATTTTGAGTAGTTCAGATAACCGGTAGTAAAAATTCTGATTGGTCCCTCCAGCATCTATTCTCTGTCTCCCAAGTCCCAACTGATCGGGAGGAAATGGAGATTTTACAGTATGCATCTCCTGCCACACCCACTAAGCCACACCCATGAAGCCATGCCACACCCACCAAGTCACACCCACAGAACCGGTTGTAAAAAGTTTTGGAACCCACTACTCGTTGTGACTAGAGGACCTCCAGTGGCTGTTCCAACCCTACGATTCTATGATCATTCAGAGAGTAATTGCACAATGAACAAGTTCAGCAATGTTCTGTATCTTCAGTTTATTCATCTTGCTTTTGATGCTAGAGAGTGAACATTTATCTGACTTCCGAAGTAACAACCTGGCAGCAGTTTGACAAACTCGCCCCAGTTTTCTAGTTGCATCTTTTCTGTCTTCGAAAGAAGAGTAGGTTTTAGAACCACAACTCTAGGAGACCTGGCCTTTCTTAAAAGCGGATGATTTTCCTATTTTGGACCTGTATAATAGTGCAGTCTACTTGCTTTGAGCGATGATGATGATAATGATGTTGTCCATTCAATGGTGCCCAATTCTTGGAGATTCTATGGGGCAGGTCTCTTCACATCTGCTGATCTTGCATTACTCCTTTGAGTTCTTCTATGCTCTGATTGGTGTCAGCTTCGATGGTGGTTTTGAGTAATATTTTATTTTTATTTTTTTTTATTTTGTCACATGCATAAGCATAAGCATGAAACAACCATACAACATATACGCATATATATAAAGAAAGAAAACAATAGGACAGGAACGGTAGGCACTTTTGTGCTCTTATGCACGCTCCTTATAGTCCTCTTAGGAATGGGGTGAGGTCAATGGTAGACAGTTTTTGATTAAAGCTTTTGGGAGTTTGAGAAGAGACCACAGAGTCAGGTAGTGTGTTCCAAGCGTTAACAACTCTGTTACAAAAGTCATATTTTCTGCAATCAAGATTGAAGCGGTTAACATTAAGTTTGAATTTATTGTTACTTATTAATGTATTGTAACTTATTAATATTAATGGTTACTGCTGTCTGCATCTTTTGCCCCGCATTATTTCCACAAAGTGAAAAAACAGGATTAAGGACAGAACAAGGATATTATCTTTACCCCCAGATTTTGTTCCTCCCTTTCCTCCCCCAACTTTTTGTGGCCTGTCGTTTTCATAAGATGTGTGCATCTTAAAGTAGGCACTTTGATGTATTTTATTTTATGTGCTGATCTGAAAGTTCTTTTTGCCTTAGTGCCCAACCCAAATACAATCAATCTTATTATTAAATAGATAAGCAGAGAGATTTAAAGTAAACAGGTTTAGTCATGTTTGGCCTTTTCTTTCTTTTCTTTACACCAATAAACTGAGCCATTTGTAGACTATGAACAGCAGTTACACTCTAGCTAATAAATACTTTAAGATGACAAAGTTTTGTTTCCATATTACATTAGCATCCTCAAGTATTAGAGTATATATTCATATTTATGCCATAATTCCTTAACTTGATATATGATGAATGCTGGCTGGGGAATTCTGGGAGTTGAAGTCCTCCAGGCTTAAAGTTGCAAAGGTTGGAGACCCCGTTCTAGTATGAGCTTAGGATAAGGAACCAGGTTGCCATGTTCTCCCGAAATTTTTTTATATACAAATAAACAAAAAGAACAAAAATGGCTTTGTTTGAAGAAATGAAGATTTGGCATTCGAAAGACTGTTCCTGGGAAACAATTAACAGAAAGAAACAATCATGACAAATAATTGTCTAACCTTTGTTTGAAAATCTCTAGAATACCTATGACTCCAGAAAGCAGTCTTGACCATGAGACCATGGGAGCTGTTCTGCTACTTAATAGCTTTTCATGGTTAAGAATTTCAAATCTGGAACTTTCTGTGGAGAGCTTTTATCCATTGGTACTTGTCATTAGTCAAAGAAAATAAATCTACATCCTTTTTCTTATGATAGTCTTCAGGTAATGGAAGACTGCATTCATGTTTCTCGTAATTTTCTCTTTTTTAGGCTAAACTCAGTTCTTTTATCTGTTCTTCATAGGATTTAATCTCTAAGCCCCTTATGTTTCTAATCCTTCTGCATCTTATTGTGATGATTAAAACTGGCACAGTATTCCAGATGCAGTCTGACCAGTGCAGTAGACACTGAAACTACAACTTCCTGTAATTTGACATTACCCCTTGGTAGATGCAATAATATTGCATTGGTTTTTTGATAGCTGCAGCATTCTGTTGGCTCCTGTTTAATCTGTGATCTACTAGGACACTCATTTCCTTATTGTAAATACAACTGCTGAGTCAGATATCACCTGATTTTTATCTCTGCACCTGGTTCTTGTCATCTAATGGCAGAGCTTACATTTCTTGCCATTGAACAGAATTTTGTTGGATACAGCTCCAGTGTTCAAATCTATTAACATTCTTTGGTTAAATAGTCCAATTTTATATTCCATTTTTACTCTGCACAATTTACTCTGCATTCCTGTGGAATTGCAGGATTTGATCTTTGGCATTTAAGTAGCCTTCAGAATGTTCACTAGCCTAACTTTGTAAATTCCATAAAAATGCATCGTCCAGAATTTATTGTTGCAGCTGTTCTATGTCCAGGTGTCTTCTTGACTTATCTTTTGTATTCCCGTTTTAGTAGTCTCAATTTTGTTGACTGCTACACCTTCAAATTCTAGAACCTGTATGTCAAGTAAAGGTTGCTTTAAAAGATTTTCTCATCATCTTCTGCAATCAGAATCCTTTCTGAGATATTAGTTATTAATATCTCAATCCACATTTCAAAAAACCAAGATAAGAAAAATTATAGCTGACATAGCCATTTAAAGTCCCGATACATCATGTGACACCGCCATGACACCGCAAGTTTGACACCCCTGCATTAATTAAACATTTTTACATTTAAATTAAATATTTCTGAAGGTGTTTCTGACAGTGTCTTTATAAAATGCCCCACTGCTGCTGAGACTGAAGTTCTTATGAGGCTTATAGTTCTTAAACTTGGAGGAGATTCCTGTTTTATGGTCTTCTTATGAGAAGCTGTCATTCAGAGCAGGGGTTTCCAACCTTGGCAACGTTAAGCCTGGAGGATTTCAACTCCCAGAATTCCCCAGCCAGCTTTGCTGGCTGGGGAATTCTGGGAGTTGAAGTCTGCCTGGCTTAATGTTGCCAAGGTTGGAGACCCCTGATTCAGAGCATTCATGAAAGAATTGAGAGATATCCTTTTCTTTTCTACTCCAGAGAGAGAAGGTTGCCATCTCTACTCATTTGAAAAATGTCTTCAGTCAGCCATAACTCACAGTGATAGCCCTGAACCTATCATTTCTAACATACATTGCTTTGGTTTGCTGCACTTATTTGGATAGAGCTGGACTATGAGCAGAGGGCTATCACAACTCTGAATGCACTTTCCCTTTCCGTATATAATCATGTTCAAAATCAAGCTAGGTTTACATCACTGTAATATAATGTGTTGTGGTGGACAAAATACATCAGTATCAAGATTTAAATTAAGATAGTGTTAATAATCTATTGCTGCTATTTTCAATGACCTTTTATTTTCTTTTGCTTTTTTAACAGATATTTAATAAGCATATTGTTTGGGTATTATGATTGTCCAAGTAGGATATTTCTGCTCTCTGAATTACATTTATTTGAAAACCTACATATGAAAATCTTGGAATACAGCTAAAATCTTCCTCAAGTTTCTTCATTGTAGAGATAGAGCAGTGTCTATATATCAATATATTTCTGTAACTTCTATGCAGGCATTCAAGTATACATTAGCCAAAATGCGGGGCTACAGTCTCACTCACCTCACATCTATTTTCACATTTATCTTATCTTGATTGTACATACAAGTTCAAAGTTTAAACCAAGTTTGATGAATGCCTCATCTTTACAGTATATTCACTTTGCTACCTCACTTTCTATATTTTTGTAATCCTGGTTTGAGCTCTCAGTCTCCATCTAAGTGCTAACTAGGCCCAACTCTGCTTAGCTTCCAAACTCAAAGTCAGTCAGATGCTGCCAACCACTGAGATAAATATATGATCAGAGAAATTTAAACAACTTATCCTGTTGTGGGATCTTCTATGTTAAGGATCAGACTTATTCTAGGATCAGACTTATTCTACTCACTGGTTTTTCATTTTCACAGCAGTTATTGTCTCTGCTCATTTGTGGTTATGTTTTCATCTAGTCATTCCTCATGCCAAAAGCCAAGCTTTAGCCTTTTTACTAAAATACTAGCAGTCCCTTTCTCCCAGTTTTGTGTCATCTGCAGATTTGATAAAACATCCCTTCTATCCCCTTGCCTGAGTAATTCCAAAGTGTTGAAGATCAGTGATCAGAGGACAAAACCATAAGCTACCCTTCCTCCATGCAGACATAGGCCTATTTATTGGATTACGCATATGGTATGTGGCTCAGTCAAATGCCAATCCACCTGATAGTTGGGCAATCCATCCTCCACTGTTTCATTTATCAAGAAGGAGGTTCTGGCCTTACTGAAGGTCATATATGAAATGATCGTTAGGGTTTTTGTTTTTGTTGTTTGTTGTTATTGTTTATTTCTTATTTCTTTGTAAAATAGATTTTTTTCTTCTCTTTTCTTATATCCTTATCATCAAATTTTCCTTGAGCAAACAGTCAATTTCTTTAGGGTTTAATTAAATTTTATGTTAGGCTGGTGCTGAACTTCAGACGATGCTGAAGAAATCCTGAAGACTAATAATAGCAGCTAATACATAAGGTATAAAGCAGAACAGATGCTTTATAAATCAGTAAGACAAGTTTAACTTTTTTTTTTTGAAATTCCTGTTTCAAATCAGCAAACAGGCTATACTTTTTAAAAAAGTTTTTTTAAAAATAAAACTGGTTCTAATATTTTTGTTCTTGGCCAAAGGAGAACTTCATAAAGAAGTTCTAATCTCTTTGATGTCACAAAAACCACAAAATCTGCAAAAACCCCAAGATTTTTCTGGCATGAACTATTTTTAACACAACTATGCTGGTTTCTAGCAACTAACTTGCTGTCCAGTTATTTTTTTCTAGGATTTTTCCAGGTATACAGTAAATGTCAAATTGTTTGGTATCTATCTTCTCCTCCTCCCCCTATATTTTTTTTTAATTGGTAAAGGGCTACTTATTGTCTATTCTTTTCCTCTATTTCAGAAGTTTTCAAAGATTATAATAAATCTGTGATCATATCTGCCAGTTACTGTAGCACCTGGGGATGTTATCCATCCAGTCTCAGTGACTTGAATTTATTCAAAGCAAGTACCGTATATACTCGAGTATAAGCCGACCCGAATATAAGCCGAGGCACCTAATTTTACCACAAAAAACTGGGAAAAACTATTGACTCGAGTATAAGCCGAGGGTGGGAAATGAGGCAGCTACTGGTCAATGTAAAAAATAAAGATAGAGCCAAGTAAAATAACATGAATATTTATTTGAACGAAAAACAATAAAAGTGCAAAAGGGGGAAGGAGGATTCCCAGCTCTAAACAAAGGGAAATCCCGGAATGCCAGCGCGAAAGGTGGTGCTCGCGTTCCTCCTCCCTTGCTCAAAAGCCCCAACATGATATTGGAATTGGATGCCATTATATACCTGCTGAGGGGATAATTTGAATAACTTGAAAGATATAAAAGCTCTAAACATATTTGTTTAAAAATCTAAAATCTATACTTAAAATAAATGAATATAAAGTAATAAAGTTCTTTAAAGTTGTAATTCACTTTGCTGCTGAAAAAGAAAGGAAGCTTAACACCTTAAATGGTATTTATTAACTGAAATATCATCAAATCAAATATATAATGAGGTATATTATAATGACCTTTGTTTTCAGAAAGAAGCATGATGGAAGTTTTTCAATAAAGGGAAATATAGAAAAACTTAGTGTCATGCTCATATATCATCTTTACAGATGTTGTTAACACTATACTATGGCAGCATATGATGGTACAATGTTTCAATCAATTTCAGGATGAAAAACTCATCAATGAGGAGGAGGAGTATAATTTATTAACCTTGTATGATATCAGTTTCTCAAGGACTCTAGAAGGACCCGAGGAAGAAATCTCTGCCCCCTCCCCACTTTCCCTTTCCAACCCAGCCTTCCAAGGGGACCCGAGAGGGAGAAATCTCTGCCCCTCCCACTTTCCCTTTCCAACCCAGCCTTCCAAGGGGACCTTTGAGGGAGAAATCTCTGCCCCCTCCCCACTTTCCCTTTCCAAGGCAGCCTTCCAAGAGGACCTCTCGAAAAGAGCGAAAGCTTTCTCCTGGTCGTTTTACCACCACCATACCCTCCACGCCCGGCCATCCTAGGCTGGGTTAGAAACAAGGAGGGGGAAGTTCAAGGACCACATCGATGGCACGAGCTCAGATTGCCGGCTGGGGATGATGGGCGCTGCAGTGCGATCTCGGGAGAGACTAGGGGGGAAGAAAGAATGACTGTTTCCCCACACCCTAGGATTGGGGAAAACATTGACCCCCCCCCTTAGTTGCGGGAGAAGGGTTGCGCTTCAAAGCGGTCGCCTCCATCCATCAATCCATCCTTCCTTCCTTCCTTCCTTCCATCCTTGTTTTTCCCAGCGAGCGGTGCGTGTGTGTGACATGCAAGCAAGGCGTCTCACGGGCATGTGAACTGGGTATGTCTAGTTTAGGGGTGACATGATAGGAACATTCCAATATCTCGGGCTGCCACAAAGAAGGGGGAATCAAACTATTCTCCAAAGCACCTGAGGGCAGGACAAGAAGCATGGGTGGAAACTAATCAAGGAGAGAAGCAACCTAGAACTAAGGAGAAATTTCCTGACAGTTAGAACAATTAACCAGTGGAACAACTTGCCTCCAGAAGTTGTGAATGCTCTAACACTGGAAGTTTTAAGAAGATATTGGATAAGCATTTGAAGTGGTATAAGGTTTCCTGCGTAAGCAGGGTTAGACTAGAAGACCTCCAAGGTCCTTCCAACTCTATTATTCTGTTTTTTGTTCTGTTTTCTTTCTAATCTATCTATCTATCTATCTATCTATCTATCTATCTATCTATCTATCTATCTATCTATCTATCTATCTATCTAATTAGCTAGCTAGCTAGCTATCATTATCTCGCTTCAAAGACAAAACCTAAACACGAAGTTGTAGCTGAATAGCCCTACATAATTTAGCTTTTTCCAAGCTGGTGATTTCCAAAGGCTTTGAAATCGACTTTCCTCATCCTCTGCCAGGATAAGCTGATGTGCTCAGAAGGCTGGGAATGGTGGCATTTCCTACATTTCTTGTGGGCAGAAGGTGGACCCCTATGTTTCCTTGAAAACACCTCCCAATATTTATTAGAGTGACTTCTCTCCCCAGAAGAAAGGTGCGGCTGTTTAACAATCCCGTCAGCTAAATCCTATCGAGTCAAAGGGGCCAGTCAATGGGGCTAGGATGAATTCTGGGTCACCAGGGACCCTTTTTTTGTGCCCGTTCCCCAACCAGGGCGGGCCAAGCAGCCGCTCTTTTAGCGGCTCTGGAATGGATGTTGAGGTAACCCGAAGAGGCAGCCTCTTTTCAACTCCCCCGCCCCTTTTTTTTAAACGCGTCCTGCCGGGCGGCGACAGGGACGCGGACACCAAAAGCGGCGCCCCGTTCTTCTCCGCTTTTATTTTATTTTAGTATTCAATCGGCAGCAGAGGCTCGAGCCTTCTGGGGCGCCGGGAAAAGGAGCCGAGGAGCTGCAGCAACGTTGCAAGAGAGCCGAAAAGAGGGGTGGGGGGGGGAGAGAAGCAAAAAAGAAGAAGAAGCAGCAAGCTTTCCAGCCGACTTCGGTGTGGCGCGAGAATCCGATCCACCGCCTCCTTCCCCCGGCCGACAGGGCTGAACTGCCGCTGCACCACCACCTCCCAATACACATTGCCAGACTTGGAAGCAGCCCGCCACGAAAGGAGGAGGAGGAGGAGGAAGCGAAGGCGAGCGCCGGCTGCTCCTGCTGCTGTTTCGCGCTCTCCGCCCCCTTCCAGCGCCTTGACGCAGAGCGAGAGAGAGCAGAGAAAGGAACCGCGCCGTCCGACCGGCTGGGTGTGTGTTTGTGGTGGGGGTCTCGTCCCAGCCACCCACCCACTCGCTCCCTTTCCCTCTTCGGAGCGTGGGCTGATCTTAGAAGCCGCTGTCCCGGCGGGCCGTCGCCTCCTCCTCTCCCCCCACGCTCGCTCCTCTTGCCCGCCCCCCACCCCCCCCATCCCCCACCCTCTCCGCGCGTGAAGGTCACCTCCTCCCTCTTCCAGGCGGCGGCGGCGGCGGCTCCGAGCGGAGCGCCACAGCCGGCAGCTCCGCTTCCCTCCCACCTTCCTCCTTGCTAAAGGGCCAAAGTCGGCTCCCCCGCCCGCGCGGGACCCGAGCCAAGCGGTCGCAGTCAGCGAGCGGTGGCGACATGCCGGCGCCACTCCGCTTTCACCGTTCGGCTGGACTGCGACCGGCTTGGCTCGGGTCGCAGTAACTCCCGCCAGGCTGTGCCGCCAAGAAACCATTTAAAAGCCCGCCAGGCTTTCTTCTCCTCCGTGCTTCAGAAGTTGGGCTTTTAAATGGTTTCTTGGCACAGCCTGGCGGAGTTACTGCGGACCCGAGCCAAGCGGTCGCAGTCCAGCCGAGCGGTGGCGACATGCGGCGCCGCTCCGCTTTCACCGTTCGGCTGGACTGCGACCGCTTGGCTCGGGTCCGCAGTAACTCCGCCAGGCTGTGCGCGAAGAAACCATTTAAAAGCCCAACTTCTGAAGCACGGAGGAGAAGAAAGAAAGCCCTGGCGGGCTTTTAAATGGTTTCTTCGCGGCACAGCCTGGCGGAGTTACTGCGGACCCGAGCCAAGCGGTCGCAGTCCAGCGAGCGGTGAAAGCGACATGCGGCGCCGCTCCGCTTTCACCGTTCGGCTGGACTGCGACCGGCTTGGCTCGGGTCCGCAGTAACTCCGCCAGGCTGTGCCGAAGAAACCATTTAAAAGCCCAACTTGAAGCACGGAGGAGAAGAAAGAAAGCCCTGGCGGGGCTTTTAAATGGTTTCTTCGCGGCACAGCCTGGCGGGAGTTACTGCAGACCCGAGCCAAGCGGTCGCAGTCAGCGAGCGGTGGCGACATGCGGCGCCGCTCGCTTTCACCGTTCGGCTGGACTGCGACCGCTTGGCTCGGGTCCGCAGTAACTCCCGCCAGGCTGTGCCGAAGAAACCATTTAAAAGCCCAACTTGAAGCACGGAGGAGAAGAAAGCCCTGGCGGGCTTTTAAATGGTTTCTTCGCGCACAGCCTGGCGGAGTTACTGCGGACCCGAGCCAAGCGGTCGCAGTCCAGCCGAGCGGTGAAAGCGGAGCGGCGCTCGGCATGTCGCTTTCACCGTTCGGCTGGACTGCGACCGGCTTGGCTCAGGTCCGCACGGCGAACTGCTCAGCCTTGGGCAAATCCCGCCGGACGATCTCGCCGCCTCTTTGGCGTCTCCTGTGCGGGGTTCCCGAAGTACATCAAGACGTAGACTCGAGTATAAGCCGAGGGGGCGCTTTTCAGCACAAAAAACGTGCTGAAAAACTCGGCTTATACTCGAGTATATACGGTAAGTGCTCTCTTACCACCTTCATGCTTATTTTGACTTGCATTTCTCTTCAGTCCCTGCCCTGTTGTACATATTCTGATAGATGGGAGCACATTTTTCCTTTGCAAAGAGTCAGAAGCAAAATAGGAATTCAGTAGTTCAAACTTCTCCCTGTTTTCTGTCATCATCTAATTATCTTCTCCAATCAGCAAACTTGATCACTTTGTTCGCATTCTTCTTGTTCTGCATCTATGTTAAAATACCTTGGGCTTGAGGTTGTTTTTTTTTTTAATTCATTGTAAGCTTCAGTTCATTCTAATCTTTGTAAACATTTAAAATCCAAAGTCTTCTCACCTCAAATGGGCATGGACTCTTTCACTGGTTTATTGCTAAACATAAGATCCAATATCTAATTTGATTCATAGCTTTATGAGTTTACCTCATTTTAGGAAATCTTATCAAAGTCTTTAGCAAACCTAAACTAATTCTCAATTTTTATGCTTTTTCCGCAATATATATAGTCTTTTTTTTTTATGGTAGTAATTGGCCTTACAGCCCCATCTCAGTTTTATTCTTCATTTCTTATACACATAATGACTAGGAGGCTTTAAGTGACTTTGGTGCTCTTACCTGGCCAGCCAGGAATGAAAAGTTTTAGGAATATTAAATTATCATCTAATAAGTCAGTTCATTAATCCATTATGCCTAGTGGATGGTCTGTGTCTCTGTGTTTGAACATCTTCCTGTTCTTTTTCTTCTTCAGTCTGAGATGCATAGACTGAAAATACCAAGGATGAAACTGAGATATTTGGCTTGCAGAACGTGTACTCTGTACTTGAATTTATATTGTTTGGATCATTAGACAGGCAGGGATGAAGAATGTATAGGCCATTTGGCTACAGTTATTTTGGGCTACACAATGGGTTAGCAGGAAGTTCAGATGAGAAAATGTTCTACTTTCTCTTTCATCATTAAGTAGAGTGAGTAAATGTTTAAGTATTTTTAATCTCTCTAGCTTTCTTCCACCAATCTCAAGGTTGCCAACAGGATGTCAGGCAATCCATCATCCAGGTAGTAAACAAAACCAAGTCTGATAAATTCGATCCTGTAAAAGCATAATTGTTCAAGATGAATGCATTCATTTCTTTTAACTAACATATTGTAATTACAAGGATTTGAGAATTGCAAAATCAATTGAATGAATATATCTAATTTGTTTTTTAAGTTACATTCTAATTATATAGTTTACAAGCACAGATACCTCAGGTTCAAACAGCTTTTTAAAAGCGAAAGTTGAGAGAAACTAACAAAGTTATTGTTAGTTGTGATGATATGACACATTGCTTCTAAACCAGCATTAATTACACCCAATGGAAAATCTGAGCATATCAAATGGAGCAATTTGCAATTGCTTGTTTGTGTGTCAAGATTCTAGTCTGGGCTGCAGCTAGTGAAATAATAGAGTCTGCGCTCTTTTTAATGGAGGTAAGGACATTATTCAAGACTGGGAAAAAAGTAATTGGGTCAAATAGTTTAAGAACTGCTACTCTAGAATCAGTTATGGCATATATCTCACAAGTGGAAGAACATAAAAGAACAGACATTCATTTTGAGCAATCTTGTTCTCCTGCCAAAGTTTGGCTGCCTGATCTATAGAAGATTGCATTAAATTTCATGGCACAGAGGGGGGCGGAGACTACTTTTTTTTTCTGACTTTCCTTTATTAACTTCAGAGCATGAAATCCCAGCCACGTGAAGCTGACACACCTCTGGGAGGTTCTTTTATAACTTGGACTCTTCCAGTGTTGCAATATAAGATTAAAGATTCCTAAGAACTTCTCATATTGCTGTTTTGATATCTCTGGGACTGAGGCTGCGGCTGTGTTTAGAGAGTGTGATCCAGGAACTTATCCCTATTTTCCATTCAGAAGAAGTGCAAAATGGCCCCAGAAAAGAACGAACTGGTCTTCTTTGTAAATGGCAAGAAGGTAGGAGAGAATCCGTGTTTCTTATAACATTTCTTCTTGCATCTTAGTTCAGGGATTATTCCCATGGCTCTTTTCCTTCTTTAGCAGATGGCAAAAGCATTTCTCAGAGAAGCAGTACTGGATTTAAGATATTTTCTTAAGAAATTTACTGACCTGTTCAATAAATGATAGCGGAATGAAGAACTGATGAATAGCTATCATTATGGCAATTTGGGTAGTTGATTTTGAAAAGAAATTAAATGTTTTAATGGATCAAATGTTTCTTTGAATCAAAAAGGAGGAAAAAAGCATAGCACTTTTCAGGCTGTTTCTGTTCCATTTTTGCATTGATAAAGATCTAATTGAAGTCAGGGACATCACTTTTATAAAAGTGTCCTTCATAAGTTAGTGCTGAGCAAATGCTCAATAAACCCTAATAAAGCTGAATTAAAGAAAACTGCAGATAACCACCAAAGTAAGACAATTAATGCAATCTCACCTGCTACATACTAAAGGATGTAATCAAATAAATAACATATATTTTCTTGGTTGCCTTCAACTTTTCCTGATCCTGTCTTTGGTTGCTTTTTAGTTATCATATTAACATCCAAGATGAACTGAATTATGAAAGTATTTCTCCTCCCAGAGCCCTATTTTTCTGTTTGACAGTGAGATTAAAAATTAGTGATTACCAATAAAGTTGGGCTCCATGCTGTGTCTGCAGGAACAGGTAGATTATTCCATTCCTGATGAATTTCAGAGACAAATATACTGTATTGCAATGTCCTGGTATACTCCAGAAAATTTTACCGCCAGACTCTGCATAGAATTTGGCTTTGGCTGCCAGGATATATAGTTCATGAACATAGTTAAAACCTCCCTTTTAACTCCATTATAAATAGCTTAGAATTAGATTAATCACATACAGCATGGTCAAATTCTGCTTTTATGGCTGAGCATCTGACTGATGCTTGCCTTAAAAAAAGATACCCTCAGCAATTGTTCTACCATAGGGTTGTCATTCAGAGGTAACGAATGGGGCACAGCCAGGGTGGAGATTGCATCAACAATGTATACAAAGTCACTGTTCTTACTTCCTTAAAAACATTCTGGTTTGTAGCTTACCATCTGAATTAATTTGTAGTTAGAGGAGAATATTGTTTTTGCCCATGCATAATTAAATTGGAGATCAGGATTATGCAATCACCACAGCTTTTTAAAATCTCTGTAGCATTTATTCCAACAGAGGTCTTCTCTTTTCCCTTGACTTTTTCTAACCACGAGCTTCCTTGAAATAAAGAGAAAAGTGAAGTCCTATTCCTACATCTTTTTGTCCTATCCCAATAGATCATTGCTCAGAAGACTGTATGCTTTGCATGTAGGAAAGACCTGCTCAGCCCATAATTCTTTAACTAAAAAAGCTTACCAGACATCTGGAAAAGATCCCCCCTCCTTTTGAATTCTTCAAGAGCTGCTAAAAGATCAAGCAGAATAGGCAATATATTCGTAGTTACAAGCATGCAACTCATCTAGATGCTTCTGGAGCCTTCCTCTTCATGTAAACGATTCTGGCAGCAATCACAATGTACCTCTTCTTTAGAGTGTGGCCCATTGAAAATCACAGAGAGGCTAGAGTGGAGGTGGACGGAGTCCAAATCCCTGTTAAAAATATATTCAATGAAGGGTTAACGACTCATGAAACAAAATGTGCAAAAGTGTTTGTTCCAGACTTTTACGGATCTAAACATTAACTGAAAATCCTTGCAAATCCTCTCCCCTCCCCGCCATATAGTAAGTTTTACATCAGCCCTGTCTCTTCTATGAGTCAAAAATTCTCTGAAATGGTGCCAGTATTGATTTAGCAACTCAACCTTGGAAAAAGGTTGGCAGATAATTTGGATTACTTGTTTCATAAAGTGAGTCCACACTGTAAGTCAAAGATACCTGAGTTCTGTGACAGTCACCTTGACGTAAGCGGGCTTTGTGGTGCAAATTTGTTCACATCCTTCAAAAGCTACCGCAGCATGGAAAGATGATGAAATGCTACCAAAATTCAGACGTTTGACAACTGCCTCATATTTATGACGGTTGCAGTGTCCTGAGGTCATGTGATCATCTTTTGTAATCTTCTGACAAGGAAAGTCAATGGAGAAGCCAGATTCACTTAGCAATTGTATTACTAACTTAACAACAGTTTTACCACTCCTTATACGCTTAATGTCCCGATGATATATTACATAAATGGCTTGGCTTGACTTGACTTTGTTTGAATACATAAGCATTAAATCAGCTTTCCCAAAACAGGTGGTCTATAGATGGCTAGAAATTATGGGAGTTGGAGGCCCTACATATGTGGAAGGAACTAGACTGGGGAAGTTGAGGGGATGGGGGCAGACCTTTTCCCTTCCACATGATAGTTTTGGTGGAAAATTGATCTCCCATTAAATCAATGGCAGTAGCAACAAGGTTTTTTTTTTGTTTATTAGAAATGTAGCTTAGTCCTGATTCAGTTCTTATGTGACAAGTAGTTCCTGTAAAATGATAACAAATGAACATGCAGGAGGAAATAGACTTTGAAATTATGAGCTTGTTGTTTAACATGTATTATATTGAGTCTTGCTGGATCATCCCAAAGGTTTATGCAATCCAACGTTCTGCTTCCACAGACTGTCTTTACCTCCCCAGCAATTATTATTGAGTAGCACACTGCTACAAAATATTATGGTTCTGTAAAGTTAGTATCAATTTTTCTCAATCTCCTTCAAAAAAGCTTCCTTAACTAATCGCCACATTTTATGGCAGTAAACCAAATTATGCCAAGAAACATGCATTTACCTATCCTAAAATTCTTGCAAGTCCAGGCAAAATGAACGTTAACAAATGCTTAATTTGTGTTACAGCATCATCACCACCACCACAACGTAAACCACACAGTGATCTTTTACACAAACATAAGAAATGTGCTGAGATAATCTGTTAATAACAAAAGCAATTCAGTGCCTTGTCAGGAAGAGAAGCAAGCATGGAGTTTTGGTTTTTTGACCCAGGAGCAAAGTTTTCAATTGAAAAGCAGTTTTATAATTGATTCTAATCTGAAAAGATAGAAATAAACGTTATTGTTAACAATTAAAACTATGTTGGCTAGAGTTCAGCAGGTCAAAATTTTCCCCTGCTCAAGATCTCAACTAAGGGGGAAAAACTGCATGTTTAGTGGGTAGCTATAGGGGCCCAGGGCCGCCCAGCACCTTGAAACTGCTCAAATGGCCCAAATTATAGCTCCCATTTTAGCCTATTATACCCAACCTTTGTGGTTCATTTGTATTTTAATTTACTGCTGTACCACTCTAGAAAAGGAGTTCACGTAACCATGAGTATGCAATGGCTATCCATCTGCCTGGGTTCATACAATCTACTGAACTATAAGCTGATTAACCACAGTTAATTATTGTATATTATGCAAAATTAGGCAGTGTAGATATTTAATAGCTTACAGGGAAGAGTTTCCAGAGAAAGACATTGAAAGTAATCGGGAATCAACAAGAAGCGCCATTACAGAAAAAGGCTGACAAATAACTCAATTAAAAATCTGGCTTAAAGGTAGAGCAAGAATGGAGTGGGAAAACAAGCAAGTAGGAGTTCAGTGTAACTGTGCCATAATATCTACCTTGAAGAGTAAATGAACAACTTGACTCAGTGTCTATCAGTCTTGTACTGCAATTAGGAATGAAAGTATGCTTTGTTGGCAGAACAAGTAGTGCCATCCAGATCTTGGTACACTCTGCATGCTCGTGACTGAAAACCTAAGCTTTGGTGCATAGAGCACCTAGTACGCTACGTTGGACCAGGGTGACAAAGTACACTTAATTTGTGATTTCTAGAGATACTTCTAGCTCTCAATACATGACAGGAGGTGTTTAGTACAAGGTTTTTTTGGTCAAACGTAGTTGATTTTTATTCTACAATTTCAGTAAGAATATTGCCCATTTATTTAAGCTGAAATTATTATTTCTATTAAACAGTAAGACTATTAACAGTTAAATCTAAACAAGGAAAGATATAAGAAACCTTTTAAAAAATTATTATTATTATTATTATTTATTCGATTTTTATACTGCCCTTCTCCCGAAGGACTCATGAATAATTAAAGGCACCAAAACCTGTTTGAAAGCCACGGGAAAAGTAAATATACCTTGAACTGAGCTTAACTCCTTGTGACTGCATCAACATATCCAAAACGTTTGCTTGGTAGCAATGCAAAAGTGATTTATTATTGTCATCTTCCACAATTTATTTTGACTTTCTGTTGTCTTGCAACATGTTGGTGTCTCCTATGCAATATTAATCAGGCCTGAACCTGATTACTTCCAAAAGTCATTGTCATCTGCAGTTTTATATTGTAAATGCTATGTAATTCGACCTCAAGGACCGGGGTATTTCCTTTAAGAAATGGTACTTAGTCAAAGACATTGTGTGGTTTGTGAAATTCACTCAAAAATGGTAGACTGTTCTGACTTCTACAATGTAATCAGATGCTGATGGATGATATCAGTTCATTTGTTTCTGAAATTAACTGCAGCATACATATGTATTTATAGTTAAATGTGTTTTAAGAAATTATTTTTCTTTTTTCTTTTTAGATAGTGGAGAAGAATGTGGATCCAGAAACTACTTTGCTAACCTACCTTAGAAGGAAATGTATCTGAACTCAAGAAACATGCACTGTATGGAATTTAAAATAGTCCATATAGTTCCAGGTGGCCTAAGGATTCGGGAACAGATCAGAGTACAGTAGAATAAGTTTTAAGATTTCTGAGGATTCCATGCCTGCTAATTCTGTTATTCCCAATATTTCTAGTGTTGCCAGAATTAAACTGAATGAAAGCATATTCAGATTTCACAATTTCACAAATGAAATTTGATAGTAAAATCTCTGTGTGAGAAGATGGATAATTTTCATCTTCTGTCTTGCATTGGATGAGTACAAAAGAAGCTGAGCTACTTCTACATTCATTGATTCCTATGTTGGAAAATTAATGCCTAACCTGGAAAATAGGATGGTTTATTTCTAATCAGATCTGGTTTCAAGATGAGCAAGCAATGCCCCATAACCACCCAACCTCTCTTACCTCCCACTTATCTGCTGATCCTTATATCAAGTCCTAAGTTCTTCTACATAGCCTCAGTTATCACCAATTGCAGTAACTGTTATGTTGTAGTTACAGCTGGACATTACTGGAGGATATGAAGGATGACTGTTCTCCCTCCAATATCTGTTGTCTTATGACAATCGTTTTCCTAAGGATAGGCATTCCCTTTGCCAAAATACATTTCCGGGATAACGTAATAAGGCTTCAATAAACTGCCCAACGAAGTGCCAGGTGCCACAAAGATGTCTTTACCTTCCCTTTTCTCATGAATTACATAACTCTACTTGTGGTCACAACCCTAACCCTAATCCAACCACACACTAACAACTACATTTAAGTTGTACAAATCTAGCTTAGGCAATAAATGTGGTTTAGGAGCTCAGAAATTTGGATTGAGTGACCCTAAATGAACCATTGGCACGTATGTTTAAGGAATGTGGCCGTTGCTGGGATCTATCTTCTGTTGTAGGTAATGATTGAGGGCTTCTTTCCTGCAGTAACTGAACCAGGGAGTTCAGTTTGGATATCAGAAGTTCAGAAGATGGAAAGCCATAGGCTAGATAATTAAAGGGCATTAATTCATTGGTTTGGATTAAGTCTAAGGTTTCTCACTTGTTTAAAATAAGTAGCATATTAATTCTTACATCATAGTTAGTCTTAGATGCTGAAAGAGAGACCGGGAAAGAAGAGCAGACTAATGGGGAAAGTTCATCCATTAGGGTCCAGTTTATTTGTTTTTCATAAAAAGTTAAATAGCGTTGCCGTGGAAAAATAATTTCATAGTAATAATTACATTAAGAATGTTTCCAAGCGGAACGTCAAGAAATACTTCTATGCCTAATCTGATTTTTTCCCTTAGTCATATGTGTAGAACAAATGTGTAGAACAAATAAATATATCTAGTGCATGTAAATCAATTATTCCATTTTCAGCAGATGATCATCTCGAGCAATTAAAAAAGTATAAAATTGTATTTATTTAAAGATATATGCACAATTGAAGTTGGACATATTAATCACCAAACCATAAAGGAGGCAAATTATGAGACTTCCAGCTTTTTATGCAGTTTTATACACAACACATTAAATTAGCATAAACTCTCAGAGCCATCAGCAAAAAACACTGATTAGCAAAAAGCAGCTCAGAACGGATTGATTTAAAGACTTGCTTGAAGAACTGAAATGAGAAGGCCATGTGCCATTATTGGCTGTGTTACTTGACATGCAAACTAAATAAGTTAATAATTGGAGGTTGTACTCACATCACTTTGAAAAAAACACTAGCCAAGGTCCCCCTGTGAGGGAGATGAGTGGTTTCTAAATATGATAATAAATACATTAAAATACATTTTGTTTTAATCTTTATTGAAGACCTCCGAGGTCCCTTCCAATTCTGTTATTATGTTATGTTATTAGCTTTTGTGCCTTGATGATTTTGGTTGGTTTATGATTTGATATATTCTGTGAATCCAGTAATCAAGTTAAGCATGTTGTGTAGGAGTCTATAGCCAATTTAGTCCAGTCTTGTTCAATAATTGTGTGATTTTTTTTTTAAATGAATTGATTAAACCCTATACTTAAAAATCAGTTTTCCCATCAGGCAATACATGTGAATAAACCCAGATAGCTTTTTTTTAAAAGGCAGATTTTTTTAGCCTGCTCTTATGAACCACAATGTAAGCTTGTTACCAGGACCACAGACTTTCAATAATAAAGGTCTGTATGCAATTAGCCATGTTGGTACATTTTCCTTAAGCTCTATCCTCTTAGTGGGCTTGTGTGGAACCAAGCTGGGCTGTGGAGAAGGAGGCTGTGGTGCTTGCACAGTCATGATTTCCAAGTTTGACAACTTCCGAAACAAAATCATGTATCCTTTGTACCCTATTCACTAAGATTCTGAATGTGGGCATGCAGAATTTGTGATAGACAGGGTAGATGCTGGATATCTGGGAATATGTGTTTGTCAGAATCAGTTGTCCCTCTTGCAATTTCTTTGCAAGTCGAGAAAAGATTGCATGCAAGAAATATTAAATATTTCACAAAATCTTTGCTTCCTGTCCGTTGTACAGATACGTGTTAGAACTATGTGAATATACTGCTGTGCCATAATTGTATGGATTATTAGTAGGAGTCTATGGAGATTTTCAGTCACCCAGGTCATAAACCTCTAAGTGACTTCAATGGCAGATAGCTGGTCATTTGCATTCTTTTAGAGAGCCATTGAAGTCACCTAGAGGTTCCCCACCATCCAGCCAGAGCTGAAGAAACTTCTTGGATAAGAAGCAAAACATCTTCAAAGAAAAACAAGAAAGTCCAGTTGCCTCCTGAAAAAAGGACCTTTGGGACGATTATCAGTAGCACTAACTTTCCCCATTTCTAATCAGCTAAATTTCAGCTTGGATTAGAAGACTTCCAAGGTCCCTTCCAGCCTTATGGTTTTTGATATCAGAAATCCTGAAGTTCAATAGGATTTAAAGTTTCAACGTTCAAATTTTGTCTAACAATTTTGCTAATATTTTGGTACTACTGAAGCATTGGATGGCATTTATTAAAATCACTGTACTTTTTCAACTCTAGTGTCTTAGATTAATATTTGCCAAATTTCAGTGAATGACAGTGAATTATGATTATCTGAAGGAATGTCATTGCTTTGATGTCAGTTTATTCTCTTTCTCATTTACCTTCCACATCTTTATCCAATAATGGTGTTGGTAATCAGAAGCTACATCTTTTGGCCAACGTTTGCCTAGGATTTCAACTTTCATCAGACCCAATCAGCATAACTAATGAGGAGGTGTCATCTTCCAAAACATTGGGAGATACCCATGAATCTACCTCTGTTCCAGTTTCAGTATGAGATAGTCTAATCCTGAACATCGGCTTTCATTGATTTTATTGTACTTCTTTAGGGAAATGAAGATTTTATAAAACAAGCAACTTCCTTAATTTATTTCTTCAGACATTATTCTGCAAATGCATGTTTATTCCCTATCTGTGCTCTCCACCATGTGGCTGTAACCACTGTTGAAGGCATCGGAAGCACAAAGACAAGGCTGCACCCTGTACAGGTAAACTGGGGAGGTGTGTCTATGTGTTAACAAATGATTCACAGATTAAATTAAGTTATAGTTCATTGTATGAACAATTGGCAGTTCATATAATACAAAAACCCAAAGATCCTACTATTTATATGTAATGCGATATGTGAACCAGACCAGACACTCGTTCCATTTGCACCTATCACTACAAGCAAGTTGATTAATTTATTTGTCATGGCATATTGTATGAACCAATTCTTCTTCTAGG
The DNA here is from genome assembly GCF_028640845.1 of Ahaetulla prasina. Taxonomy (NCBI): domain Eukaryota; kingdom Metazoa; phylum Chordata; class Lepidosauria; order Squamata; family Colubridae; genus Ahaetulla; species Ahaetulla prasina. The sequence continues at coordinate 64,161,458 of NC_080539.1, forward strand.
AGAGAATAGCCAAAAGCCATGGATCACAGTGTGGTTTCTGCACTCCTGGGATTGTCATGTCCATGTATACATTGCTTCGTAATCACCCTCAGCCTAGAATGGAAGAGATTGAAGATGCTTTTCAAGGTAAGATTGCCAGACACAGTAGACCACAACTCCCATCTTTATTGGCACAATTACTTTTCACCATGGAATAAAGCAAGAAATACGTTTGAAAACGATTAGGTTGAGCTTTCATGACTTGGTGAATTTGTTGTCATGTCTTCTGACACTGGAATCCTGCCTTCCAAAGTTATCAAAGCCCCAGAGAAAATGATTCTTGTCTCTATTGGCAGTTTCCTGTCTTGGAAGGAAGGAATTTCTTCATTCCTTCCAAGCAAACACTAAAATAACCTTTTTTCTATTATGTTCTACATGCCTGTTAACCTTTTCAACTTGATTTGGCAACATAGGAAATCTCTGCCGCTGTACAGGATACAGACCCATCCTGGAGGGGTACAGAACATTTGCAAAGGTGAGGAGCTAACGATAAAATGCCTTGGTGATGAAATCAGACTGACTTTTCCAAGTAAATGCGCAGATGGAATCTGCTTTGACTTCAGCTAAAGTTCTGGTTACTTCATAGTCATGTCTATGTAGCTTACCTGACAATAGTATTGAAGTACTTTGCCACTGTCTCCTACTGGGCTGGCTTTCAATTTCAGTGTTGTTCTCTATGTTGTCTCCATAGAATAAAAGGGATAATTATCTTGAGTTTTAAAGGCCAATGATACCCAGTTTTGTTTCTCATTATCATCCAATTCCAAGAAAATATTCCAGAACATTACTGAGGTTTGGAAGATGGGGTCAGTGAGAGAATATGCTAAAATTATACTCAGGCAAGACAGAAATGTTGCTATCAAAAAAACAAAAAACAAAAAAAAAAACAAAAAAACCCCCTGCATTTAGGGGTTACCCCTCAAGAATGTTCAGAAATCACAATTGCTGCAAAAATAAGTAGGAAGAATGCTGGCTGATGGAAGGTATGGGGATTACCTGCCCATGTGGAAAACTAAAGTAGTTATTACTTGCCTGTAGGGCATAAGTTAAATATTGTTTAGGGCTTGACAATTTGAGGAACTGCCCTCCCAAGTATCAGCCTGTTTGTCAGGAGAGATCTTTTTGAAGATGCCCCAATGCTAATACACGGTGGAGGGTTTCTATGTGGCTCCCAACCTATGAAATGCTTTCCTTTCGGAGATGAATTGGGTCACTTCTCTTCCAACATTTAGAAAAATGAGGAACACGTATCAATTATTTGTTGATTATATTGATTTTAATTTAGATTTAATATTTATTTACATCCTGCTTTTATTATTTTTATAAATAACTCAAGGCGGTGAACATACCTAATACTACTTTCTCCTTCTATATTCCCCACAAGAATAAGCCTGTGAGGTGAATTGGGGTGAGAGAGAGTGACTGCTCCAGAGTCACCCATCTGTCTTTCATGTCTAAGATGGGACTAGAATTCACTGTCTCATGGTTTCTAGGCTAACACCTTATCCACTAGACAGTGATGGTAAACCTATGGCATGCATTCCAGAGGTGGCACGCAGCACCCTCTCTGTGGGCACACGAACCATCACCCCAGCTCAGCTGCGTATGTGCACATGCCTCCTGCCGGCTAGCTTGTCTTCAGGTCTCTGCTGCGCATGCATGGGGGCAGGGCACATGCAGCTCCCCCACATGCATGGGGGGCAGTCAGTCCAGAAAAGATCCACCATCACTGCATTAGACAAACTGGCACTCAATTTTAATTTTTCATATTTTAATTGTATTGGTTTTATATTGTTTTTATAATTGTAAGCTGATTTGATTTCTTGTATAATAAAAAACAAGGTACAAAATAAATCAGTAATTGTCCACCATGGGAATTGATTATTGATTTGTTGATATTGTTTTTATTGCCTTTAAAACCTACCTTTTCTCTGAGAACTCAGGATAACTTACAGTGGTATTTCTCCTGATTTAATTCTTACCTTGAAAGTGGATTAGGGTGAGAGACAATAATTGGTTCAAAGTCATTCTATAATTGAATGGGGACTTAAAGTTCAGTGTCTTCAGCCCAAACCCTATCTTTTATCCATGACACTTGAAACTGATCCAGCACAACCCTTCAGATGTTTGCATGTTCTTTCATATGCGCTCCATAGTTTATTTGGAAGTATTTCTAGATCTTCCTATTTCTATCTAGGAAGGAGGATGCTGTGGAAATCTAGTAAAAGGAAAAGGTTGCTGTATGGCTGGAAAAGAAAAAAATGCGGTAAGTGGCATAAACCAGTTGGATGCCTTTCAACTTTTTAAAGTATTTCTGAAGGAAATAAAATAATATTTATTTTAATGTTATGTAATTTCTTGTAACTGGATTATTTATCACTCTTGACATAGTGAATTTATTAAAAAAACTCATTTAAATACCACATCTCCCTACCCCATGAAATAAAGAGAAATATAACTATTGAGAATATTGGCGATTCTGTTAAAGACTCTCAGTGTCCTCATAATTATAATTCCAGGATTATTTGGAAACAAGGAATGATTACTGAACCTTTTCATGTATTCTGATTTGCCATATCACATGTTAAAAGCGCTGACAATTAGGTGCTAACTAATTTAGTGTCAGGGGGGTGTAGTGGTTCAGGGGTTAAATCGCTGAGCTTGTCGGCAGGAAAGCTGACAGCTTAAGTTTGAGTCCCAAGCACCACACGACAGGGTGAGCTCTGGTTCCTGTCCCATCATCTGCCTACCTAGCAGTTTGAAAGCAAGCAAATGCGAGTAGATAAATTGGTACCACTTCAGGGGGAAGATAACAGCCTTCCATGCGCCTTGGTGTATAGTTATGCTGGCTACATGACCACGGAAATGTCTTCGGACAATGCTGGCTCCCTCGGAAAGAAATGGAGATAAACTTTGTCCCCTAGAGTTGGACATGACTGGGCAGGAGAAACCTTTATCTTTTAATTTAAGTGTAAGCCCTATACTAGGGGTCGGCAACCTGTGGCTCTGGAGCCACATATGGCTCTTTCATCCCTCTGCTGCAGCTCCCTGTCGCTGGTCGGCTCCATAATTGGTAGGGCTTTTGGTTAGGACAGGGAGAGGAAAAAGGACGCTAAGCTAGGAGGAGACTCTATGGTGAGGGAAACTAGACTTCCGGTCAGCTGCAGAATTGAACGGGGGGGGGGAGGGCTTTCAGTTAGGACCGTTGTGGCTCTTTGAGTATTTAAGGTTGCCAACCCCTACCCTGTACCATAAAATTTATTACTGAGTGAATATGGATAGAACTGCATACTTTGTGTGATTTATAATTACCTCCAACAACTCCTTAGACTTCCCCTTATTGGTGACAGCGGGGTTGCTTAACTGGAAAACCCCAGTGGGAAAACCCAGTGAGATCTTCCTTTGGATTTAATGCAATGTGTGAAGTCAGAGGGACTGCAGATCATTGAAGGGATCATTGTAAAAGGAAAGAAGCAGAATATATTCACACTCAGCTTTTGGGTATTTCATCTTTCATGTAAGAACATTTTACCCATGAGAAAGTTCGTGTAATTGTCTTCCATTCTGAAAGAAATTCAAAAAATTCTTTTAACAAAAATTCTCTTTCATCAAAGTGAATGAGGTGTGTGTGTGCGTGTACGTATGTCATAATTGCAAATTATATAATTACAATTTCCAGGCATCCTGTTATTTGTATTACTTAGAAAATTGGAAATAAAGAAAAAAAAATATCCTATCAATGTTAGCAATAATTTAGGATATGAGTGTGCCAAGCACTACCTTATTTGGCTTTTTCATTCCAAGTTAAGTATTGGAAAGAGTACTAGTAGAAAAGAAAAAATGAAAAAGCGTCCTCCAGCTTGCCTCAACTTGTATATACCCAGTAGCAGATTTCACTCCTAAGATTAATTATTTAATATTAAAATCTCTATTGTATTTTACTTGGTGTATCTATATGTGTGTGAGAGAGAAAGAGCAAGAATGCAAGGAAAAAATAAATAAGAAAGAAAATTTAACATAGATTAAAATACCCAAAAAGAAAAAAAAGAGGAAAAAAAATGAAGATTTTAAAAAAAGAATTATTAATTTTCTGATCTTCCTCTTTTTAATATGTCTGTTAATTTGCTATTTTTATCATGTCTTATATTTTTTAAAAGGTTCAGGGGTGCAATGATAAACAAGTCAATGGCCTGGACTGTTGCATGAATGAAAAAGAAGACAATTCGGTAAGTTTATGAAACCTTTGGATATAGATATTTACTCTTGGTAATTTCTTATGTACAAATAAACAGTTGGAGAAATTATCCCCAGCAAAATGTTCTACAGATGGATTAGGGTTACAGCTCTCAGATTTCTTAAGTACCACAGTATAATTACTAGTTTGTTTGCTTGGGAATTTTGGAAGTTGTAGCTTTAACAAATTAGGAATTATTGGATAGTAGGAAACTGACTTAAGTATTATTTGCTCATGTAGTATCTGAACAAATATTGATACTTCTTGAAGGTTCTTACTAGTCCTAATTTTTTTTACATATTCAAAAATAAAAAAAAACATGAAAATATTCTTTAATAGTATAATAATACAAAACCAAAAAAGCAAAAAAGACGTATATACTATAATTTTATACTACTAAAACACTTTAGAACAGGGGTCTCCAATCTTGGTCCCTTTAAGACTTGTGGACTTCAACTCCCAGAGTCCCTCAGCCAGCAAAGCTGGGAGTTGAAGTCCACAAGTCTTAAAGGGACCAAGGTTGGAGACCCCTACTTTAGAACATAGAATAAAAGTGTTGGAAGGAAGCTTGGAAGTCTTCTAGTCCAATTGCTTGTGGAAGCAGGAGACCTTATACCATTTCAGACAAGCGGCTATCCCACCTCTTCTTAAAAACCTCCATTGATGAGGCACCCACAACTTCAGAAGGCAAGGAATTCCACAGGTTAATTGTACTCACCATTAAGAAATGTCTCCTTAGTTCTAGTTTGTTTCTCTCTTTCTCTCCTTCTCTCTCTTGTGTCTGTAACCTTTAATTAGGTGAAACAATGCATCATAGGGCAACAAATTTTGAACCAAGGTATCTCAAACGACCTAATTTACTGAATGTGTCCAAAATCTATGGTGCTAGTGGGATTGAAATTTGGAAAATTTGTTGTCACAAATTTGTACTGCACTGCTGCGCCACCCCCAGAAATTTGGTAGACCAGTCTCAGCTAAGACTTCTGGAGGCTAGGTAGATTGACGCCTCTTTGCAGCCCCTGGAGATCAGGTAGAGTACTTTCATCCTAGCTCTCCAGAAACCAGTAGGCTGTGCCACCATTGGTTGCTGAAGGCAGTCAGCTATGTTAAGCTGGCAGGAAGTCAGAAGTCACTTTTCTCTGTTTAGGTAATGAAATATATCTGAAACAATGATCCACTTGATCTTGGGGTTGTCTAATATATATATATGTTTTTCTTCTGCAGGGACTGATTACCACAACTCTGTTCAATATGTCTGAGTTCCAGCCTTTAGACCCTACCCAAGAGCCTATATTCCCACCTGAGTTATTGGTGAGTTTTCTTTTCCTTGCCAAGCTAACTGACTTTCCTTATGGAAGTTTCTGGTATTCTTCTTGGTTTGTACCCATAAACTAGGACTCTGTCAATATATTTGGAGGGCACCACTTTAAGGAAGAATAAACTTAAAGACATTGTCTGGAGCTAACTTGAAGGTTATGTGATCAGCTTTTTTCCCCCCTTGACACATTTCAGTGGTAAATTAGGAACTATATAGAGCTGTTGAGAGAGAAGGAGGAAGAAAAAAAGGTTGGTTGGTTGTGTAAAAAAGGAGAAAATGGGTCAACAACTATATGCAAATTGGAAGTCCTTGATTCATTACTCTTTAATCTTAAAGTAAATACTCTCAGATATGATGGGAAATGTTATCACTAACAGTTTGCAGTTCTATACAGAAGCAGTGCAAATGACCCAAGGCATTAAGCAACAGTTGGCTGCTGAAAATGATCTGTAACTCTTCTGTTTATGTAGCTTGTTGTACCACAGAACATCAGTCTAGGATAATGGCCCTGCACAGAGGTTGAATTGCGCCTGGGTCCTGACCAGGAAACATCTGATGATGGATATTTGTCTCCTTTTAGCATCAAAGTTATCTATTCACCTTAGTTGAGCAATTTGTTCCACAATTCAGGAAGTTTGTATTCAGGCGTTTAGCATCCTGATCTTGCTTAGTCAAGGAAGCTGTATCCAGGAGACCTTTCAGAGAATATAATTGTAGATTATATTGGGAGGTAAAAATAATAATAACAAAAAAAATCCTAGAAGAAGGCAGCAGCAAGAAAATATATATCTATGCCCATAAAAATAGGTTGGGCAAATTGTGTTACAGTGATTTTAGGGTGTTATTCCATGGCAGAACTGCCAAAACTGTGGATTGTTACTCCTAGATGATGTAAAGCAAAAATGGGGTTGGACACATATATTTTCGAGCATGTCCAGGCACAACAAAATCACTATCAGAAGTTCTTCTTGTGTTGTCCACCCAGACCTAATGGTTGCACTCTGAATGTCAGATTGCTGCCAGAATTTACTGCTGGCCTGTCTAGATAAGTTGGTTCCAAAATCAGAATTTTCTACAGGTTCTGTTACAAAGAATGAATATCTGTCTGAAACAAATATGGAATGAAAAATGCGAATGGTTGTCTAAAAAATAAAGTTCAGATTTTTGGGAAAAAATCTTTCCCATCAAAACAAAACAAAACATGGTTTTAATTTTATTTTGCTAATGGAAAGGTTTCCTTTTATTAAGTTGCAATGCTCTATCATTATTTTACTTATGTATAATTTGAGATTAATTATTAAATGTAGATGGTATATTTATTTCTTTGTCTAACTTTAATCCAAACCCATATGAAATTATTTGCTTTAGTAATAGCAAAAGCATTTAGACTTATACACCACCCCATAGTGATATATAAGTGTAATATTATATATATATTACAATACTCTCTGAGTTATTTACAGTGTCAGCATATTGCCCCCAACATTCAGGATCCCCATTTTACTGACCTTGGAAGGTTAGAAGGCTGAGTCAATTTTGAGCCTCATCAGGATTGAGCTCCAGGCTGTGGCCAGAGTTAGCCTGCAATACTACATTCTAACCACTGTGCCACCATAAGGAGTAATCTATTGGAACCAATTTCCTTAAATTCTAGCTAATCACATCTGCCTTATTAGCCTGCAATTAATAGGGCTTTGGTGCAGCCTTGCCAAACACTAGGGGCAAAGGACTTTGACAAATGAAAGCTAGTATTTCTCAAGCTACATTGCCTCAAGCTTTGTTGCAGATAGATCTTGGAGACCTCTTGCCCCTCCCACTTACAAATACCCAACTGGATAATGAGAGAGAATTTATTAACTTCATAGAAGGACTCCTGTGCCGCTTCTTGTTGCAAAGAATCCTGAAGCCTTTCACTCACTGGAAATAGTAGCTGCAGCTATAACGTAACCCTTCTCTTCGCCCTCATACCAAATTGAGATTGCTTGCTTTGTGATGCCATACGTGAAGCTAAATCTGTCTTTTTCTCTTTAGACACAGAAAAAGCCTGTTGAGCAACTGTGTTTCAAAGGCGAGCGGGTGATGTGGTTGCAACCATCAACTCTCAAGGAACTTGTTACTCTGAAAGCTCAGCACCCCAATGCCAAGCTTGTAGTAGGGAACACAGAAGTGGGTAAGAGGACCAACTCTGTTTTTGTTGAACAAATGCACACAACCATAAACATAGAGCTATATAATTGACTGACTGACCAGTCAAGATTTTACTTCTTCCTTCATAATATCAAATAAAGTCCCTTTATTGCATCACCATTAATAATTAAGGCTGCAATTGTAAACACATTTAAAACAAGAATTCTGTTTTAAAGGTAATTAATAACATTTATAATGAATTACTACTAGTGTCCCTGCTCCCCACAACTTGGGTTAACATAAATATTAAGCCATAATGTGGTTAGTAATAGGAACCCAACCATTATCATTGGTAATAGTTTAACAAGTTGTATGAACCCAGCTAACATGCAGTTTATTTAGTGAATATGACTGCAGTATGAGGGCTGTGCTTTACGTCTAATTTAGGGGAAATTTGATATTGAATACTGGGTGTAAGGATACTAAATGCCCCCTCATAATCCAGCAGGCTTCTTATGTTCATGGATCCTTGTCTGATCCCATACCTGGAACCATTTTTCCCCTCTGTATGAATGCCTCAAAACAATATACACATTCAAAATAAGTTTTCAAGCATTTTTCGGCACCCAATTTTCTCCCTACTCCCTTGGAGATACAGTATTTGCGAATGTGTGAAGCAGAAGGGAAAATTCTTGGCTTTGCACATTCAGTACAAGTCAGTGCAAGTGTCTTCCCATTTAGGCACGCAGGAATGGTCCTGGAGATTGCTTTAGGAAGGGAGTACTATCACCACTGAGATGAGATCTACTGTTCTGGGAGTCTTTTGTATAAGAGCTTTGTTGCTTCATTGGCAGTTTTACTACTTCTGGTGGGCTGCCATGTCTGCACTGACCTCATTGGATTTTGTTTTTTTCAGGTATTGAAATGAGATTAAAGAACATGTTGTACCCTGTGATTATAGCCCCAACTTGGATCCCAGAAATGAACTCTGTTCAGCACACAGAAGAGGGTAAGTTGTCTGCCTGTTGCCTCAAGGGATTGGCAAGAGGTGCTTGAAATGCACAAGGAAATATTTACAAGCCATGATATATATAATATATATAAAAGCTGGGTGGAAGCTCTTCTCCCCTTGCACTTGGAGCCCCTCTCTCTTCTTGTATTCTAATTCAGGGGTCTCCAACCTTGGTTTGCTGGCTGAGGGACTCTGGGAGTTGAAGTCCACAAGTCTTAAAGGGACCAAGGTTGGAGACCCCTGATCTAATTGTACTCCGGGGGAAGGTTCTCATCAAATTCAGAGCTCACTTGACACTTTTGCCAGCCACAATTTCTGAACACGTTTGTCTTCTGAAAAAGTAAGATTGGCTGGTGGAGTAATCTAACAAAAAATGGCAAGGGGTTTCTAAGAATTGTACTGTTCAATAAGCAACAGAAGCCTGGATAGGCACGGAATAGCACTCTTATCAAGGACATTTTTCTAGGACCTTCTGGGAAAATTGTAAGTACAGCATATGGCCAAATCAGATTCAGCAAGTAGAACCCAAGATCACATTGAGGCAAGCCAGATGCCTTAGATAAGGGGTCTGCAAACTTGTCTCTTTTAAGACTTGTAGACTTCAACTCCCAGAGTTCCCAGAGACCTCTGGAAATTGAAGTCTACAAGTCTTAAAAGAGACAAGTTTGCAGACCCCTGCATTAGAGCAATATTTTCCAATCAGCAATATTTTCCAACCCCTGCATTAGATCAATATTTTCCAATGGCTGGGAATTCCAGGGGCTATAATTCTAATACAAATTACAGTGTGCCTGGTTGGGACAAGCTATCCAAGAGCAGATGGCCAAATTTCTGAATGAAGGCTTGGGATCAGGTGGCAGGTGGGTCATTTGATTGTCCAGGAGCCTCTGTTTTAGGTAAACAAAACAAACTGGTTTGTCCTTCAGATATTGATTGAAGATTTCCATACATGTGCACACATCATACTCCAAATGATTTCTTAGAAAAGGGAGCATATATTTGCATTGCACTAATAAATCATATTTATTACATTTATTACAAACGTAATAAAACTTTTTAAAAAGGATAACCACAGGTTATCCTTAAAAAGGATAACCACAGGCTTACTCACTTTCTTGTGATGGTAGAACTGGTATGTATCATCTAAAATCTGATAACTGCTGGAAAATGAACATCTGAGAACGCTTGCAACATTTTTAACAGCAGTAATTTTAGATCTCTAACTTCTCCTGAAAGGAGTCAACCTGTAATCTCTACTCCCCCGCTTTTCAGAGTTGCTTCCAGGTTTGCTACTATGATTGCTGAAAACCAGTGCCCCAATTTTTCCTGTTTTCAGGGGAGAAATACAACAAATCTGTCATGTACATTGGAAAATAAGCACGTCACAGTTTTAAAAGAATTTCCCAAACTCTACCCCAAAAACCAGCTGTCCACCACATATGTGATACAGCTCCATCTACCATGACCCTCAGATTCCTTCTTTGCTAAGTCAAGTATACATCCTTCTAAGATATGCAGGAAATAAAACCTTTCTTGATTTTTTAAAATAAACCATAGTAAAGGGAGGAGACTAAAAGATATAAAAATTCTTCAGTTCTGTTCAGTTGGTGAAGGACCATTTGGTCAAATCGTTCATTTTTGTTGGTTTTACAGGAATCAGATTTGGTGCCTCCTGCAGCCTGAGCTGTGTGGAAGAGGAACTCCGGAAGGCAGTGGCCCATTTTCCTTCTCACCAAGTAGAGGTCTTCCAAGCTGTCCTAGAACAACTGAGATGGTTTGCAGGACCTCAGATCCGCAATGTTGCAGTAAGTGCTTCCAAGTGCAGTTTCTGATAAAGGAAGGAGACAAGAAAGGCAGGTGGGATGTACCATTCCTTTAAAATCCCAAAGGTGCTTTTTCAGGAGGCAACTGGACTTTCTTGTTTTTTTCTTTGAAGATGTTTTGCTTCTCAGCCAAGAAGCAAAATGTCTTCAAAGAAAAAACAAGAAAGTCCAGTTTTCTCCCGAAAAAGCACCTTTGGGACAACCATGACCTGGATGACTGAAAATCATACCGTTCCTTTAAAATGTATCTCCCTTTGCACTTTTATATCCCAATTTATTTTATTATCCTTCACACAATGCTTCCCCATAATACTAGTGGTCAGGCTATTCTATTGACTTTAATTTCAAGGTTGCACAACTTCATGTGCTTCTGAATGTAAGTGTTTCTTAACCTTGACAACTTTAATTTGTGGAGCTGAGGTTGGCAAGATTGAGAAATACTGGCCTAGATAGTTTCACAGCCACAATATCTATATACCAGAGGTGGGTTTCAGCAGGTTCTGACCAGTTCTGGAGAATCGGTAGCAGAAATTTTGAGTAGTTCGGAGAACCGGTAGTTAAAATTCTGACTGGCCCTGCTCCCATCTATTCTCTGCCTCCCAAGTCCCAGCTGATTGGGAGGAAATGGGGATTTTGCAGTAACCTTTCCCTGGAGTGGGATGGGAATGGAGATTTTGCAGTATCCTTCCCCTGGAGTGGGATGAGAATGGAGATTTTGTAGTATCCTTCTCCTGGAGTGGGGTGGGAATGGAGATTTTACAGTATCCTTCCCCTACCACCCCTACCAAGACACACCCACCAAGCCACGCCATGCCCACCAAGCCACACCAACAGAACTGGTAGTAAAATTTTTTGAAACCAACCAATGCTACATACATAAATTACTAGACACACTGATGTTCCTTCTGGTTCCCCCCACAAGGTTCATGGTGGGCCACAATGCATGATCTCAGGGAGTTGGGTAGCAGATGATCCTATAAGCACCCTTTGTTGCAAAAGTATTTCAACTTCCTCTTCCAATTTTATGCTAAGAAGTCTGAGAATTAATAGCTGGATCCAAGCCATCCTATGAATTTCTGTGGCTAAATATAGACTAGAAATTGGGTATTTTTGTTCTTAATAGAATAATTCCTGTACCACGCACAAAGAGAAAAAGCCTAGAAGGCAATAAGATTTCTCATTATTTGCTAAATTCAAACTGATCAGTGAATCGTCTTATGCGTGGCTTAGTTTGAACAAATCTTCAGAGAAAATGTCAGCTTAGGAAAAGCATATTTTTTAATTTATACCAACCTTCAGGCCAGAGAGATATATTTTAGAGTGAAAATGAGTAATAGTTTTTGAACTGACAAATCAGATTTGACTATATATTTTCTTTGCTAGAACATGTTCAAACCGAAAGTTTTACAGAAACAGTGAAATTAAATAATTTATCTAAATGTCTTTATATTCACCCACTCAAGCACAATTTAGAATAATGAATCAAAACATAAATCATTAAATCCACCAGTTGTTAATTAAAAAAAAAAAGCATTTAGCACGTTGTGAAAACATGCACAGTAAATGATGAATTCACTTTAGCCGTATTGCTTCCTTAACCTATTCTTATTCTATTTGAGGACAAGAAAATCCTATTTTAATTTTAATGGTGTAAAGTTAAAATATTCAGGATTTTCCTTACTTACTTTGATGAGTGATTTTAACTATGTCTGTTGACCTAATTTCTAAGATATGTCTGTGCTACGTTTTCTTTCAGGCTATTGGTGGAAATATAATGACTGCAAGTCCAATATCTGACCTAAATCCAGTGTTGATGGCAAGTGGGAGCAAACTGATTTTGGTGTCAAATAGTAAGCAGTTTCTCAATTTCCCTTGTTTCCGATACAAATTCTATTATGGGTGTGAATGGAACAGTTTCAAATGCCTCATTTTTCTTTCTGGGGCTAGTCAGGGAAAGTAGTGTGGCCTGTTATTATTTTATTCTATTTATTTTTCATTTTTTGCAATTTTTGGGAAATCTGTTCCAAATGGATTTCCAAAAGAACAGTCCATTTGCACTACTCAGGTGACCCTGAGGACACAGATAAACATCCAAGGGTCTCAATGACTCTCTAAAAGGATGCAAATTACCAGCTGTCTGCAAGGAATATAAATCCTTCCATTCTCCACCATCCCGTCAGAGCTGAAGAAGCTTCTTGGATAAGAAGTGAAACGTCTTCAAGGAAAAAACAAGAAAGTCCAGTTCTTGTTCAGCCTCCTGAAAAAGCACCTTTGGGACAGTTTGGTTTTAATATTTCATAACTGAGCATTGATAAGCTGTATTATTTGATAGCTGTGTGACAGTGTGCCACACCTTTGTGACATTTGTGGTTTTCGAATCTGTTAGAATGTTGAGCTTTAAAGTGAATTTTTGGAAATGTTTTGGATGCCCTTTAATTTCTATTGGAGATAGAAGTGGATGAATACACTTTTCTGCTCAAGGTATGCGGTGAAACATATGCCTATGTACAAACAACGACCAGCAAAGATTGATAAACTATTTTTCATCTGTTAGTTACAACTAAGAAATCCAGAGTTCCCAGAAGGGTGGTCTAAACACCACAGATAGCGCTTTGGGTGACATTTGATGGTTGATTCCAGCCTGTCTGTTACTTGATAACATAGGACTTCAAAGACATGTTTATTTCATGCTGCCTGTGATTCTAATGTGACATATGGGAGGTGACAAAATACATAGGGGTGGGCTGCTGGGGGTTCGCAGGGGTTTGGGAGAACCTCTAGCTAAGATTCTGTGCAGTTTGGAGAACCCCCAAATCCCACTCCTGGCTGGCCCTGCCCACCCCACCCCTCCCAGGAGTCCCCACGCAGCCCATTTTAGATGCAGGTAAGTGCAGGGCGCGTGTGGAGACTTGGGGAGGGTGAAAAATGGGCCTACTGGAAGTTCAGGAAGCCCAGAAACGGGCCCATTTCTGGCCTCCAGAGGGCCTCTGGAGCCTGGGTAGGCCATTTTCACTCTCCCAGAGGCTCGAGGAAAGCCTCTGGAGCCTGGGGGGGGGGGGAAACTCCCCCCCCCACTGTGGTGCAGGAGGCTGACTAGGCCATGCCCCCCATGGTCACGCCCACCCAGCAACTGGGCAGAGAAGCCCTTGCTAAAATTTTTGAAGCCCACCCCTGAAAATACATATATGAAGGTCTAGATGTCTAGGGAGCAACAGGCTGGAACAGATAGCTAGGATATATTATTTCATTAGTGTAGTAATACTAATGTACGTCACAATCCTTCCTTGTGGAATTAAAAGACTAGCTACCCTCCCAACAATAAATAGTTGCCAAGTTGAATCGAGAACCCACCTGCTTACCCAACTCATCCTCTGTGTGCTATATCTTGTTTTCTTGCAGGGGGCAGCAGGACAATAAGGATGGATGAAAAATTCTTTACTGCATATAGAAAAACTATACTGAAGCCTCAAGAAGTACTGCTTTCAGTTGAGATTCCCTTCAGCAGGGAGGTGAGGTGATCTGAATATTTATTGTCATAGAAAAAAAGGCTGTGTAGTTTTATCAGGCATATGTAACACTTTAGAAAATAGCCTCAATATGTAGAAGGATCCTGACAGACTGAAACATTGGGCCCTATCCAACAAATGCAATTCAGCAGTGAGAAAAATAAGCTTTTGCAATTACGCAAGAAAAAATATATAGGTGTAGAATAAATGGTACCTTGCTCAATTGCAGTAATACAAAAGGGATCTAGGAGTGGACAACCACTTAAATATTAGTCAGCAGTCTTGCTGCAACTGCCAAAAAAAGCCAATGCAACTCTGGACTGCATCAACAGAGGCATAATATCAAGATCATGTGAGATGCCGGTGCTGATTTTTTACTGCTCTAGTGAGGTCAGCTTGTAATATTGCATCCAGTTTTGATCATCACGATAGAAAAAAAGATGTTGAGACCATAGAAAAAGTGCAGAGAAGAGAGCAAGAAAGGTGATTAGGGGACTGGAGGCTAAAATGTATGAAGAATGTTTGCAAGAACTGGGAATGTCTAGTCTAATAAAGAAAAGGACTAGGGATGACATGATAGTAGTTTTCAATATTTAAGGGGCCATCACAAAGAAGAGGGGACAACCAAATCACCTGAAGTACCTGAAGGCAGGACAAGAAGTAACAGATGGAAACTTATTAAAGAGAGATCCAACTTAAAACTAAGGAGAAATTTCCTGACAGTGAAAATATCGGTGGAATGCTTACCTTTAGAAGTTGTGGGTGCTCCATCACTGGGGATTTTAAAGAAGAGTTTAGAAAACCTTTTGTCTGGAATGGTATTGAGTCTCCTGCTTGAACAAGGGGTTGGAGTAAAAGACCAGTTGTTCTGTAAGTTCACATGGCCATATTAATCAATAATGCAGATGCAATGCTCAAAGTCATGTTAAGTATGCTATGATTCTTCTGAAACATAGAAAGTACCGGTAGTTTGGATACAACAATCATCCCTTCTCTCTCTCTCTCTCTCTCTCTCTCTCTCCCCCCCCCCTCTCTCTCCCTCCCTCCCTCCCTCCCTCTCCCTCTCCCTCCTCTCTCCCTCCCTCCCTCCCTCTCCCCCCCTCTTCTCCCATCTCTCTTCTGCTGAAAAGTATCTAGTGACAGTCCCTATGGCTGCCCATATGCGAATAAAAGTAAACTATGGTTCCTGAAATCTTATAAACTAGAGTTTAAAAAGCACTGAGTTTAAAAAGATTTCCACCTTGGGCATGGCCTTAGTGCCATACAAAATCTTTTGCTCCTTCTCATGCCTAGCAAAACTGACTAGATTATTTCAATATAGTTTTTTTTTATTACCATCTAAAAACTGAAATAAAAGTAGAGGTAAATTCATAAGATCAAAAATATCCTAGACAAAATTATTCAAAACCAGAGAAATTATACTGGGCTTAATTGTCCTTTTAAGTGGTAAAATGTTGACCTTGTTCTATTCATAAAAATCACTTACTGAATCATGCAAACTTATTTGTGCATGCAGACTCCTTAAACCAGAAAAATGATCTGCTTAATCTATACAAAAAGGGTTAGATTTTTCCCTCACAAAGAGAATCAGTTATTCAGGACTACAGGTGAAACTCAAAAAATTAGAATATCGTTCAAAAGTTCATTTATTTCAGTAATGCAACTTAAAAGGTGAAAGTAATATATGAGATAGACTCATTACATGCACAGCTAGATAGTTCATGCCTTGATTTGTCAAAATTTTGATGATTATGGCTGACAGCTCATGAAAACCCCAAATTCAAAATCTCCGAAAATTAGAATATTGTGAATGCCATAATCATCAAAATTATGACAAATCAAGGCGTGAACTATCTCGCTTTGCATGTAATGAGACTATCACATAAATTAGTTTGACCTTTTAAGTTGCATTACTGAAATAAATGAACTTTTGCATGTTATTCTAATTTTTTGAGTTTCATCTGTAAATTAATTTTCCTTGTGTTGCATAACCTAGCTAGAGTATCAGGTAGTTGATATTCTTTTCATAGAAATGTTTAGCCAAAAGGTCCCTCCCATTGAATTATATTTATTTCATTTTAACTAGGAGTAAGGTGATAAAAATATAAAATCTTTAAATATGTTTTCTGCATAGATTTAGGAATGAGTATAGATTTCCTGCATGAATTTAGGAATGAGTGTACTAGAAGAAAAAATAAATAAAAGTTAAGAAGACAGGGTTTGGAAAAGGAAGCTACAATTTCTTAGCATGTTTTGCTATGGCTGGGGAAAGCTACAAAAAGGAAACCACATGACCAACATAGCCATCCTGCATCGTGGCTTTATCTGTGTAGTGCCAAAGCAAACGAGAAGGAGTTAATTCTAGCATAAAGTTCTTCTTAGATAAAATGTAGAAAATTTAGTTTGGTCATGGAAGATACAAAATGTTTCAATAAAGAAGAATATTGTAGCTCAGGGTTGAAATGAGGCTTTCTTGGTGATCTCTGAGCTTGGTTGTTTTTATGCAGATGTTTCATTATGCAAACTCAGTAATATCAACACTGCTAGTAGGGAGTGGGGTTTGCTCTAAATTTATATTCTAGTGGATTGCCCTGTCAGTGTTAGTAGGAATGGTCTTGGTGTTTTTTTGGTTGGGCTGTTTACTATTTGGTTGTTTGGCTTGATTAGTATGAGTGGGATTGTTTTTTTTGTTGTTGTTGTTAACTTATGTTTCTAGCTTGCTATCAAATAATATCTACATACTGTGCAAAAGAGACAATCAACAAACCCCAAAGAGAAAATAGAACCGAAACACCTCCCCACCAGCAATTAACACCCAGATGTACATAAATCAACACCAAAATTAACATCACACTAACAATCAAGAAGTGAACAATACATTACATGCTAAACCAGTTTTGTCTGTGGTTAAGTTACCAGGCTAGAAATTAGGAGACGCTGAGTTTTAGTCTCACCTTAGCCATGAAAATCAGTTGGGTGAGTTTGGCCCAGCCACTCTCTCACAGTCCAACCCTCATCACATGGTGGTGGTTGTAGGGACAATAGGAGGAGGAAAGTGTGTTGGATATGTTTCCCCACTTTTGAGTTTTGTAAAAAATAACAAGGGTAGGAAACAAGGAAAATAACTAAACAAACAAACAAAGACCTAGTTTGGTAATGAAATTTCTGCAAGAAAAACAAGCTGAGAGAACATCAAGAACCCCTCATACAAAAAGTTTGCCATGAATTCCTTCTGGATGACTTTGTGACTTTCCCCTAGAAGAATGGTGGTTCAAATTCTAACTTATTATATTAGACCAGTCTTTCTTTATCTCTGAAAGAAGCAAAAATACTATACTCATGCAACCTATAGAAGGACTAAGGCAATAGTCCCCAACCTTTCTAGCTCCAGAGACTGGAAGAAAAATTGCCTTCCACAGACTGGGGGAAAGGGATGGATAGTTTTGTGTGCAACCTTAATCCTGTGCATGTGCTGATTAAGCTTCACATGCTCGCCCACTGCTTGTGCGGACTGGTTCCTAACAGGCTGTGGACTGGGAACAGTCCATAGCTCAAGGGTTGGGGACCCCTGGACTAAGGGATTGTACTTTTTAAAAAAGATATATGAGTTGGCTATCTCCCTTAGATTTGTTTAACCTTGAAAACTTTAGCATTCCAAGATTCTTTGTAAGGAATATTATTCTACTAAAAGCTTAAACAATGTTGGAAGTGATCATTCAACCTATATGTTTTAAAATATTTTCTTGGATTTTATTTTAAATTGCTAGGGGAAAAAAATCAGTTTTGAAAAACAACATACAAAAACCAGCAATAGAAGGAAGCAGATTTTTGAAGTGTCATACATTCCATGATCAGTCTGGTCCAAGTTTTAATGCAAATGAGGCAAAGTAAGAATCAAATAAGTACATTACCCCATTACCATATCTAAGAGCCCAAGAAGAACCTTGCTGGATCAGCCCAGCAGTTCATCTAGTTCCATTGAACATGTCTACTCTTGACATTGCATTTCTGTTGAAATACCTAGGGTCAGTAAGCTTACTATCCAACTAATAACAGGCTTACTATCCAACTCATGTGTTCATGGTGAAAGAGCATGACATATTTATTGCAAAATTCCCAGATTATCTGATGTGGGTTGGTTTCAATTATTTCTGGGTAATGTGAAGGAATTGACTCATATACATCCAAGGATTCTAGATACTTAATAGACACAAGTATGATGATTAATGGTTAGTTGCTTAATGGACTGAGGGCATCCTTATTATTTTTCAGGACTGTGTTTATTTTTCTTCTTTCCTTTCTTCTCTGAGCTTATTTCTGGATATGGTGGTTATAGTAACAACATATTTTCAGTCTTGATACAATTGCATTTTGGGGCAACTATGTTCTTATTATATTGGTTAAGATTACACTAGAAAGAAAGATGAGATTTTCTCAACTTTGGAGTTCTAAGAATCTCATGATATGCAGTGTGGGAGATCCATGAAAAAACAACAACATCTGAATTGTGACATCAATTATGTTTACCTCATCCGAGTTACAAGGAAAGCATTTATTTGACTGATATACATGAAATGAAGAATGGAAAGGGAGAGGTTAATTTTGTTCCGATCTGGATCAATTCTGCACACATTCTGTTCTGTTTCTTTATCAGTAAAGCAGTTTCCCCCCTTCAAAATGTTCCTCCTATTAACTTAGCTTTGTTAAATATCCCCTTCCAACTACAGAGCAGCAATGCTCTTAAGCAGCATTGCTTAACAGCAATGACAAATATATATATATAAATAACTAACTTACAGAACTGAAGCTGAGAAATGTCAAGATTCTGCACTTACTACGGACATTAAAGAGGGCCTGCTGAAATTTGTGTAGTTCTTACTACCTTCCTCTTGCCCAGCTGCATGTGGCTTGATACCAGTGGTGTACTATGTGGCCGGAGCACCCTCTGCTGTGCATTAAGATACCCAAGTTACAGGAACTTTTTCAATTATCTCTTTTGAAGCTGCCCTGTGAAAATCCACAGGTTTTTCTTTTTTAAAAGAAATTTTATTTTTCCACAACAAAAAGAAAAAACAAACAAACATTCACACCAAACAATTTCAATATGCTGAAGGGGTGTTTACATATCTTCTTGTGCAATTTCAAGATAAACATCTCTTTCATAAATATATCTTTGTTTTTCTAACATATTTTCCCATCTAGCCAGTTATAGAATAAATCCCATATTTTATAATATTGCTTGTCTTCTTGATCTTTCTACATCCTCACAAGTAGTGCTGTCACTTACAGAAGGGCATCTAAGAACTCGGCATCATTTTCTCTAATTTGTGAGATTTACATAAAAGCCATACAAATTGTAAGCCAAAAAGCTCTTTCCATTCTTTCCAGTTTCAGAAGTTGGCATTCATGAGGGTTGTAGCTTTTATTTATTTAGCTGGGCAAAATTTAAAAAAAGAAATGAATTGATGTGCAGATGGTTAGGATCAAGTTTGTTGGAGAAATTGTAACACTATTGTGCACATTTAGCTTAGGGTCAGAGCACATTAAGGGAGTCCCACTGACAATATGAAGAGTACAGTGATAAGTAGACCAGTGGTCTGACTTGGCATGCCATTTCTATATTCCTAAAGCAACATGCTAGGTCTATTTTGAATGTTCAATCTTGACATTTTCTAGAAAGATTAATGAATCATGAGTGTTTGCAAAGGGGACTGAAGCCTCTTGAATGGAAGGAAATAGAGAAATAACCTGCTATTTCATGGTTATTAGCATGTTAACTGAGATTCTTAGAGATTCAAAACAAGAAAGCACCCGCCAAAACAATGTAGGCTGCCCTTATGTAAAGAAACAAACAAACACACCAACAAACCAAGATCCTGGATATAGACATGGTGCAGAAACACTTTGCAGCAAATAGATGTCAGTTCCAGCATAACAATTAACACTTATTTATAAGCATAATCCTGCCTTGCTATTCTCAGAGATGGAAGTGAATTTCTCAATGTTAAGTTTTAATCAGAACATAGCAACAGAAATTCTTTCATAATTTGTCTGGAATTCTGTTATATTTTCCCAGAACTCATTCGTCCTTCATCTAGAAATTGTTTCATAAAAGCTACTGCTTGTGTTTTAGTACCATTGCTATCAGTGGACCGACTTTACTCCACACTTCCCCCACTGAGATCAATGTGAAAAAGTCCATAGAACTTCCTTTTCTTCTCTTAGGGTGAATATTTCTCTGCCTTCAAGCAAGCTTCAAGACGGGAGGATGACATTGCCATTGTGACCTGCGGAATGAGAGTTCGGTTTCAAGAGGGAACCAATCGAGTAGGAGAGATTAAGCTGAGTTATGGGGGGATGGCTCCCACAACAGTCATGGCTGTAAAAACCTGCCAGGAGCTGACTGGGAGGTAAATGAGTGAGACTCACATGTCGGGAGCAGAATTTTGTAACACTCTTAATTGGGAGATCAAAGTTTATGATGTTGTTATCATTTCAGTTTTAAGGAACCTGTGGGATATTATTTGCTGAATTGTGGGGTCAAATATTTTCATTCTGGTTTTTTTTTTATGACTTAGAGGAAAGATTAGGCACATTTGGCTTCATTGTCATTCTTTAATAGGAGTGCATTAATGTTTGAAAATTGGCAGTATAATGTGGAGATACTTGGAAGGCTGCAACATTGGCCTCTGGTGGCTCAACAGACTAATGCAGTCTGTTATTAACAGCAGCTGCTTGCAATTACTGCAGGTTCAAGTCCCACCAGGCCCAAAGTTGACTCAGCCTTCCATCCTTTATAAGATAGGTAAAATGAGGACCCAGATTGTTGGGGGCAATAAGTTGACTTTATATAGAATATACAAATGGATGAAGACTATTGCTTGACATAGTGTAAGCCACCCTGAGTCTTCGGAGAAAGGCGGGATATAAATGCAAAAAAACAAAAAAAAAAACATGGGACAGCCTTATGGACTTACGATTTTAGAGAAGCCGCTCTTGACCTGGAGTGCAGCTTAAAGGAGACTTTCTTATTGGGATGCTGCAATTACATCTCTGATGATTTCTGGCCTGCGCCCCAAAGAAAATAAGCAGAGTTTCCATCGTATCATCATGATGACCATCTTGGCTTCTTTTCTGACCATATTCTATGGGCATCCATGCTATGGGCCAGATAAGGGTCATTCTGGAAGATGAACTCCCAATATAACAATGAGGCAGCCGAATGGGAATCCCTGGCTTAATGTTTTTACTGAATAGACAAATAAAGCAATTTTGTTTTAATTTATGATTCATTTTTAATAGAGAGTGGAAAGAAGATCTCCTGCAGGAAGCTTGCCGTTTGCTGGCTGAGGAGATGAATCTTTCCCCTTCGGCCCCTGGTGGCATGGTGGATTTCCGTCGAACTCTCGTGCTCAGCTTTTTCTTTAAGTTCTACCTCACAGTGCTTCAGAAGCGAAGTTTAAAATTAAATGGCAATGTGAGTTCTTCTGTCTTCTTGATGGGATAAGGGTCCAGCAGTTTCATATGGCATTCTGTGTGCAAGTTCCATATAGTTATTGGAAACTTTTTACTTTTTGATTGTAATGTTCTTGTGCACATTGAGGGTTGTAGCTTTTATTTATTTAGCTGGGCAAAATTTAAAAAAAGAAATGAATTGATGTGCAGATGGTTAGGATCAAGTTTGTTGGAGAAATTGTAACACTATTGTGCACATTTAGCTTAGGGTCAGAGCACATTAAGGGAGTCCCACTGACAATATGAAGAGTACAGTGATAAGTAGACCAGTGGTCTGACTTGGCATGCCATTTCTATATTCCTAAAGCAACATGCTAGGTCTATTTTGAATGTTCAATCTTGACATTTTCTAGAAAGATTAATGAATCATGAGTGTTTGCAAAGGGGACTGAAGCCTCTTGAATGGAAGGAAATAGAGAAATAACCTGCTATTTCATGGTTATTAGCATGTTAACTGAGATTCTTAGAGATTCAAAACAAGAAAGCACCCGCCAAAACAATGTAGGCTGCCCTTATGTAAAGAAACAAACAAACACACCAACAAACCAAGATCCTGGATATAGACATGGTGCAGAAACACTTTGCAGCAAATAGATGTCAGTTCCAGCATAACAATTAACACTTATTTATAAGCATAATCCTGCCTTGCTATTCTCAGAGATGGAAGTGAATTTCTCAATGTTAAGTTTTAATCAGAACATAGCAACAGAAATTCTTTCATAATTTGTCTGGAATTCTGTTATATTTTCCCAGAACTCATTCGTCCTTCATCTAGAAATTGTTTCATAAAAGCTACTGCTTGTGTTTTAGTACCATTGCTATCAGTGGACCGACTTTACTCCACACTTCCCCCACTGAGATCAATGTGAAAAAGTCCATAGAACTTCCTTTTCTTCTCTTAGGGTGAATATTTCTCTGCCTTCAAGCAAGCTTCAAGACGGGAGGATGACATTGCCATTGTGACCTGCGGAATGAGAGTTCGGTTTCAAGAGGGAACCAATCGAGTAGGAGAGATTAAGCTGAGTTATGGGGGGATGGCTCCCACAACAGTCATGGCTGTAAAACCTGCCAGGAGCTGACTGGGAGGTAAAATGAGTGAGACTCACATGTCGGGAGCAGAATTTTGTAACACTCTTAATTGGGAGATCAAAGTTTATGATGTTGTTATCATTTCAGTTTTAAGGAACCTGTGGATATTATTTGCTGAATTGTGGGGTCAAATATTTTCATTCTGGTTTTTTTTTTATGACTTAGAGGAAAGATTAGGCACATTTGGCTTCATTGTCATTCTTTAATAGGAGTGCATTAATGTTTGAAAATTGGCAGTATAATGTGGAGATACTTGGAAGGCTGCAACATTGGCCTCTGGTGGCTCAACAGACTAATGCAGTCTGTTATTAACAGCAGCTGCTTGCAATTACTGCAGGTTCAAGTCCCACCAGGCCCAAAGTTGACTCAGCCTTCCATCCTTTATAAGATAGGTAAAATGAGGACCCAGATTGTTGGGGGCAATAAGTTGACTTTATATAGAATATACAA
Organism: Ahaetulla prasina; assembly: GCF_028640845.1. Classification (NCBI taxonomy): domain Eukaryota; kingdom Metazoa; phylum Chordata; class Lepidosauria; order Squamata; family Colubridae; genus Ahaetulla; species Ahaetulla prasina. The sequence continues at coordinate 64,184,571 of NC_080539.1, forward strand.
ATGGATGAAGACTATTGCTTGACATAGTGTAAGCCACCCTGAGTCTTCGGAGAAAGGCGGGATATAAATGCAAAAAAACAAAAAAAAAAACATGGGACAGCCTTATGGACTTACGATTTTAGAGAAGCCGCTCTTGACCTGGAGTGCAGCTTAAAGGAGACTTTCTTATTGGGATGCTGCAATTACATCTCTGATGATTTCTGGCCTGCGCCCCAAAGAAAATAAGCAGAGTTTCCATCGTATCATCATGATGACCATCTTGGCTTCTTTTCTGACCATATTCTATGGGCATCCATGCTATGGGCCAGATAAGGGTCATTCTGGAAGATGAACTCCCAATATAACAATGAGGCAGCCGAATGGGAATCCCTGGCTTAATGTTTTTACTGAATAGACAAATAAAGCAATTTTGTTTTAATTTATGATTCATTTTTAATAGAGAGTGGAAAGAAGATCTCCTGCAGGAAGCTTGCCGTTTGCTGGCTGAGGAGATGAATCTTTCCCCTTCGGCCCCTGGTGGCATGGTGGATTTCCGTCGAACTCTCGTGCTCAGCTTTTTCTTTAAGTTCTACCTCACAGTGCTTCAGAAGCGAAGTTTAAAATTAAATGGCAATGTGAGTTCTTCTGTCTTCTTGATGGGATAAGGGTCCAGCAGTTTCATATGGCATTCTGTGTGCAAGTTCCATATAGTTATTGGAAACTTTTTACTTTTTGATTGTAATGTTCTTGTGCACATTGAGAGATGTATTAAAAATACATTTACCTTTGCAATAAGAGAAATTAAAAATTAAGATAAGATTTTTCCTATATTTTTGCAGAATAATTTGAATGATTTGTTCCCTTGCAAACATGCTAGTGCTACTGAATTATTTAACAAGGACCCTGTTAGCAACGTCCAGTTTTTCCAAGTAAGTAAGAGCAAAAACCAGTTGTGTTTTCCATTTGTTGTATTGCCTCTCTTCTCAGTTCTAGGAAATGTACTTGCCTGGGCATTAGACCTTACCTTGAACTAGCCCTTATTCTGATTTTTGGTCTTTGTTGTTGTCTTTAAATTAATTAATTACAGAAGATGTATGTCCTAATAGGACCTCTTCCTTTCAAGTAGAAGGAATTGTCCTGTATTTGAAATGCTAAAGGCTGTTCCCCCAATTGCTTCATTGCTGCTAGTAGAATTTTAACTTTTTGAATGAGGCAATGTTTGTCGGGTATTGATGCCAGGATTTAATCAGCAGTGAAAGTACACCGTTCTTTGCTTTTCTCATAGGAAGTGCCTAATGAGCAATCCATTGATGATACAGTGGGACGACCCCTGATGCATTTGTCAGCTGCCAAGCAGGCGAGTGGAGAGGCAGTCTACTGTGATGACATCCCTTCTTACACAAATGAACTTTACCTAACACTGGTTACTAGCAGCAAAGCCCATGCTAAAATTATGTAAGTCCTGTTTCCATGACATACACCATTATATATTAAATGGTACATGCCACAATTATTATGATGTGGATGTGGTCTTCTGTGGCTCTTACATTATAAAGGCTCTCAACAAAGGCTGTAGTCCACCTCCTTTCAATCATTCAGTATAATATGTAACTTGTTGTGCTTCTGGACGTTGTGTAATTCTTACAGCTGACAACATGTTTGGAAGGTACAAACTATCAAGGTACATAGAATACTACAAAATCTGTAGCAATCTGTAGTCAAAAATTGTATTTGCAGACATACACCTAAATCTCATGGGAATAATCCTACTGTGCTACTCTTTCCTTTCAGTTCCATTGATACCACGGAGGCTCAGAATGTACCCGGCTTTGTGTGCTTTGTCTCTGATCAGGATGTTCCAGGGAGTAACATTTCTGGGATTAGTAATGATGAAACCATCTTTGCAAAAGACATTGTACGTAACTATTGCTTCTCATCTACAAATTGTTCTAATAATCCCAAAGATTAATAGTATCTCAAAGATACTAAAATGGAGCCATCAAGTCATTTGCATTATAGCTCAATTATCATTCCCCCTTGGTTCATTCCCAGATGTGTTCTATACATTTTATACTCTTCACTTTGGCTTGAATTGGTGAGTTATGTGTTAGGGTGACAACTGGCAGAAGTATCACCATCCCCTATGAAAACTGTATGTGTATGTGTTGCGATACATAGTCAAATGTGTATATCATGTGGAGTGACATACTAAATTATGAGATGTCCTCATACATATGAACCCCTTAAAATGCTCTTTTAAGAAGTTGGTATATATGAGAGGGCATCTCATAGATTTGGTAACAAATGCAGCTTAATCTGTATGGGGAGGAATATTTTATAACAATACCAATTGAACCTAGTTCTCACTGAATTCACTGGGATCAAATATAATCACATACAATTGTCTGTTCTCTATCATTTCTCAGTTGGTTTCATGAAAAAAAATTTGCTTTTAAAACTCTTCCAGAACAGAATAATGTGATATTCTTGCTCTGATTTAATTGCAAGGTGGCAAGGTATGTGTGGGAATATCCTGTGTTTCATTGTACAATTTTGCCTTTCCCAGTACTCTGATGCCCTTGACAACCCACAGTTCAGTGAAATGCCAAGGAAAAGTATTGTATTAGAGTACTAGAGACATCACCACTTCTAAAGAGAAGGTTTGCCCCTGAAAAAGTATAGGAAGATGTCTATAGAGATTCTCAGTCATCCAAATCATGGTTGTCTGGGGGCATCAATGACTCTCTAAAAAGGTAAAGGTTCCCCTCACACATATGTGCTAGCCGTTCCCAACTCCAGCGGGTGGTGCTCATCTCCATTTCAAAGCCGAAGAGCCAGCGCTGTCCAAAGACGTCTCCGTGGTCATGTGGCCGGCCTGACTAAACACCAAAGGTGCACGGAATGCTGTTCCCTTCCCACCAAAGGTGGTCCCTATTTTTCTACTTGCATTTTTTATGTGCTTTTGAACTGCTAGGTTGGCAGAAGCTGGGAGAAGTAACAGGAGCTCACCCCGTTACGTGGCACTGGGATTCGAACTGCCTGAACTGCTGACCTTTTGATCGACAAGCTCAGCATCTTAGCCATTGAGCCGCCACCTCATCCCTTAATGACTCTCTAAAAGAATGCAAATGACCAGCTGTCTGCATAGAGCATAAATCCTTCTATTCCCCACCATCCAGTCAGAGCTGAAGAAGCTTCTTAGATGAGAAGGAAAACTTCTTCAGAGAAAAAACAGAAACTCCAGTTGCCTCTTGAAAAAACACCCTTCAAAAGTATAGAAAGAGTTTTCTTCCTCTAGGGAAAATTGGAGAAATTGCTTGTTCAATTACTTGTGCCCAGACTAGCTGTTGTCCAACAGTATGTCTGAATTCAGAATGTCTGTCCTCTTTATGTAAAGTTAGGGTTCAAAAATAAATCTATCCAAATTAAAGTATTACTGACAGTAAATCAGCTAAATTTTCCGAAGTTGCTGAATAAACTAAAGTCTTCCTCCCCACTCCCCCAGGTGACATGTGTTGGGCACATTATTGGTGCAGTACTGGCAGATACACAGGAACATTCCCGAAGAGCTGCTAGAGCAGTGAAGATCACATATGAAGAGCTTACACCAATTATCACTATCCAGGTGAGACACTGCAAGAAAGTGACATACACCTTGATTTCAGAGTCCTGACTGAGTAAACGTAGTTCTTTCTTTATTTTTTAAGAGAGATGGATTTGAGAGTAACTTCTCTGGTTTCTGTTACTGTGATTCTGAGATGGATATGTGAAAATAGTCTGTCCTTGTTTCTACACCTATTTGTTATGATCATTGTTTTTATGAATCAGGGCAACAGACTTGGTGCATGCAAAACCCCTTTTTCTTTTGCAAATTAGTCCCAACTAAGAAATGGTCATTTACTTTTACTTTTATGGTGTAAATGTTTGAAGTGTGTAATTAGAGCTGAGCAAATATTTTGCCATTTAGAGTTGTATTCATTTAGGGCCATAGTGGCGCAGTGGTTAGAATGCTGTATTGCTGGCTAATTCGGATGACTACCAGGGATTCAGTCCTCACTGGCTCAAGGTTGACTCAGCTTTCTCTCCTTCTGAAGTTGTTAAAATGAGGACCCAGATTGTTGGGGGGCAATATCCTGACTCTGTAAACTGCTTAGAGAGGACTGTAAAGCACTATGAGATCTTATATAAATCTAAGTGCTAAGTGCTAACATTGGCTGTATAAAGGAGGTGGAGAAATTAGTGATACCTAATCTCTATCTATTTGATATCCTCCTTTTCTACTTTCTACTCACTGCTATCCATCTCCCTGGACAGACTTTTTCTGAAATTGTTCTGAGGACAACATCAGGACCTCCAATTTCAGGTTTTTCAGCACAGGACAACTGGAAAGAACTGGAAAGAAAGTTGTTGAAGTAGAGAATAGGGAATTCTAATGAAATAGATAATGACAGGTACTATCTGCCAATGTTTTTTTTCTACATAAGGTGCAGAAAACCTGTCTTTTGTTGTACCTTTCATTCAAAATATGATGCAGATTACCTAACAGTACATAACATTGGTTTAATTTGGCTAAGCTACACAAAACAGAGCTGGTTGTTTTATGTGTGTGTGTATGTATGTATGTATGTATGTATGTATGCATGTATGTGTGAGCACACGTGTGCACGTAAATATGTGTGTATTTAATTAATTCTCCTATAATTTGCATAGGAAGCCATTGAGAAAGAATCTTTCTTTAAGACTGATAGGAAGATTGAAAAAGGAAATATCCAGAAAGGATTTGAAGAGGCTGATCATATTGTGGAAGGTAAGCTTCCTCATTTCTTTTTGTTTCTTTTTGATTTGTATAACAAAGGTTTCTTTTAAAGCAGGGGTCTCCAACCTTGGCAACTTTAAGACTTGTGGACTTCAACTCCCAGAGTTCTATGGGAGTTGAAGTCCACAAGTCTTAAAGTTGCCAAGGTTGGAGACCCCTGTTTTAAAGCATTGACTGGATGAATAACACATTTGCATTGATCTTGGGGTTAGAAATGGACAATCTTTTCAAGCTCCTCTTGTTTTGTCATTGTTTTTTTCCAGCTTCCCCAAACTGTCTGTCCATATCAGAGTAAAAATGGAAAGTTTCTTTGATACATATGAAGTGCTCAGAGCTAAGACCACACGAGAATCCTTTTTTGTCACTAACAGCATGATTAGGTGTAGTGGAATCTGGGTAGGGTAAAATCTTGAACAAACTATATTTCCTGGAATCTGTACCCAAAGTTACTAATGGGATAAAAAAATGTTTGTTTCCTTTGTTAAGAGGAGCAAATGGGAGGCAAACTGCCATTTGATAAGGTGCATAAAGATTGTTAAATCTTGATGGGCACAGGAGAGGCCCAGGTTTTCCTTCCAAGCGATTGGAGTCTAAGAACTCAAGCAATGAAGATCAGTGGTTGGACTCCGAACTCCATGAGCTAGAATCGGAGTCATTATTGTATAAATTCTCACATCACCCTGGAAAGCACTATTTTGAATTTAATGTATTATTTGATTTGGAAATCCTTTCTTTCCATCCTGCCTAGGAGAGATGTACATCGGTGGCCAGGAACATTTTTATCTGGAGACTCACTGCACAATTGCTGTGCCAAAAGGAGAAGATGGAGAAATGGAACTCTTTGTATCCACCCAAAACTTAGCAAAGACTCAGGTCAGCCAGTCCATTGATAGCTTTGATCTTGATAGCTTTTGGAGAAGGCAGTCAGTTTTGCCACCAAGAATAATATGATTCGTTATTGTTATTGTTATTATTATTTGAATAGGGATGTTCATTAAGAGTTGAGGAGAGATTTTCCTCTAGCGTGCAATAAGGAAGGAAATTACATGGGAGAATTACATTCGCCATTCCTTGTCTGTGCTCGTCTGGTTCATGATAAGCTTTTCTTCCCCTGTCTAGTTAGCCCTGGTTTATTCTTCAGTTTTAATAATCTGTTATTTCTGACCAGTTTGTGTACAAATAGTTTATGTCATAATGCTATGCATGGTGTTGAAGAGGTGCTTTGCTTTACTGAAACTCTAAGAGATGACATCCTTCCACCATTGGTATGGAGTAAGAATGATGCTTCACACATCAAAAAATCCAATGTGGTTTTTATACATTTGCAAAAATCATATTCTTGAAAATATGACAACAGTCAAGGCAGCTTAGCTCAGCAGTACACTAGGCAAAGCACAATAATAAGGATATGTAGACCACCTTTGGCATCTGAGAACCAAGAAATTTAGTTTGAGTTTCTGGTATTCCCTGATGTTCCTCATTTACTCAGCTATAGAACTTTCATAAGTTGCTAATTTTATTTATGGAATTATATGGTAAATTAGTAAATTGCTTTAGCACAAAGTCAATTTTGTCTTTACTTGAAAGGAAAATGATTCTGATTTAACACATTCCCAAAAAAGATTGGACAGAAAAAAAAGATTCTAAACACAAACAGAAGTCTTTAATAGTCCTTCACATTTCTATTTTATCAACATAGATTGACTGCTGCTACTGAAACCACGACCTGGATACTTTATAATCTGAATGTGACCACCTTGTATATGTATTTGCATATATCTGCATCTATGTATATAAAGTACTTTCTCATCTTCTAACATCTGCATGCAGGAATTCACACTCTTCCATAAAGAAACTGAAAATCTGATCTCAGGAAACATACATTTATGCATGCTTATTGATAATAAATCTCACTGAATTCAATAATTCTCCCTGTTTGCGAATGTGTGTAGGCTACTTTTATGCCAGGAATGGAGTTATTTAGCTTAGTTTTTCTCTTTCTCTTTACAGAAAGAACTATTTCAATGTAGGCTAATACATGGTTGAATTATTTTAAATTATTATTTCAGGAATTTGTTGCTAATGCTTTAGGCGTTCCCTCTAATCGAATTCTGGTTCGCGTGAAGAGAATGGGAGGAGGATTTGGAGGGAAAGAATCTAGAAGTATGATCTTGTCTACAGTTGTTGCAGTAGCTGCTGCTAAGTAAGTTCTAATGAATGGCCCCTCAGTATGGTTACTTCAGGTAGTAATGTGTTTCTGTTTCATATGGAGAATCAAGAAAATAGATTTGTTTGTGGCCCGGAACCACTACATATCCTTTTCCAGGGTTATTGCTCTCCTCACATCGAAATGCAAAATTCTACTATAATTTGGAAATGGCTGCTACCTTCAACATCATGCTGGAGAGACTGACTTACTTGCATTGCCAATTTGTAGATTTATATTATATTATATTGTTTGGTGCCTTGTAGAATTAGATTAATAAATCTAAAAGAACATCCTTTTCAATACCCGCTCTGGCAAAGGCTTTATTCCCCCCCCCACTTCCTGGTCTTTTCAATTATATGATGATTTCATACATCTTTAGAATTCTCTCTTTCTCTGTTTTTTTTTTTTTAACTTAACTTGCTTTTAGAAAATATGGGTGGGACAGTCCCACCCACTGGGACTTGTAGTAGCTTTGAGGGGATCTATGTGTGCTCTATGGCTAAGGGAATGTCAGAATAGAAAAGGTATATTCACAAGTGAAACCACTTAGAAAAGAGCCTCCCATGTTATTTTCTGATATAAATTGTTACCGCGACACCTTTGCAGTAGGTTCACTCTCAGCCTAATTCTACAGGATTGGTTGCCCAGTACGATGCATGCTTGATCGAGATGAAGATATGTTGATTTCTGGTGGAAGACACCCATATTGGGCACAGTATAAGGTAAATAAAAATTAATATGAGTATTAAAAAGATTACACTTGTGATGAGCGAAACATTTGTGATGAGTGAAACCTGAGCGAGTAATATAATATAAGAAGAACGAAAATATATATATATATATATATATATATATATATATATATATATATATCTTTAGTTATTCGGGTTTTCTCCGTGTAAAATTGGAAGTGTCTTGGCGGCGTTTGACGAAGTCTCATTCGTCATCTTCAGGCTTCAGCCGTGCTTCTGGGAGCAACGGCTGAAGCCTGAAGATGACGAATGAGACTTCGTCAAACGCCGCCAAGACACTTCCAATTTTACGGGAGAAAACCCAAATAACCAAAGACCTACATACAAACACCCGCGAAAACCTCAGAAAACACACACACATATATATATATCTTTAGTTATTCGGGTTTTCTCCGTGTAAAATTGGAAGTGTCTTGGCGGCGTTTGACGAAGTCTCATTCGTCATCTTCAGGCTTCAGCCGTGCTTCTGGGAGCAATGTGTGACACATTGCTCCCAGAAGCACGGGTTGAAGCCTGAAGATGACGAATGAGACTTCGTCGAAACGTCGCCAAGACACTTCCAATTTTACGCGGGAGAAAACCCGAATAACCAAAGATCTACATACAAACACCCGCGAAAACCTCAGAAAACAAATATATATATATATATTTTACGCGGGATTTTACGCGGGAGAAAACCCGAATAACCTCAGAAAACAAATATATATATATATTTTACGCGGGAGAAAACCCGAATAACCAAAGATCTACATATATATATACATATATATATATATATATATATATATATATATATATATATATATATATATATAATTCTAAATGTATTTATTTATTTTATTGATTGATTTTTTTATCCCCCTTTTTTATTTTTATAGAAAAAATCATATCTCATATGCTCCTCCCATTTTTCCTACAAAATAACTCTGTGAGATGGGTTGGGCTGAGAGAGAGGCTTTCACACCTAAGGCAGGACTAGAACTCATTATATCCAAATCTCTAGCCTTGTGCCTTAATCATTAGATGGTTTGCTAGAAATTGTCTTTTTTGTGTAAAATAGTCCTCTAATAGTAGCTTCCGTGAAAACCTCTCTTTTAAAACCAAATGGCTAAGTTAAATGAATATCAGAATATCTGTAACTGGAGTAATTGAATTCTACAAAATAGTTATTTTCTGCTTTTCCCAGGTTGGCTTTAAGAAAAATGGAAGGGTTACCAGCCTAGATGTGTCATATTACAGCAATGGAGGAAATTCTGTTGATCTTTCTCATGGGGTAAGTGGAAATCACTGTCTACTCTGATTCATTTGAACCAACTTCAGGGGTTGTAGGAATGAGCAAGCTTTTGGAATTCAACGGAAGTTGTAGTTTTCTGGTAGAATAGAGAAATAGCAAGGATAGCTTAGATTAGAACAGCAACAATGATAACTGTATAATGTAGACAACTGTAAAATGATACTAATGAAAAAGTCAGATGTTGAGAAGACTTGATCCTTAAATTGGGTCTGATGCAACATATCAAGAAAAGCTGAATATTATTCAGATGTGTTAGGCTTCCAGCAATCAGTGATATCAGGAATCCACATAGATTTTGGGAATCTAGACTAGGCTGCTTGTGATGCAAATCTCAAAAAGAGTTTGAGATTCAAAACTGAAGAGAGTACTTGAGATTAATAAAAGCTCACCAATAAAGTTATGATGAAATAATAAGTTTGATTTAACTTTGACACTCTTTTTTGCATGCATAATACCATACATTTTCTGCCATTTTATGCACAGTATGCAGAAAATATTCAGTTTGTAACTATTGATGTAGGAATAACAGCAAACAAAACAAACAAACCTACCCCTCATGTAATTTATTTATTTGTTTAAACTGATTCCCCAAGGTTATGGACAGAGCTGTGCTTCACATGGACAATACCTACAACATCCCAAATATCAGGGGTATCGGTGTTGTCTGTAAAACGAATCTGGCCTCCAACACAGCCTTCCGTGGATTTGGGGGTCCCCAGGGAATGATGGTTGTTGAGTGCTGGATAAGTGACATAGCCTTGAAGTGTGGGCTGCCAGCAGAAGAGGTATGTGCTCACCGAGATATAATGTTGCAGAAAGCAAGTTATAATACTCTCCTAATCACTTGTACTTATCAGAACTTTCACAGTTCTTTTTATGTGAAAGCAGTGGACCATAATTTCTTTCTTGGAGTTAGTACTTCCATTTGGCCTGAAGGAAAAGGAGCAAATTAGATACCCTTCCCCCCTTGTCTATATTGCCAGCATTCCTTTTTGGAAATTGCCAGTCTGGTAAAAGGCTAGTGCCACCTCTCTCCCTGATGCTCCTCTTTTGAATTCCAAACCTTTGTTTTCTCTCCAGATCTTTGCAGTGTTCTTGAACTGAGAATAAATCTCAGGCATTCTGTGGATACCATCTACTTATCTCCTGTCTGTTATAACTTGGTTAGCATTATTTTCACCTGCCTTTCAATGTGTATATTCTTCATGTAGTTCTGCTGAATCTGATTTTATCACTGATGCTGATAATTGGATTGCTTCATTAGCTGGATGTAAAAATCTTATTAGGCATCATGGCAATTGTGTCCCATTCCTTTATTCTACTGAATATTGATGGGGTGATGAACGTGTTTTGAGCAAGACAAGGATTAGTTTCAGATTAGAGTTCAATATGTTGCTAAAGCTCTGCTTGTTTGTTTAAAAGATCCCAGTTATATCAAAACTGAAGTCTTTCTCTTTTGTTCTGAAAAGGTACGAAAAATCAATCTGTATGATGAAGGAGATCTAACTCATTACAATCAAAAGCTTGAGGGGTTCACCTTGAAAAGATGTTGGGAAGAGTGCCTTGCAAAATCGAAGTATCATGTCAGAAGAACAAACATTGAGAAATTCAACCAGTGAGTATCTTATTTTTTTTACAATTTCTGATTTTACTGAAAATTGAAATTATCTCATATGTATTATTTTCTTTCTAAAGGTTTTCAGCTATTCATTCGGCTGGCTATGCTTCTATATCTCCTGCCCAATGGTAGGAGAGTAAAGAAGTGCTGACCAGGGTGTGAATCATCCCTAAGGATTTTCCTCACTCTGCTAAGGCAGTGTGTCCTGGCGATTTCATCCAGTGAGGTCAGGGGGCAGCCCATGATTTTTTGTGCTGTGCTCATCACCCTCTGTAATGCCTGTCTGTCCACGGCTATCAGGCCTTTATACCATACTGTCACACAATATGTGAGGATGCTTTCTATCCTAGACAGATAAAAGGAAGCCATCAGTTGTTGTTCCACCTGATTTTTTTGCAAGACCCTAAGGAAGTGCAGTCTCTATTGAGCCTTCCTGACCACCTGGACCATGTTATTTTTCCAGGTGAGATCTTGGCTAAGGTGGACTCCCAGGAATTTGAAAGAGGAGACCGTCTCCACATGGCCCCCCTTGATGTAAAGTGGGGCAGGTTCCTCTTTCTACTTCCGGGAGTCATCTCCTTTGTCTTGCTGGTGTTTAGGTGCAAGCTGTTTACTGAGCACCATGTGGATAACTTCTGGACTTCTCCCCTGTATGCTAATTTGTCTCCCCCCCAATAAGGCCCAATATGATGGTATCAAGGTCAAATGCAAAGGAAAAAAGGGGGAAACACACCCTGTGGTATAAATGCGGTATATATATTTAGATTTGTATTCTATCAGGTTTAAACTTTAGATAAATTCTTTTGAACGTTATATTCAGTACTACAAGGCTGCCATCACTAATCATGTTTCTTATTTATAATATTTGCTGACTGGATGCTAGATTTGTTTTGCACACAACCTTGGAAAATAATGCCTTGCTTAGGAAGAATGCATTTGGGAAGGCATTCCATTTTGATACGCTTCTGTTTTCCCAGGCAGAATCGCTGGAAGAAGAGGGGCATAGCCATTGTTCCTACCAAGTTTGGGATCAGCTTCACCGTTCCTTTTCTGAATCAGGTTGGCAAGCATCCTATATTTTTACTCAGACAGCCTATGGGCCGCTGGTGGCCTTCTTCATATAAAAATAGAATTCCCATGCTTCATGTGTTTCCAAACTTTGGAAATAGTTTTTTTTTAATAGATTGTACCAAACTTATACAGTTATATTAGGACAGATTCTATTTGAACTTCAAAATGACTGGATGTCAGCTGAGGGCAGCAACTATCTTTATGATCTCATTTTCCAAAGTGCTGGACCAAAACGTTTAGTTTTCTGGTCAAAGCAAAAGATACTGCTACCTGCCCCAGATGGCACTACATCAGCACTAATGTAAGGATAGCATGCTTCATCATACCTGACAGTAGCAGACTAGAGGCATGATATTCACACATCTGTCTGCCAATACCTTGCTGCTGTTCCCTGCCCAAACTTCTGCTGCTATATCTACTAGCTAAAGGGACGGCTCACTTTGCCTTCTCATAATTCATAAATTAATAACATGTTGATTTGTGTAAAAATATTTTCTTTAGCTTCAGTTGAATAAGAAACAACTTCTGTCAGTTACACAGCTGCGTTAATAAATTCTGAAAACAGGGGATCTATATTTATATAGTCCCATCTTTTTTATTATTATTTTTATTTATTCGATTTCTATCTCGATTTATTCGATCTCACTATACATTGTGGTCGAAGTTCAATAATGAGGTGCCTGGTTATTCATGAGTGCAACGAGGAAGCCTTCACCTATAGATTAAATTTCACATAGGTTTCAGTCCTGATGCTCTATAAGTAAAATATGGTTCTATAACTTTTTGTATCTGTGCTTCTTCTAAATATATTTACTTAGTCTGGATGAAGCTAGAGTTGAATATTGGATGTGCTACATATGATTAAATTCCATGGAGCTTCTAATATTAGCATTTTGGTATCAGTTAGATTGATTCCTAATGAAAGCATATGAAAGACAGGAGACTATAGTTAAAAATGCATCCTAGAGACAATAGTATTTCAAACAGATCTTAACAGTTCATTTTTCTAATTTTGGTGATAGGCTGGGGCATTGGTACATGTTTACACGGATGGTTCAGTATTGCTCACACATGGTGGGACTGAGATGGGTCAAGGTCTGCATACCAAGATGATTCAGGTAAATTAGGAATATGTATATAAAAGCCCTGAGCTGTTTTAATATATACCTCATTTGTTCAGCAACATCTATTTATAATAACAGCTTCTGAAATCCTCAAACATCTTGACATGTAAATATCCTATTCCCCCCCACCCCCTTATTTCCCTTGCTGTGTTATATTTGTTATCTGATGGGAGCCAGAATGGCTTGCTTTTTTTTTTTTAAGAAAAGAAACAAACTTTTTATAAAGTTCTGTTTCTTTGGGTTGTGGCTAGGCTAACATTTAATGATGAATCCAATGTTTTCTTTGTAGGTTGCCAGCAAGACTCTGGGAATCCCTACCTCTAAGATCCATATAAGTGAGACAAGCACCAACACGGTGCCAAATACATCACCAACAGCTGCTTCTGTCAGTGCTGATATCAATGGGATGGCTGTTTCTGTAAGGGATATTACTTATACACAATTTTGTAGCTATCATTTTGTAGCAGGGCACCATTCCAAATAATTTGGCTGCATCCCCTTCCCCCGGAAAGGTATCATTAATACAAGTTTAATGTAAAAGAAAATTGTTAAATAAATGATGGAGTGCCATTATCTATATGTTGGTGAGAAAATCCTTTGTCTTAGACCCTGGAATTCTATTACTGATCAAAATAGCAACATTTGGAATGATAATATCTGGTTATTAAGCTTTTACTAATGTTTATTTATTTATTTATTTTATTTATTACATTTTTATACCGCCCTTCTCCCGAAGGACTCAGGGCGGTGTACAGCCAAAATAAAAAAACAGAGTATATACAATTAAGACAACATTTAAAACATAGAAAATTAGAAAGGCTGATAATTAAAAATTTAGTTTTAAAATTTTAAAATATTAAAAAACCCAATTAAAATTCAACAATATTATGCCAGTCCCGCTTGAATGAATAAATATGTTTTGAGCTCAGATAATCTGAGATAAACAAATATACAATAATAGATGACGCTTAGGTATCTCTGTGGTATCTTTCCACAACCTGTTATTCTCCAGATTTTTGGATCAAATTCTACTTTTTAGCTTCCATGGCCAAAGTCTGCAATTCTGAGATCATATCTGTGACATACAGTCCCAAAAAAGTTAGAAAAGTTGACTTATACAATCATTGCTGTTAGCACAAGTCTGTCTGGCTTGGGAGTTCAAGAAACAATTTATTAAGTTTGCACAGTAAAAGTGGGCATTCTGATTTTGTTTTAAGTATATATGCTGGTGCTGCTTTAAAAGTGCCTGACATGGCAATTTTAAATATAAAATAGATCATTACATTATTATTCCTTTGAGGTCAGTTTGAGACAAATAAAACTATGTAATCATAATTGCAATCTGCAGGCACAGTAGAGATTATGTTTGTAACAAATTTTCTTTGATTCGGATTATTTGTTAGAATGCTTGCCAGACCATCTTAGAACGATTGGAGCCATTCAGATGTGCTAACCCAAAAGGATCATGGGAAGACTGGGTATGTTTTTATTTAGTACAAGTTGAAGTTTAAATAATATAAATGTGCTACCTGTATACTATGTGCTACTATATACTATTCATTCATTCTGAGCAGCTTTCTCTTAATTGCTACATATAGCATTGTATTGTTGTCATATCTCATCTTGATTCTATATTAATGTTATATGGCAGCCTTCCCCAGCCTGGGGCTTCTTCTAGATAAGTGGAGTTTTGTGGGAGGCAACTACTACAATTTTCTAGCTCTAATGCTGACAACTCATGCTATTGTGGTCTATACAGGATATGCCCTATTCAAGGAGTGGTGATGATAAATGTGTCTTGTTCTGTATTTTTATCTGTTACAGGATGGTAAAGTTGCCTTCTAACCAAGCTTGATTCCTGGGGATACATCCATGCAGATTCCTTGATGTGATATGGAAACAGTTTTACCACTGCCTTTCAATTGCAGTGATATGGGTGGCAAACAAAATTTAAAAATAAATAAATAATTAACCCCCAGCCTAGCAAAGCTCTAGACTTTACAAATGGTCCCATCCATGTATTAATAAAAGCCAATGCAACTTAGATTACTATATCAGCCATGTTTAGTCTGATGTTGCCATCTATTTGGTCTAAAGGCAGGGGTCTCCCATCTTGGTGACTTTAAGACTTGTGGACTTCAACTGTGGGAATTGAAGTTCACAAGTCTTAAAGTCGCCAAGGTTGGAGAACCCTGGTCTAAAGCATGTAAAAATAGCAATTCCAAATAAGGCTGCCCACGGTTTTGAGTTGGCAAATATAAAAGCACAATTAGAAATCATTTTAATATTTAGCAATGCACTCCTGTACATATCTATTCAGAAGGAAATTCCATTAGTTCTGTAGGACACCCTTCTAGGTAAAGAGAAATGTTGAAGATGCAGACTTGTAGTCCTTCAGATGCTGTTGAATTACAGTTCCCAGCATTTTCCCACATTCACTGCAGCTATTTGGAATTGGAGATGAGCAATAACTGGAGGGTAATTGTGTACAATCCTCAGAATATCAGATTGCACTCTCACATAGAACACTCTTTGCTTTATGTTCATCTTTGACAAAGGTCTATTACATTTTTAAAGTTGAACTTTACTAGTTGAGAAGAAGTTTGGGTTTTTTAAAAAAAAGGTTTTGTTCATAATATTTTCCTTATGAATACTTGCGTTACTCAATGAAACACTTCCATTCTCCCCAGGATATTACAGTTATTCCAGTTTGAGAAAAGCTTAACATGATTTTATATGCTTTTTTCACTAGGTGTTAGCAGCCTATCATGATTGTGTGAGTTTATCAGCTACAGGGTTTTATAGGTGAGTGAAACTATCAGAGAGAAGATCTGCAGAATGTCATAAAGTTTGGCCATTGGGTATTATTTCTGCTGTTGGGGATTTAGGTTTAAGCTAATTTCATAAAATGGGCTTATAATAAAGATCAGACAGAGTTGTCCCTTATCCACATTCTACTAACATAATAACTCCACTTATTCTTGAAATCCCAGACTTCAGTCTTACCTTGAGTCACGATATTTGCATGCTCTAAATAATACATAAGAATTAGAGAGAACAGCTAAAGGTTTTTGTGGTTGAGCGCCAGAGGGAGAGGAGGAAGAATGCTGTAATAAAGAAATGGAATGAATGCAGCTTATTTCATGAAATAACTGAAATAATTCTTCTATGCCGGCCCTCAATGTGACCTCCAGATTTTGGGGACCAGCTTGGAAGTGCAAACGTCTTGTTTTCAATCCCTTGTTAATATTGATTAATAAGAATCATGGGTTGGATCTTCAGAGTCCCATGTATTGCTTTACTCTAGTAACTTTAAATATTCTGACCTAACAACATTGGACTAAATCAAAATTAGTGATTTACCAGCAATAATAATAAAATCTGTACATGCATACAAACACATCCTTCATGGTCTTCCCTTTTGGGGTAAGCAACAATAATAAGCAAATATTTGCTTATAATAAATAAGGGGGGGAAAAAGGAATTGTAGGCCAAAGAGATCAAAGCTATCATGAGCAAAAAAAAATGAAATGTAGACAATCTAGTTTACTCCCAGCTGTTCACTATATTTCTCCATCTCTTTTTATTCTTGCAAACCAACCTTGCTTTGACCACATCCATATATTAATTCATACATTGCCTTTTGTACCTTATAATCTCTCTGATGATTTTATATTTTCCTCCTTTTGTTTTCTTTCTGTTAAGAATTCCTAATGTTGCGTATGACTTCTCGAAGAATGCAGGAAAGCCTTTCCATTATTTCTCCTATGGTGTTTCTTGTTCTGAGGTTGAGATAGATTGTCTGACCGGTGACCATAAGGTAAGCAGACTTACTAAACAGTTAAAAGCACTTCTTTATCTTGATGTATGGAGGGACATTCTACAATAATTAGGAATGAATTTAATGGATAAGTTATTTTTGTCTTTAGATTATGTGAACTTTAATAAATTTTTTGCTCTGTGCTTATTTTTTTTTTAACTAGGGTTATATAGTTGTTTTTAAAATCACTTGGTGTATTTTGCTTTTGGTGGATTCATCTGGGTATGAAATTGGTAAAAACATTTCCAAATTTATAGTGGAAGTTTTATAATCTATTTCTTTAATTTTGTTTTAATTATTAATTTTGTAGTGATGATGAATTTCTACAAATGTGAAGGCCATCCTGACAATTAACTCCAAAGGGCTGCATCTTTAAGAAATGAATTCTATTATCAGGATAACTTTTTAAATCATCAAGTATTGCGTTGCACTGCATCGCACTGCATTGAGATTGGGATCTTAAAATCACACTGAGAGTTATCTTGTCAACATCAATATCTAGGCTGAATTTTGACCTGGTTAGTTCCAGCTCAAATGAAAACTTTGCTCTTCCATGAAACAGACGAATAAAAAACATCAAATGATATGCATATTTAGCTAATAGTATGTGGTTAGCCTTGTGTTTACTCAGCATTTGTTTATTTCAATATTTAGAATCTTCGCACTGACATCGTGATGGATGTTGGCACCAGCCTGAATCCAGCTATAGATATAGGGCAGGTAAGAAGTGCAAGTTGTCTATACTCTGTGGAACTGAAATAAATGTGTTATACAATCAGACAGATTAAATTGGTTAATAATCAGCAAAAGGCAACAGTACTATGAACTCTTTTAACACAGGAAACTGTTAATTGCTAATTTATTATCAGTTTGTGCTAGCCTTCAAGTGTTTTGCACATGATGCATATCTTTATGCCAGCTGGAAAAAGGAAAATGGTTTGTTCATTACAGTGTAGATTCATTTCAGAAAATGCTCACGTTTTGGAGAAACTGAACTTTCTGTTTTAACTTGTGTTGCAATTCACCTAAATGACTAAATTCAGATATGTAGCTAACTATGAGGCTTCCTCAGGAGTGAAATCTACTTTCCTTACTGGTTCGGAAGTATACATGGCCCCTGCATATGTCACATGCACGCGCAGACCTTCTGTGCATGCGCAAAACCTGCGCATGTGCAGAAGGTAAAAAACACATTACTTCCTGGTTAAAACCAGGAAGTAAGACACCCAGGCATGTGGGTAGAGCTTTGCTCCGCCATCACTACCAGATCGCCGAACCACCGGCCATGATCGCTACCGGATCTCTAGATCCAGTCAGAACTGGGAGCATTTCACCCCTGGGCTTCCTGTACAACTAACCAAATATCATGCCACAAAACCATTGTTTAGACCAGGGGTCCTCAACCCCCAGGTTGTGGCCCATTCGGAATGGGGCCGTTCAAGTGAGAGGTGCGAGCATGAAAAAACACACACAGCTCCACTTTCATAAATGATAGGCGCTCACGTGTAAAGCTCCATTTCCTCAAGAGTGGTGGGTGCGTGTGCATGCTGCTCACATGGAACCATCCCCTCTCAACCCCCTTACTGGTTCGCCAAGACAGAAAGATTGGGGACCACTGATTTAGACATATAATCTAGTTGAATATATATACACTTGAGCTGGCAAGCCTTCAATATGTGATAATATTAAAATTGGTACTGGTTAATATTTAACTTTGTTACGTTTATTATATTAGGTACACTCTGAACCTCATCTGCAAATGTTTTTCTTGTAGATAAGCATTGTTCACAAGAACTTTTACATTTATGTTTTATGTTCTTAACTACATGTTATCATTGCTTTTTTCATCTACACTATGACATGAACCATTTTTGTGTCTAATATTAGCAAGGTCTTAGCTCCTCATGAACTTCATCTGTCTCTACAAGAAATCACAGGTTTTGATGCATATTATCTATGGTATTGGGAAGCATGCCACCTTTGAAATTTATGAACCTGACTTAGTTTTCTAAATAAGTATTGTACAATTACTCAGAATAGCTACATTTTGAAGTTTGGAAACTAGCCCATTCAGGTGTCACTTGAATTGAATCATTCACCATGCTTGTCATCTGATAAATCATCTTTTCTGCCAACATTACTCAAATAACAAGTTTCCTTGTAATATTCACAAGTTTGTTGTGAATGTCTGCAGGAGAAATGTATATGTATGTAAGACAAAATGTGTTTGAGTCAGGATCCTGCAAACATTTACTCTGCATGTGCAAAAGCTTCCAGCAAAATAGACTTCCCTGGAGCATTGTAGATACCTGGATAGAGGCCAATCTTACCATAATAAAGAACAGGGAGAGAAAGGGAGGGGGTATTATCTGAATACTTTACTGTATTACTGTATTCAGTAAGGTATTCAATAAGGTATTATCTGAATACCTTACTGAAAAAACACTTCAGAGTCATCATCTGAACAAGACCAATTAGATCTGTCTTTCATGGCCATGCCTGAGCAGAGGACCATTGAAATTTGGCTTTTATTGCTAATGCAATTCAGTATAATGTCCAAACGCATTAGCAAGCATACACTTTAAACCATGGCTTACAACAGATGGTAAAGCAATATATTCGTTATAATTTTATTAGTTGCTTCACCACTCATTTAAGCAACAATCATGTAATGCAATTTATATAAATGTCTGCAAACAATGTTTTTCTTAATCGCTAAATAATTGCAGTCTGGCTATGAAGTCTTTAAACTGAGCAGTTTTCTTTGATGATAATTTACACACAGTCTTAATCAGGGGTGAAATCCAGCAGGTTCTGACAGATTCTTGAGAACTGGTAGTGGAAATTTTGAGTAGTTGAGAGAACCAGCAAATACCACCTCTGGCTGGCCCCAGAGTGGGGTGCGAATGCAGATTTTGCAATATCGTCCCCCCAGGAGTAGGGTGCGAATGCAGATTTTGCAGTATCCTTCCCCTGCCATGCCCACCAAGCCACGCTCACCAAGCAACACCACACCCACCAAGCCACGGCCACAGAACCGGTAGAAAAAAAATTCGATTTCACCACTGGTCTTAATGAACCCAGTGGGGCCTATTCCCAAGAACATGGGAATAGAGTTGCAGTCATAATTAAACATTTAGGAAGCAGACCAAAGCATGTCTGTAGAAACCTGTGCAATATTTGGGTTTTAAATACTTGAGGAGGCGATGGTAAGGCCCCTCCTCAAGAAGCCCTCCCTGGACCCGGCTATTTTAGGTAATTATCGTCCGGTCTCCAACCTTCGCTTTGTGACGAAGGTTGTTGAGAGTGTGGTGGCGTGTCAGTTTCCCCAGCACCTGGAGGAAACTGTCTATCTAGACCCATTCCAGTCCGGTTTCCGGCCCGGATACAGCACTGAGACGGCTTTGGTCGCGTTGGTGGATGATCTCTGGAGGGCCAGGGATAGGGGGTATTCCTCCGCCCTGGTCCTATTAGACCTCTCAGCGGCTTTTGATACCATCGACCATGGTATCCTGCTGCGCCGGTTGGAGGGATTGGGAGTGGGAGGCACCGTTTATCGGTGGTTCTCCTCCTATCTCTCCGACCGGTCGCAGACGGTGTTGACAGGAGGGCAGAGGTCGGCCCCGAGGCGCCTCACTTGTGGGGTCCCGCAGGGGTCGATTCTCTCGCCCCTCCTGTTCAACATCTATATGAAGCCGCTGGGTGAGATCATTAGTGGCTTCGGTGTGAGGTACCAGCTTTACACTGATGATACTCAGCTGTACTTTTCCACACCGGGCCACCCCAACGAAGCCGTCGAAGTGCTGTCTCGGTGTCTGGAAGCCGTACGGGTCTGGATGGGGAGAAACAGGCTCAAGCTCAATCCCTCCAAGACAGAGTGGCTGTGGATGCCGGCATCCCGAGGACTCAACTGACTGTCGGGGGCGAGTCATTGGCCCCGATGGAGAGGGTGCGCAACTTGGGCGTCCTCCTGGATGAACGGCCGTCTTTGGAAGATCATTTGACGGCCGTCTCCAGGAGAGCTTTTCACCAGGTTCACCTGGTTCGCCAGTTGCGCCCCTTTCTAGACCGGGATGCCCTATGCACGGTCACTCACGCTCTCGTGACGTCTCGTCTGGATTACTGCAATGCTCTCTACATGGGGCTCCCCTTGAAGGGCATCCGGAGGCTGCAGTTAGTTCAGAATGCAGCTGCGCGGGTGATAGAGGGAGCCCCTCGTGGCACCCGCGTGACACCTCTCCTGTGCAGACTGCACTGGCTGCCTGTGGCTTTCCGGGTGCGCTTCAAGGTGCTGGTAACTACCTTTAAAGCGCTCCATGGCATTGGGCCGGGCTATCTACGGGACCGCCTGCTGCTACCAAATACCTCTCACCGACCCGTGCGCTCTCACAGAGAGGGACTCCTCAGGGTGCCGTCGGCTAGGCAGTGCCGTCTGGCGACACCCAGGGAAAGGGCCTTCTCTGTGGGGGCTCCCACCCTCTGGAACGAACTCCCCCCAGGACTTCGTCAACTTCCGGACCTCCGAACCTTCCGCCGCGAGCTTAAAACACATCTATTCGTCTGCGCAGGGCTGGACTAGGTTTTTTAAATTTAGATTTTAAATGGGTTTTATTATATATATTGTTTTAATTATCGGGCTATATTTAATAAGTTTTTTAACGGACATTTTATCTTGTATTTATATGTATTTTATTTGCCTGTGAACCGCCCTGAGTCCCTAGGGAGATAGGGCGGTATACAAATCTGAATAAACATAAACAAACAAACATAAACATAAATCTTTAAACCCATTTTATCTTTCAATTGTTACCAAAGAGATGGGGAAGAGAAAGGAAAAGAACAAATTTGGACTTTACTTATTTTTTTCAGATTGAAGGAGCATTTGTCCAAGGAATGGGGCTTTTTACCATGGAGGAGCTACGCTATTCCCCCGAAGGCAACTTGTATACACGAGGGCCTGGAATGTACAAGATCCCTGCATTTGGTGACATTCCATCAGAGTTCCATGTTTCTCTTCTCCGGGATTGTCCAAACAGCAAAGCCATTTATTCATCTAAGGTAAATATCTCATTGGGAAATACATTTCACTATTTGTTAATTAACATATTAACTTATTAAGCATACATGCAAGGCAGAACACTGTTCTCATATCTCCTGTACTCCAGATATTTAATAACAATTAGCAACATGGGATCTTGCTTTGGTTGCTTCAGTAAGTAATCAGAATACAATCAAATATACTTTAGGTGATTAATATCACTGGATTAATTCTATGTTCTATTGAAGAAATTTCTCTTTCTCCCTTTCCTTTTGTGATTGTTTTTTCCTCCCACTTATTTTTTCTATCCACCATTCTAAAACAGTGTAATATTTATAGGACAGGCCAATGCTAAGTCAGAACTTATTAGCTGGAGCATCAGAGCATAATGATTTTCGTACTACTACACTAAGGAATATAAATATTATGTTTTAACAACTCTATTTATCTCTTCCATATTATCCTGCCTTACCTTAAAACATTTTAATGACCTTACTATAGGAAGGAATTGCTCATTTTGTTTATTTGGGTTACTGGCTGTAGAAAGTTTATTATATTGTAAATGTTTCTCCACTAATTAAATACTCTTTGGCCAAATGCACAGACTACTTTAAATCCTAAATGCAGCTTAAAAACAATACTGTAAATAGCAGCTAAACAATACTATGGCTCAGTATGATGATCAGGTTCACACAACATGCTGAATCACATAGAATTCCAATTGAGCTTAGCCTAATGTGTTTGACAAACCTAATTTGTCTAATTAAACATTATACAAGTTCAACAATGTCACTGCTTATTGGTCCTGGAGGTACTCAGAGTTATTCTCTAACAGACAGATATATTTGTCTTCATCCTACACAATTGGGAAGCCTGTAAAAGTGAAAATGGAAATCATTGTTGCTTCCGTTATATTGGAGTTATTCAATTGTGATGATTCATTACATGTTGGGAAAAAATCCTGAAAGCAGTGAATTTGCTGTAGTAGTATATGTTCCCAGGAAATGTAGCTCCATGAATGATCGGAATTTGAGTTTATATGAGTAAAGCAGGCTTTCTTCTACAGACACGTACCTCCCAATATATACGGTATAATGTATGGATGGAAGAAATTAGATTCAGACTATAGAATTGTCTTGGGAGGGGAATGAATTCATGAGCATGATCCCATACTTATTCTCACATGATTCTTCTTATAACGAGAACAAAAACTTGAACAGGACTAATGTCCAGTACTAAAGCCTGGGTGAAAGGAAAAAAAATCAAAAGAAGGAAGTGCTGTATTGATTCCTACCAACAAACTTCTTTGATATGGTCAGGGACCACTTATCTTCTCCAAATCCACACTACTAAATTGTCCCCATTAGTTGCCTATAAAATGAAGGAAATATCCACAAGTTAGCTGATGATATCATATAACATGAGGAACACGGTCAATGCTGATGCCTCATTGGTAAAGGAGTTGAAAAGCTTCTTCGCCCGCCATGAGGTGAAAAGTCTCCTGTAGCCTCTGCCCGCCGGCCTTTGGATTCCCAGCCACTCACTCTCTACGAACACCAAGTGAGAGCTGTATTGAAGGCTGTGAATCCTTGCAAAGCTGCAGGCCCAGATGGGGTGCTGGGGACAGTGGTAAAGAATTGTGCCGATCAATTAGCAGGGGTCCCAATTAGGATCTTTAATATCTCCCTGCAAACGGCCTGTGTTTCATCATGCTCGAAAGCCGCCACTATTGTCCTGGTCCCAAAGAAAACAGCAATTAACTGCCTAAATGACTACATCTATCGCATTAACGTCTGTAGTGATGAAGTGCTTCAAGAGATTGATTCTCCAACACTTAGGACAGGCCTCCCACTGGACTTGGACAAATATCAGTTTGCCTACAGGAGGAATAGGTTGACAGACGACGCCATAGCTACTGCTTTACATTCTGTAGCGAGCTATCCACTATGTCAGTATGCTTTTCATAGACTATAGCTTGGCCTTCAACACCATTCTGCTGAGCTTCCTTATCAAAAAGCTGACTGACTTGGATTTTCCATCTGTGACTGGATCAAAGACTTTCTGAGGGACCAGCCACAAACAGTGAGGGTTGGGTCTGTCATATCCACCCCCCTTAAGTTTAGCACTGGCTTCCCACAGGGCTGTGTGCTCAGTCTTGCATGTATTCACTGTACACTGTACACACATGATTGTGTACCGTCAGACCCATCTACTGTGATCATTAAGTTCTCAGATGACACCACCATTCTGGGTCTTCTTATAGGTGGAGACCAAACAGCGTACAGGGGGGGAGGTTCAAAAACTTTCCACATGGTGGTTAAAAAATAATCTGCACCTGAACATCAGCAAGACCAAGGAGATGGTGTTGGACATTGAGGGGGGCTGTGTAGAGAGAATTTCCTCCTTTAAATTCCTGGGAGTCCATCTCAGTGAAGACCTCACCTAGAAAAACAACATGATCCAGGTGCTCAGGAAACCCAACAGAGACTCCATTTCCTTAGGGTCTTAAATAAAAACAGGGTGGAACAACTGATGACCTCCTTTTACCGGTCCACAATAGAAAGTGTCCTCATTTATTGCATCACAGTATGGCATGCCGGTCTGACAGCCATGGATAGAAAAACATTACAGAGGTTGGTGATCACAGCACAAAACATCGTGGGCTGTCCCCTGATACCATTAGATGAGATCGCTAGGGCTTGCTGCCTTAGAAGAGTGAGGAAAATTCTCAGGGACGACTCTCAACCTGGTCATCACTTCTTTACCCTCCTACCATTGAGAAGGAGATATAGATATATAGCCAGCCGAATATTTTGGTAAAAATATTAGCTATGTAAAATGAAATTGGATATGATAAGTTGTATAAGATATGATACGATCAATACTTTGTTCATAACATTTGTATGTGTGTGTATGAAAGAAAATAATCAATAAAACTTGATTAAAAAAAAATATAGCTAGCCGTATAAACAGGCTGAAGAACAGTTTTTATCCATGGGCTGTCAGACTCCTGAATGAGAAATAACATCATAACTATGTAGTATGATGGACTGCAGGGCCAGCGCAATGTGTAACATGTTCACACTGGTGCAATAGGACTGGGTGTTTTGTTAATATGATTTATTGGGTTAGGGATTTTCTGTCTTCACTGTGAGTTGTATTGTGTTGGGGAGGGTGCACTGAGGGAGCTCAACCAATCTCATTGCACATATGTTGTGCACTGACAATAAATATTTGAATTTGAATATAAGGGAGCATAACGGGGACTACAACATATAAATTATGCACAAAATATACATTTTTCCATCACTGTACCTAGTAATTCCACAGAATGTGATCCAGTGAAATTGTGAATCAGTAAATTATATGTGATATATATATCTTATTATATGCTGAGAATATGTTATTGATGGAAGATTGCATGGCCTTTTGCCCTTTCATCTCCATAGGCTGTGGGTGAGCCTCCATTGTTCTTAGCAGCCTCTGTATTTTATGCTATCAAAGATGCAATTGTCTCTGCAAGGGAAGAATCTGCATTGAAAGGAACCTTCAGATTAGATAGTCCAGCTACTCCAGAAAGAATACGCAATGCTTGTGTTGATTCCTTCACCAAATTGGTAAGTTAATTTATCTCCTATTCTCTTCTGCAAGTATAATTCATTAAGCATTAGGTCAATATGAACCAGGACCCAGTTTTCAATTGGTAAAGGCTTTCCCGAACACTTGGTAATCACAACATTTAACAATTTTATGGTGCTTTTCAAGCATTCAAAATGTATAAACTTGAAATCTTCATGGCAAAGTAGATCTCCTTGCAAGTCCATGGGAAAAGCAAGATTTGAACAAAGATTTCTGACTTCAACCTTAGTCTTCTAGCTGGTACATTAAAGTACACTTTTTCTAAAATAAGAGTCTTTCAGAAGTTTGTCAATGCAGTCAAGTATATTAAGTAAAAGTCCATCAAAATGCAGATATTAATGAATATAGTGCACCATAATATATTTTATTACCAAAATTATTTGCAAAACTTTAAACATTGGATCAGTTGCAAACAAAGCTGCATATGTTTGGAGAAATGTATTCCTAAATTCATGGAATTGTTAGTCCAACTTTTAAAAAAAGTTTCATAATTGATGAATTGAATTCAATATAGCTACAGAAATTATTAAAAGAAAACAAAATTAAAATCTTTCATCATCCTTAAAAACGATTCTTGACTCATGAAGTTCAGTATTATTGATTCAGGACTTCAAGCAGAACCTATTTTCATCCCTACCTGGAAATGCAAAAAATTGAAACATCTATAATTTGTTCTCATCCCATTTTTTTTTAGTGTCCACCTGCTGAACCAGGAACTTTCAAACCATGGTCTGTGAACGTGTGAATGAAGACATCTTTAGAAATTAGCTCCACTTATTAAAGTGGTTTTATCTCCAGGGACCAACCAAAGCAGTACCACTAAGCTGAAATCAGAACTGTATTCTGTGTCTACCTTATTAATTGAGAAACCTTTAAAATGTAATTGTGGAAGCATCAGTTGATCAAGAAAAATGTTATTGTTGATAAATTATTGCACATATTATATATAACAAAGGGAGGGAGGGAAAATTACTTTTCTTTTGTGAACAGAAAGTTTGCAATGGTTCCTTTAAGCTTGCAGTGAAAATCAGAGAAACACTATGTATATGTTCACTTTTCAAGTGCAATCATGACATCCAGCCTCAAAAATGTAACTGTAGCTCATTTGATGCAACCAATTAATCATCATTATCACATCTAATTTCTTCTTAATCTTTTGGATGGATCACTGAAGATGGTAAAACAGTCAGGAGAGGTCACTGTTTCATTTTCCTTTTGTGTTCTAAGGATGAGAGAGGTAGTTTAACGGCTAATAATAATAATAATAATAATAATAATAATAATAATAATAATAATAATAATAATAATAATAATAATAATTTAATTTGTATACCGCCCCTCTCCTGAAGGACTCAGGGCGGTGAACAGGCAAATAAAATAAAAAACGATACATTTCAATAAAAACAATATTTAAAAAACTTATTCCAATAGCCTAAATTTAAAATACAATACAAAATATAAAATAAACCCCAATAAAATCCATATTAAAACCCTATTTAAGCCAGTCCTGCTCGAAAGAATAGATATGTTTTAAGCTCGCGGCGAAAGGTCCGGAGGTCTGGAAGTTGTCGAAGTCCTGGGGGAAGCTCATTCCAGAGGGTAGGTGCCCCCACAGAGAAGGCTCTCCCCCTGGGGGTCGCCAGCCTGCACTGTTTGGCTGACGGCACCCTGAGGAGGCCCTCTCTATGAGAGCGTACCGGCCGGTGGGAGGCATGTGGTACAGAGCACTTTTGGCCTCTGTTTTCAGCTTCCAGTTCTTTCAAATTTGCTAGAGTAAAATCAGTGTTATCTCCTTAGTCAGAGTGAAACAATCACCCCAGGGAGCAGATGCGAGGCATATAATGATCCAAAATCCAAATCCATGGGATCGTAATCCATTGAATTCGTGGGGCTTACTTTTGAGTTGACATATACAGGATATCAGTAACCTATATGTGGACATATCATAGAAAGCTGTTTTTCTCACAGCTTATGGAACATTATTGTTAGTTTAATTTTGTCAAAAAAAAATGAATTGGTTAAATTGAGGATTGTGGGATTGCACAAAAACACAATTTGTGGAGGCTTATTAGCGTCTTCCCATATTTTACCTTATAGTGTTTGTTGAATGTAGTGTTTATTTAACCATACACTCCGCTACATGGATATTGATTTTTTTCCCTTTTATCCATTCTATGCTATGATACTTTTGTTCGTAGGCTAGAGTTATTATTATTGCATTCTGTATTCATGACAAATATGTCTCAAATCCATAAATTTTAAAACAAATTACAAAAAACAAACTACATTGTACAAAAAACATATTTCTATAGATAAGAAATTAAGGAACCCTAAAATATTGAGAAATGGGAAGAATTCTGGACAAGTTGATCATATTAGTTCTATTTCATGAGGAGAAATGTATAGGTGAACTAACTGGACCATCTTATTGAAGATGAATTAGTTCATAATATATCTGAAGTGTTTAAAAGCCATTTAGTTCATCATATAACTATTGGGCATTTCTCCATTTCTCCCACATCAAATCCCATTGAACTTTTTGTGCTATATAACTCCTTACATTCTTTTAGGATCTTAGAATCCTAAATTTTAGAATCAATGTCAGATACTACAAACTCATTTCCAGATGTTCAGAAACCAGGTTAATGGTGTCATTCAAAGATCCCGACTTTGCCTTGGGCTCTTGGGATGCAGTTTCTGGTTGATACCCAGAAAATTTAGAGAAATTAATCTCTCAAAAGTGAATAGGTACATAAGCACTGACAATTCAAATCTTGAATGGACCAAATATAGTCACATTATTTTCATGTAATTTAATTTCCAATGTTTTCAATGGGTGTACTCTAAGTATGACTAAATTGTAATCAAACTTATTGTTTTTACAAGTGGTTGCTGAGTAGAGCAATACAGTATAACCATGCTGTATATTAAATCATGGACTACAAGATCATAAAAAGGGAGTTATGGTACTGTTTTATAATAAGGTTAGATAAATTGGTTACAACTATTGTTCGTCATTTATTAAAACAATACTTAGTATTTGGTATTGATAGCTACTATTTTGTGTTTTGACAGAAGAAATAGAAAATATTGTTTCATAGGGCTCTCAATGTCCTGATATCTCTACTTGTTCTAATACTGATACATGAGATGGGCAAATCAAAGTGCATTACTAGGCCAATGACCAGTTCTGCCTCCATTTTTTTTTGTGGCAACCAGGATTCATCACTATTCTGGGTTTAACCATGGTTGATTCTGCATTACAATTTAGGGTGAGTTTTTCCTTTTTACCTGCAGCGGCAATTCACCTCAATCAAGCATTTTGCATCAAAGAAATGGCACTATTCTTGATGCATTTGATGTTGCTGTGGTGATCCAGGGCCTGAGGTCATGATAAAATCTCTTCTCATTGTTGAAAATGTTGGATGAAGTTGTTGGAGTGAAGGGAAATAATGGCGTTGTAGCATTTCAATCTTAGCAAGTGGTTTGTGTTACTTTGTGAGGCATATCTAATATCCCGTTGAAGAAAAAGACCATTCTGAAACCCTACTTTTTGGTTTCTTATTCACTTTATTCATTGAAAAAATTGTCACTGGCCTCTTTTAAAAGCTAACAAAGTCTGTGATATAAAATGTGTCCATAAAATGGGATGCTAAGCAAGAATTCCAATCTGCTCCGTGATATTTGCAAAAGAAGGGGTTGTTATCAATAACTTCTTGTTATTCATGATTCTTCATAATTCTTCATGATTTTCCAGGAAGCATGAAGATTAATTTTACCTGCATAAGTTACAGTCATTTCTAAATGAGCTTACTCTTTTATGATCAATCTGGATGTCTGCTCTAAATGAAACATTTTGAAAAATAAACATGTATTTAAATGCTTTTGTTGTTTCTACATAATGTTATGATGACTCAGAGGACACACAGCTTCTGTCCCCCCTGGATGTTTGCCAGGAACAACTATGCCTTGAATGGAAGAAGGTTTTCTCCTTGTCAGTGGCTGCTAAATGCAACACATTAGTCCCTTCCCCTTCCCATCATCAAATAAGAACATCATTCTCATTTAGGGGAGAAAATATTTCACAAAATGTACATGGGGGAAGCTAGAGCTGCCTAGAGAGATTGCAGTCACTAGGAATCAAATGTTGTACACAATTCCAATCTGGACTGTATTTATTAGACGTGGCCAAATGTAGAGATCAAATATGGACCATTAATTTATACATAATAGAATACAGAATAAGAGAGTTGGAAGCGACCTTAGAGGTCTTCCAATCAACTGCTCAAATGTCCAATCTCTTCTTAAAAATTAATATACCACCACTGAATCATTCAGCCATATGTGGATAATTTCTATGAACTGTAAAGAAATCACAAAGGTTATCAGAGATGGTGATATATCGGTCCTATACTGAAAGCTTCCTGCCACAATAGTTATTTTGATAGCTTCAAAAATAAAATTTAAAGTGGTTCTGATTTTTTATATCACCTGTAGATAGTCCAGGCAGGAATGTGTGAGTATAACTCCATTTTGCAGTAACTAAAAGAATAACATGGAAAATACAGAATTCAAAGGGTAGTCATTCAAAAGATTAAATGGGAAATAGTGCAACACACCAGAAGTGCATCATTACTTTTATTCAAAATCTCTATCAAGCAATTAAAATTTAGAGCCTCTGGTGGATGCTTCTTGTCTCCAGTTACCCAACCTGAAAAATAAAAAAGTCGTGAAATGATTATGTTAACATGAAAACATGGTGGCATTTCAAATTGCATTATTGAGACGTTGAGTCACATACTTGCTCTTTGTTTCACTAAACTGGTTTTCCTTGAATAAAATGCTATTAATAACACTAGTACAAATGTGCTGCAGATTCTCCTGCAGCACTATTGCTGACCAGACTAATGTAAAATACCAGATTAGTGTAAAGCCCAGCACCTATTTGAAGACCAGCCATTCTGCTAAAGGTGTGCTTTGCAGTTGATTAGATTCTCTAGAATAGCCGTCTGGTAAGAGCTCCATTTTCTCAAAACCCTAAATGCCTCCAAGGCCAAAAATGGAGAACTTCACAGAAGTAGACATGACCAATATGATGGCTATTATATTCTTGGACTTTAAAATGCTTTCCAAAAATTTATTCCCCAAAGGTTCATGAACCACTTCAGCAGGCATGCAAGTAGAACATAGACCCCATTGTTATGGGAAAATGTGAAGAGTGAAATTTTCCCAAAGCTCTGTATCTGGACAATGCTTTTGATTATTAAGGAGCATAAAATAAAAAATGGACCTTAAACAATTCAGGAATATTTGGGACCAATAAAAGGAAGTGTTTCTTTGCAAAGCACGTAATTACACTATGGAATTTGCTTCCACTAGATGTCAAGGCTAGGTCCCCATTCTGTAAGAGTCTAGATTTCACTTCATCAGTTCAGTTCTAGACATTCGTCTTTGATATCTAAAGTAATCCTAATTCTTTCCAGAAATGCATATGAGGTCCCAGAGCAAACTTCTGGGAAAGGCAAATGCAGCAAAGTCAAATCGAAAGAAATGGCAAAGCCTTTTCTTCTGCGCAAGGGATAATTCACTGAACCTCTCTTCTTCTAGCCAGTTAAATGTCCACTGGATCTTGGAGTCCATGAACTTAGGCATCTGGATGTTGTCTGGGAATCCAGTCCGGAGCATCAAATGGTGCACTTCATTGCCAAGAAACCCAAACATTATTATATAGTCATATTGAACAAGACATGGATGACAAAGCTTAACTAAGGGTGTCCATTCAACACTGGCATTCTTCAATCCACTGTACAAAATGTAGTCAGTGAACTCTTTGAAGGTTAGATTGTCTGCCATCTGATGCATGTAAGCAGAAATGAGTCTGTGGAAAGGATCCCTAATGAAAACCACTTTTGTGTAAGCTTTCAGCAGAGCTTCCATTGATGTCAAGTTATATTTACTCAAGGCCATTTTGTTACCAAAGTCCTGGTTATAGGGGACAGGCACCTGCAATGTGACATTTTCATTCTCCAATATCACTTCCAACAGCTGCTCCCACTCTTCCACCCCAGTGTCTGGTATTTTGCAATACAGGAAATTCAGTTTGTGATTCACTGCAATAGAAGAGAGTAGTTGGGAAGCTTCCTTTTGAGTAGCTGGAAGTTTAGTGAGTTTGCTCTTTTTCCTGCAAAAAGACCGCAATGTCTTTTTTCTGACCTGCTGAATATGTAGCAGAGAATCAAATGTGAGAGGTACATCAATCTCCTCTTTGATGGTCAAATGGTCTGTAAACATAGGATGGGAAAAGCTATTCAAGGATGTGCATCATCAACTGCTTGATAACATTTATCCCTTTAGTTCTAATAAGGGCCTTGTGGCCACAGAGATACTTATGACTGTAAGCTCCCTCCTTTTTAATCTTCTCCAGTTGTGCCACTGAGTAAGCAGAAATTTTGCTCCCTAACTTTTGGGGACAAGAAGCTTACACAAATAGTTTTATAGGATGTGATATGGGCTTAACATAGCCTTTTCCAAACAACTTGATCTTATACCAAACTAGAAAAAGATTCCAGACCCACATCTTCTCATAAATGTTGCATGGCCCCACCCAAGCAACATGTGAGGCAGACCCCGTTCAACAATCTGCCCTCCTGAAAGGATAATGTGAAACTCCAGGTATCTGGTTTATCTGCTCCTGCTTGCTGGGAGGGAGGTTGTGGTACATATTTTCTCCTACCACCAAGCGCCAATCAAATAATGAACACTTGAAATAAATACCTAGTGGACGTGTTTATTTTACTGCTATACTATGTCAATAAAGTTACAGTTTTTATATTATTAAGATACTTTTTGAAAAGAAAGAGGAGGAAACAACTGAGTATAAGTTACTCTAGTACTATTATTTGTTTGTTACCAGGTCACTAAAATGAATCCTTTGCTATGGAGCCAGGATTCACGGGCAATGTTAATAAACTGTAACAGATATATATGTAAAAAAAAGAAAGAGAATATGGCAGATTTGAAGCATGGTTTCTCCAGTTAACTGGAGGAGGGTTTCTCCAGTTAAGTTAGAGACGGTTGCTTTTTGTTTTAATAAATTTATTAAAATTTCCTTGGCCTCTATCGCAAGAGGCCTATTAAAAATCTTGATTCTAAGAACATAAGAAAGTGCCTCCCACTGCCTATATTTCTTCAACACATGTCTTTGGCTAGTTTAGGCAGTTTAGTGTTGCTTTCAGATCAAGGATTGAGGGGGCGGGATACAGTAACTTACCTTGCTGCTGAGGGGTAGAGAGATGATGGTGCCACCATAACAGGGAAATACAGCCTATGCAAGTTAAGATGAGGACTCGAGGGAGAAAACGCATTGTCTTGTCTGTCTTACCCAAGGGAGAGCAGCTAAGGAAAACAGAAAGCAATCATCTGAAGCAGTGTCCACAGAAACACTCTTGGATGTTTATTCTGGGCAGGAGTAATATGAGAATAAGGTTAAAGTACTGTTTGAACATGCCTGGACTTTCCTTGCTGATACAACTGTGACAAACAAAAGGAAAAAAAAACCTATTCCATTTTACCCTGCTGTCTTTCTGAACATGATTATGAAAAACCCACAACCACATTCAGCTTTAATCCTACCTTCCCCCCCAAAAATTTCTTAAATCTTTTTTAAAAAAAAACAAAAAACTCTAGCAAGCACCAATGTAACTGGATGCTGATAAAACTAGTAAGAGGGGGTCATATATTTAACAAATGAATCCAGGGAATAGAGTTTTCTTTGTAAACTAGAGCTAAAGGACAAAAGCAAGAAGTGGTGTTTTTCTTCTTAAGGACATCACTGTCTCCTGAATATGCTCTTTATGGGTCTTTACTACGAAGTGATGCTATGTGATCAAAGAGCTAATGGCTTCCCTAAGCTAAAAGTAAAGGGTTCACAGACATTTTCCCCAGCGGACACTTCTCAAATATGATAAATTGCAATTCTCAATGTCATCAGTTAGAATGGCTAGGCTGCTAGAGAAACTGGGAGATATTGTACAGTGCATCTGGAGAGCCCCCAGAAAGAAAAGATTGAGGTGGACTAGCAATTAGCTTCAGAAACTTGGTTAGGGGCAGTGTCTTGATCCCTTTATGAAAATACAAATTTTCTATATAAACTCATCCAATGCTAAGGACTGAAAAAAAGACAACAAGAAACAAAAATATCTTAATTACTTGTTTTCAGAAGAGATGTATCAAACTAAAAAAGTTCAATTAATCATTAATTTCTTAAATTGCCTTAATTTTAATGAGATTATGATTGAGAATTCAATTAATATTTTATACGTACAGTACTTAGCATTAAAACTGGAACCCTGTTCACTAGTAGGACTCAGTTGACATTTTTATATCTCCCCTTCCGCCATTAATACATTTAATTATCTATATAATGAGCACAACTAATGACAAGTCTCATCCAACAGAACCTCTCTGGATACAGAGAGGATAAGAAATCATCTACTCGCACTCAAGACAACTGCACCTCATGAGAAGGCCAAAGGACATTGTTTAACTCAGGGGTCTACAAACTTGGCTCTTTTAAGACTTGTGGATTTCAACTCCCAGAGTTGAAGTCCACAAGTCTTAAAAGAGCCAAGTTTGCAGACCCCTGGTTTAACTCATGAGTTTGCCCATCAGGAGATAAGGAGATCCATCAAGCTCTCAAGCCCAGCAGAGCTTATATGAACAATGGGTTCATAAAAAACCACTTTCTAAACATTAAGCTATTTTAAACATAGCTATTTTAAAATTAAAAGATATATTCTGAGCACCTTTGAAAAACTACTGGATGGGTGATCCATTCCAGAATAAAGGGAAAAAAGTCTATAGACTTTTTTTCCTTTATAGAGACTATAGAGACCTTTATATAAACTATAAAGATTCTCAGTCATCCAGGTCATGGTTGTCCCAAAAGTGCTTTTTCAGGAGGCAATTGGACTTTTTTCTTTTGAAGACATTTTGCTTCTCATCCAAGAAGCTTCTTCAGCTCTGACGGGATACTGGGGAATGGAAGGATTTATATTCCTTGCAGACAGCTGTTAATTTGAAGCACTTGGAGGTTTATCTGTGTCCTCAGGTTACCTGAGTAGTGTTCCTAGTTCCTGACACAGATAAACCTCCAAGTGCTTCAGTGAACCTCTAAAAGGTGCAAATTACCAGCTGTCTGCAAGGAATATACTATTAGCCACTATCCTGTCAGAGCTGAAGAAGCTTCTTGGATGAGAAGCAAAACATCTTCAAAAGAAAAAACAAGGAAGTCCTGTTGCCTCCTCAAAAAGCACCTTTGGGATAAAGGAAAAGAAATTAAGTAACCATTTAAAGAATTTAAAGAATTTAAACAAATAACAAAAACCTAGATAAGAATTTTAAATAGTTTGGAACAAAGTAAGAGGTCAGACAAATTTGAAATATTTCATTTTATATTTAGAATATTATTACTTTAAGATTTTTGAAATAATGAAAAACAAAACAATATCCTTGTGGAAACATAAACTGTTTAGTCTTTCAGGGAAGAAATGATTGGTTGATTTTAAAAAAAGAAGAAGCAAAAGAAATTTGAGGCAGGCTATGTGATTACACAAAGGAGACACTAGATGTGGCTAAAGATACCAGGTAGAGAAAAAAGAAAAGTCTGTTTTCTATTTTATTTTATTTTTGAATTTGATAACCAGAAATGAAACTTGCAAAGATGACAGATAAAAGTATTACACTGGGGACTTTTCAAAGGCTTTTTTGAAGAAATGTGAAAGAAGCTTGCAGCTACAATAACAACAACAATATATGCTCATGAAAAGGCGCTATTTAAAAAAGATCTTAAAGGAGAAATGAAAGATGCAAGGAAGAATATCTTGGAAGAATTTATAGATTGCCAGAATCTGTAACTAAAACAAAACCCAGCATATATGAAAATACCAGAAAATAAAATAGAAGTTTTGGACTGTAAGACAGAGATGAAAACTAAAGTGGAAATACAAATGATAAGCCAACGGATGAGAAACAACCTGGATAATGACTCATTACTGGGTTTACAAAAGCGGGCTGTTAAAGCCATAAAAAAACAACAAAAAACAACAACCCTGAGACTGAGGAAAGATAACCGATATTGTCCTAATTTAAGGATAACTGATATATATGTCAAAGTTAATGATGTCTTTGTAAAACAGCTTTCCCCTTTCCTTTACTGAGTGGACATATATTGATATTTCTTTCCTTAAAAACTCTAAAAATTTAAGACCCTCTTAAATTGTCAGTTTTTTTTAACAGTATGGCTTTAAGAGGAAATATAATATTCACATTAGTACTATAATGGACCACTACAAAGATAAAAATACAATGTCACAGCTCTGAGGAAGAAAAGGAAATTTTAGCTATCATTCATCTGATTCTGTTGGTTTGCATAATGGATTAAAACACATATAAACGTTCTCTAATAAAGAACACCAGGCTGTCTTCAAGGAGTTTAACACTGTTACCACATGGGGTATTCCTTGTCTTATTCTGAAAGCATGTAAAAATATAAATGACTATGGCACTTTAAAACAAAACTTACAAAAAAAAAAGAAGAAAATCCCTTAGACTATCCCGTTTGATGTAATTATTTTTCCTCCTTTCTTTTTAATCTTATTATTTATTTACAGAATGTAGAGGCTGCACCAGCCAGAAGCTGTTTGTACATCAAAATAAAAACATAATAAGAAAATGTTTCTCAGAATCAATTGTTCAGTCAGAAGCAAGCCATATTTCTGGAGATGAGATATAGCTTTATTCAACATTGATGTAGAAGATAGGAAATGGCCAATAAGATTGAGGCTCAGCAGAGTTGAACTTGGTCAATACTTCGGTAGCAGATCACCAGGGAATTTTAGGATTATAGGTTAGATTGGAAAGTCAGAAAGCATCCCGGAAGGGAAAGGGAAAGGCAAATTGAAAGAGAATATTTGTAGATCAGGGTTGAACTGTGGGGTCCTTGGTGCTCTCTGAGCTTGGTTATTTTCTTGCAGATCTTTCATTACCCAGCTAGATAATATCATCAGTCTGGAGAACACCAAGGACGCCACACTAATAGCAAATGATTCTATACTATTGTTGTGAAAACTGTATGGTTGTGTTTATGGGGGTCACCAGAAATTGAATTTGATTTGGAGAATTCTTCCCCTCATACTAAGGAGGAAGAATTTGTAACAATTTCTTTATACATTGCAGGTGTGTGTGTAAAAGAGAGCACAAAGTTACTGTTGTAGAAATCCCAAAATTTCTATTTGTAGAATTCCCCAAATCCCCAAAGCTTCAACTAAAAACTGTCTACTATTGACCTCACCCCATTCCTAAGAGGTCTGTAAGGGGCGTGCATAAGAGCACAAGCGTGCCTACCATTCCTGTGCTATTGTTTTCCTTCGTTATATCCAATTAATATAGTTATTACATACTCATACTTATATATATATGCTTATATATGGTATAGTTATTTCATGCTTATGCTTATATATACTGTGTGACAAAATAAATAAATATAAATAAATAAAAGAAAGAGGGAGTCTATATATTCTATCATGAGCTCTTAAATGAAATGTGGGATAAAAGAAAATAAGACAAAAGTGGCTTAATTACTTGACATTCTCAACTCTACTCTAATAGACCTAATAGGGAAAGAGATGAAAAGGAAACAAGAAGTTAGGCTGCTAAGCAAATCAGAAGTAGCTCAGCTCAGTTAGTCAGAGTGACTCAGGTGACTGTGCATCATGCTGCCGCTCTGCCACTGAAAGGAGCCAGTTGCCTTCAATGGAAGGTGCTATTCGATTACTTGTACTGAAAAAAAGAATCAACTGTTGATCCACTCAGATGTTATGTACAATTGTTATAAGAATTTTTGTCCCAACAACTTCCAAGTTGTTCCAAGAACTTCTAAGAATTGTTTCTAAAACTAAAATGGGAGAAGTAAATGGAAGTCAAATCAAACTTTTTTTAATTGCACACTAGCAAGTTGTGCTAGTGTGGTGTGGTGTCCTCCAGAAGGGCCTTCTCTGTGGGGGCTCCCACACTCTGGAACGAGCTTCCCCCGGGTTTACGCCAAATACCTGACCTTCGGACTTTCCGCCGCGAACTGAAGACACACCTTTTCATCCGCGCGGGGCTGGCTTGAATTGAATTTTAATGTCAAATTTTTATCAATTTTAAATGGGGTTTTAATGTATGGTAAATTTTAAATTTCCAGGCTAATTTAAATAAGTTTTTAAAATTTAAAATTTAAAAGGGCCGGTTTAGCTCAGGCTGGTAAGGCCTGTTATTAAGAACACAAAGCCTGCAATTACTGCAGGTTCGAGCCCGGCCCAAGGTTGACTCAGCCTTCCATCCTTTATAAGGTAGGTAAATTGAGGACCCAGATTGTTGGGGGGGCAATAAGTTGACTTTGTAAAAATATACAAATAGAATGAGACTATTGCCTTATACACTGTAAGCCGCCCTGAGTCTTCGGAGAAGGGCGGGGTATAAATGTAAACAAAAAAAAACAAAAATTGCATTTTAAATTGTACTTTGTATTGTTTGTTTTATTTTGCCTGTACACCGCCCTGAGTCCTTTGGGAGAAGGGCGGTATAAAAATCAAATAAATAAATAAATAAATATGTGCATTTCAATTCCCCAATTCTTAACTAAAATTGTGCTACTTGAGGAATTTGGGGAGTTGAAGCCCACAAATTTGGGAGGCAACCAGGTAGATAAAATCTGGTTTAGTCAGATTATGAGCTGCAAGCAATATTCTTTGCTGTAAAAGGCAGTCATGGCTGAATTAAAACAATGGATGAAACACATTCATCCAATTATCTCAGCCAATTGCCTCTCATCACTTTGGTCTGTCTTTTTCTGAAAACGATGCACAGCTAATAAGTCTGCTATTCGTAGCCTTTATTCTGAAAAAACCAAGCTTTTTGGACGTTTTCTTTCCTGAACGCAATCTTAGCATGTCATGAATGCATTCACAAAATGGTCGTCCACAAAATGACTGCTTTTGCAGGCATGACTAGTCACAAAATATTTCTTTGTCAGAAGGTGAGTTAGCCTTTCAGATGCTCTCAACAATAGCTGTAGATCTTTTTCAGGTCATAGCAATTGTTGATGATAAATATGATGCTAGAAGTTGGTGCTTTGCTTTGCAGCATGCCAGCTTGTTTATTTGTTTTGTTTTAATTATTTTATTTTACTTATTTTTATGCTGTCATCTCCCCTGAAAGGTGACTGGCAGCTTGCAGAGTATAAAAAGACAAAGAGAAAAATAATTAAAATATTAAAACAATACAAATGAAAATGTTAAACACACACACACAGTCACACGACTAAGATGGCATGGGATGAGATCTTCTTACCTTGTTCACCATCTCCATTGGTGAGCATCCCCTGCAGGGCCCCAAGCCTAAGCAAACCCAGATGTTAATACTCTTCCAGAAGGCCAAAAGTGTGGGAGCAGTTTTCACCTTGGGTGATAGAGTGTTCCACAGGGATGGGGTCACAGTGCAAAACACTCTTCTCCTTGACTCTGGCCAGCAGCATTCTTTTGCAGGGTCTGTAGCAGGCCTCTTCCACTGGTGTGAGTTGGGCAGGCTAGTCCCACTGTTATTAAATGTTTTTATTAAAATATTCTTTAAAAAAAATCAGATGGGGGAAATGAATCTGAAAAATATCCAAGAAGCCTGTTGGGAGGTACACTCATATCCATAGATAGCTAACATAATAGACAATGGCATTAAAAGTAACAGTGAGTTCAGCACATTGCTAGTAGATGGATGCCTATAGACTTTTATCACACTGACACTGTTTTCCTTCCCCAAATGCTTAGTAACAATTGGAAGCTAATTGTCCTTGAAACACTGAGAATACTCGACAACGTGTATCTAACCAGTGTTCAGTCTCTCTCTCTCTCTGTCTACCTTTAAGTAGTACTACTTAATTACTTCAAGAGTTGCATTAGTTCTTGTTTAAAAACAAGAGTGGGAGCCATACAAATCTCTTGTGGAGGGGGGAATCCTATTCCAAAGGGCAAGTATTGTGACTGAGAAGACAGTACAAAGTTTTTGACAACTGTGATCAATGGTAAGATAAGGCTTGACTAGAAGTCAAGTTCTTCAATTTCACTCCTCCCATGGAGTACATTACCTAACTCTTATAGAAAAGACAACAGCAATGTAATAAACATTCAGTAGATTTCTTGCAGAACCAGGAGAACGACCTGGATAATTTTCCTATATTGGATTCACAAAAAAGACTTGTTAAAAGATTTTTATGAGATGGGTCAAAAAAAGAAAAGAAATCAAGTTCTAAAATACTATTTGAAGGAGTTAACGATCGAGATTGTTAAAAGTAAAAGGAAGGAATATAAAGCTGGTTTATTTGATCAAGGTTAAAATATTTATTTCCTGCCTTTATTATTTTTTATAAATAACTCAAGTCACTGAACATACTTCCCCCTCCCATTTTCCCCACAACTGCTCTGTGAGGTGGATTGATCTGAGACAGAAAGACTGGTCACCTAGCCTGTTTTCATGACTAAGATGAGACTAGAACTCACAGTCTCCTGGTTTGTAGTCAGGTGCCTTAACCACTAGATCAAACTGATTCTCAATATGTTATATCAATAAGTTGTCTTCTCTAGCAACACTTTATGGACTTTTACTGACATCCTGACTGAATTGACAACGATTTCAGGATATGGTTTATAGATACAAGAAGGGATGTGTGAAGAAGTGATCATTTGTGGCATTTTAAACGAAGATGATATGTTACTAAAATTGTTTATACTTCTGGTGACGAAGAGAAAAATAATTCCTTTAGATATTTTCTTTTTCTCTTTACTATATTCTTATTTTTCTTTTCCTATCTGACCTGCTTTTTCTTTTTAAAAAGTTTGTATTAATTTTTATTTTTTAATATAATTTTAAATAAAATTACTATTTTTAAAAAGAAAGTTTCAAACAACAGCCTATTCAGGAAGTAGTTAAAGCAGCCCATGAGTCATTTAACAGACGGAATATAAAAAAATGATCTGGTTCTGTCACTATTTTAAAAATGCAGCAGCATATTGGCTTCCCAGCATATGACTCCTCAACCGGTAGTGACTACATATGCTTCACACAATGCTTTCTTCAAAAATATATTTCCTTATCTCTCTGTTTTTTCCTCTCCCACAAGTAGATTTATTTTATTTTCCTAAGATTGTGTGCTAGAACTCTTCAGTTTTCCCAAGAAGGTGAGGCTGTCCAGGATTTTGAAGCCATGCTACCATTTCATTTCAGCAGATTAAGTTGTCAGTTTTTCTCTGTTTCCAGATAGTTCATATAATACAGGATTTCTCTCAAGCTCTTATTCAGAACCAAACTGGAAGAACATTTGTTGTGTTATTTGGCCCCATATATATTTTTAAGAATTAGCCAGTGCTGGGAAGTGAATAGTATGGTCTGAATAATATGGATTCTTTGAGTTCCTGCTTCTGTCCAATCTGCTCTGGAACAATTATGAGGCAACAAAAGGAGAGAACTTATCATGTTGTACTCAGTGGTGGGTTTCATATTTTTTTACTACTGGTTCTGTGGGCATGGCTTGGTGGGTGTGGCTTGATGGGTGTGGCAGGGAAAGGATACTATAAACTCTCCATTCCCACCCCACTCTAGGGGAAGGATACTTTAAAATCTGCATTCCCACCCCATTCCAGGGAAAGGTTACTGCAAAATCCTCATTTCCTCCTGATCAGCTAGGACTCGGGAGGCAGAGAATAGATAGGGGGTGGGGCCAGTCAGAATGTTTACTACTGGTTCTCTGAACTACTCAAAATTTCCACTACCGGTTCTCCAGAACTGATCAGAACCTGCTGAAACCCACCTCTGGTTGTATTTCTGCTCAAGAGGATGGGGGAAGGTCTTGTTGCACGAGCAGTATCCTTATCAATATTTAACCCTACTCATCTTTTTTGACATCTAACAAAAGAAACTGTGCATGTGTACTATCCAGATCAAGGTTACAGACACTCTGAGAAATAATTTACATTCAAATAAAAGTTAAAATGGATATGTTAAAGATTGTAAGTCTTAACATATGTTCAAGCCCCTCCTTCAAGTCCTTCACAAAAATGGGTAAATTTTAAACTCAGTTTCAGGATGCTACTAAACACGCACTTGGCTGTCTCCAGATCAAAAATGCATTGCCTAATACAGTATGTGTACAGAACATTGTGAGCAAACATTGGCAGAAAGGATGGCTCATCCCTCAGCAAACTGGTGCTATTGTTTCAGGCAGCAGATACTAGAATATCTCCCCGTCACTCTTGAAATTATCTAACTTGCCAAAACCAAGTTTCAGAAGAGTCTTCCTTATTCTGAGAACTATAATTAAAAGACCTCCACAGTTATATAAGACTTTCCAACTATAGAGGGATCATCTTGGCTTCACGGTGTTTACTCTGGTATTTATAATCTGAAGCAGTAACTGCTGTTTACAGGAGTTTAGCCAGGTTGATACTCTACTGCAGTGGTGAAATCCAATTTTTTTTACTACCGGTTCTGTGGGTATGGGTTAGTGGGCGTGGTGTGGTAGGCGTGGCTTGGTGGGCATGGTAGGGGAAGGATACTGCAAAATCTCAATTCTCACCCCACTCTAGGGCTAGCCAGAGGTGGCATTTGTTGGTTCTCCGAACTACTCAAAATTTCTGCTATCGGTTCTCCAGAACCTGTCAGAACCTTCTGGATTTCACCCCTGCTCTACTGTCTTTGTGCCTTCATATAAGCATATAAACAATACCAGAAGCAATAGTATTTCTGGGTTAGGTCTTGCTTTTTAGCCCTATTGGTAATACAGCTAAAGGAGACTTGACTTGGACCACGGAAATGTTAAGTTTTACATCTAGTGGGAACACATTGCATAAGAAAATCTGGAATGGGAGAAGAGGTACATATCTAAATTATGTAGACTGCAAAAATGAATAAACGAATTCTCATGCAATCAGGCAAGCATATTTCATCCTTGCTCAGCTGACTTCTTTTCTTTTCAGTTTCAAAATCTTTAGGAATATTGAAATGTCAGTCTCTTGCCCATGTTTTCTACAATGTAATCTGTATTGTAGAAGTTCAATAATGTTTGTTTTTGAGATAGTGAACATTTCTTACTTACTCATTTCACTGTATTCTATATTTCTCAAGCTTAAACTGTAAGTTATCAACCTTTCAGTCTACTGGGTATTCATGTAATGTATCCACATTTTCCTTACTTCTCTCATATCAGGTCCCATGTGTGCCTAATCATAACCCAGATAATACCTTGGCAGCATTTATTTTCTTTCTTATTGTGAGTGACACAGGTCAAAGTCATCTTTACAGTGCTGGCATTAAAGTCATTTTCTCTACCATTTCTGACATCCTCTAAGAGCAGTCTCTAGATCAATGTTTCTCAGTTTTGGCTGGGGAATTCTGGGGACTGAAGAGCACACATTTTAATAGTGCCATGGTCAAGAAACAGTGCTCTAGATGAAATCTATTAAGCTTTGTCATTTGTTCCTTTGGAAGAAAGTCAGGTGATTGGCAATGACCAGGTACAAGATTGGGAACAGCAAATTTCATGCCAGTATAATTTTCTGCCAACTCAAAGATATGTAGACACCAATAACACTTGGTAGTGGGGAAATGCCTTCAACCCAGTGGCGAAATCCAATTTTTTTTTACTACCAGTTCTGTGGGCATGACTTGGTGGGCATGGTATGGCTTGGTGGGCGTGGCAGGGAAAGGATACTGCAAAATACCCATTCCCTCCCCACTCCTGGGGGAAGGCTATTGCAAAATCTCAATTCCCACCCCACTCTGGGGCCAGCCAGAGGTAGTATTTGCCGTTCTCCGAACTGCTCAAAATTTCCGCTATCGGTTCTCCACAGTCTGTCAGAACCTGCTGGATTTCACCCCTGCTTCAACCAATATGTGTAGAACTGTAAATAAAAATATGGATAAATTCTCTGGTGAGAATTGTTATTATTTTTTTTTTTTTGCATTGTGAAAGGATTTAAAGAGAGCTTAATTCGATGTCTGGAACTTGTTTTACTGGTTTTGAATTATTTTAGTGACCAGTAAATCAGTGGTAGGTTTCAAATCTTTTACTACTGGTTTTGTGGCTTGGTAGGTGTGGCATGGCTTAGTGGGCATGGCTTGGTGGGCATGGCAGGGGAAGGATACTGTAAAATCTCCATTCCTAGCCCACTCCAGGGGAAGGATACTGTAAAATCTCCATTCCCACCCCACTCTAGGGGAAGGTTACTGCAAAAATCCCCATTTCCTCCCAATCAGCTGGGACGTGGGAGGCAGAGAATAGATGGGGGCAGGGCCAGTCAGAATGTTTGCTACCGGTTCTCCAAACTACTCAAAATTTCTGTTAGCGGTTCTCCAGAACTGGTCAGAACCTGCTGAAACCACTTCTGCAGTAAATGACATATTGTGAGCTACGATCCCTAGTTAATTGTTACTATTGACTGTTTTAGATCTATTTAACCTATTTTTTCATCTACTTCATTGCCAACAAAATTACTATCTATAAGCTGGCTATTTTTAGACAACAGTAGTCAGAATTGTGCTTACTGAGGCTTGAAGCATTATACTTTCTAAAAGTTTGATGTATTGTTTTGCTCCTAATTTTTTTCTAAGTGGCAAAAGGAAGAATGGCACCACTATAAATTGGCATATAGATCGTCCTCACTTAATAACCAGAAATTAGAACAGGAACTCCACTTCTAAATACTGTGATTGTTAAATGAACCATCACATGATTACCGCTTACAGTTTTACTTCTTCATTGTCCATGAAATCTGCTTGTTGCATGCTGTTTGGGAATGGCATTCATGTGACCATGGGATACTGCAACAGTTGTAAATATGAAAATTGGCTGCAAAGCTGATTTTTTTTAATCTTACTATACCTTTGATGGGTCTCTAAACAATACAGTCTCTATGAGAGGACTACCTGAACTTGTTGCCAAATATATAGGGATGTGATCTGAGGGATAGTCTGGGTTATGGGCTGCCAAACAGGTACTGCAAGCCATATAGTTTTTGG
Source organism: Ahaetulla prasina (assembly GCF_028640845.1). Classification (NCBI taxonomy): domain Eukaryota; kingdom Metazoa; phylum Chordata; class Lepidosauria; order Squamata; family Colubridae; genus Ahaetulla; species Ahaetulla prasina. The sequence continues at coordinate 64,229,035 of NC_080539.1, forward strand.
CCCATGGATTGTCCATCCCTGTTCCTGTGTTGTCTGGATGCAGCCCTCTTTCCAGCACTCTGGGACCAATCTGGAAACGGACAACCAGCTCTTTTCTCAGGCCTTCCAGGGTGCTAATAATGAGTTAAAACTAGGTGAAAAAATAGGAAAGCCAATTCCTCACACTATCATAGTATTTCTATTTTCGTAAAACTCTAGTTCTCTAAGGTGAAACCTAGCAGATTAAAAAATGCTAAGGCAATGGCTGAGTTCCTATAAGATTCTGAATCAGAATTTACCACCCCACTTTAGACTAAACCATATACATTATTATTTAGTGGGATGTATGAACTCAACCACTCATACCACAGAGAAGTGGACACATAGAGTACAGGAGATGTATTCTATGGAAGCCTTTAATCTGTCCTAGATTAATAATTGGTTTGTTTGGGTGAAAGGCATCTAATCAATATTTGCCATCTTATTGGAAAGATATTTAAAACATTTTCAGTGATGCACAAATACAATATAAAAGACCAATAAACAGATCTTTAACATAAGTGCTAAACATTTTAACTTGTCCTAAAATGTGCAAATTTGAAACACAATTTTCATAGATATACACATGCCCTTTTATCAATGGAAGCAGATGGTCTTTCTGTATCTGTCATAAAATCATCTTAGAATGAGCCTGGTGATTTGGGCAACCCATTCACTATATTATTTGTTTCATACTGAATGATAGCTATTGTGACTTCTATTGCAGGTATGTGAAGCTTCATAGTTCATCCTATAATTTATGAATAACCAGTGATTTCAGTAATATGATTCATGGATTGGAGAGTCATTTTGTGGGTGGATATTGCATTTATGGGCCAGTGTTACAAAGAAGGTGTTCTGGAAATATATCAACTAATGAGAGGAAGGGATTACAAGACAGTAAGACAGACAGACATGTGGAACACACATCAAAAGGAATGTACCGACACCAGTAGTCATGAACATGCTCCCCAGGTCAGAAAGCCAGGGGCCTGGTAGGAAAACAATTGATATAATCCCCCTTGCCAGCCTGCTTACTCTCTTGCAATCCCTTTCCTTTATAACTCTCAGCTCTGCATGCAAAGAAAGAAAACCAAGTCAGGCACAGGATGTCTATTCACTGTAATGGCAATTACATGACTGAGCGATGCTGTGAATGTTGTAAATGTTGATTGCAAAGTTATTTTTTAAGCACCCTTGTAACTTTGAATGGTTGCTGCACAAGGCAGGTCCACTTACAATATATGCTCAAAATAGGATAAACAAAGGAATGAGTACTCTGATCCTGAGATGGAAGGGAAAGCATAGGAACATTCTTGGCTTTCACACTAAATTAAATCCAATTGGCCAGTCAAGAACCATATAATTGGAGATAACAATTTATTTCATGCAATATAAACGTTATCACAAGTTGCTTGGAAATACCACTCTAATCATACTTAGGGTTGGGTCTATTTGAGGACTGGGCCATTCTTTCTGTAAAATCTCTGGGTTATTTAATTTAGAGCTACTTGCATGGTTCACTGGCTGAGCAGTGACTCACTAGTCAGATAATATTTGCATGATGGGTCAGCTTCTTCTCTTTTTTTTGAATCAATGAAGGAAACACACGATCAGATCCTCTGAAATTCCAGACAAACAAGCAACTGCAATGAGAAAAAAATTCATATTATGGATTTAACAGTGTAAATGAAATATAGAATATGCCTCAAAAGAATGTTTTGCTCATCAGTTATTATTGTTTGCTTATATAATACTCATAAAATTAATGATACAGTTGGTCTTGAGCTGAATAATTCTGCATTGCTTTAATTTATTTCCAACTAAAGGCAAGAAATATCATCTAACATTCTGAAATATATTCAATATGTACTGAAAGGCAAAAATTATTTAGAAAATATTTGAAAAATTAAACTGTATAAGATGTATAATCAAATTTTTTAAGTGTCCATTGCCTTTAGCCTGATAAAGGATAATTTTTAAAACATTATAAGTTTTCTCCCATTGTTTTATTAATAAATTGGAAAAATAAAACTTAGAAATTATCTATACTAGGTTAGAACCACACATGCTTAATAAAGGCTAATCCTTTTCAGTATATATTATATAACTATTTTGATATGCATAATTTAGAAGCATTAAGTTGAACAAAAGCAAATGAATGCACTTAGCTAAGTAATTCATCTTGATTAGCAGAGTGGGCAAATTGACTCAAAAATAAACCATTTATTTATTTTACTCATTGGCTGAAAATAACTTCTAGAATAACTTTTGAACATTAGAAAACAGCAGTGCCCTCCTTCAAGTTTACAAACTAAAAGGTACAACACAAAAGGAAAAGGAGTTGGTAGCAGGAGGTAAATAGAAGATACTTTCCGTTTATAAAGTCTTTAAATTTATGATGTGATAAAATCATTTTTCATGATTTTACACTTCAGTAAAGAAGGAATATGCTTCACTTGGGTTCTTGGTTTTTTTTGTTTTACCAAACATGCTTTTCCAATTGTAGACCTCAGCATTTTGTTTCAGCTCTAAGATGTTCACTAAAAACAACAAAACCTAGATTTTAAAAAACGATCACCAAGATCATTTTACTGTGAACAAATTTATTCTTCAATTATTTGTGTGTTTGTTACTTTATTGGACTAAC